>NC_053493.1:335284442-335884442 GCF_905171775.1 Rana temporaria | reverse complement strand
CTCAGGACCATGTGGTGCTGCGTGACTGATCACCATCATTATTGGTCGATGGGGGTACATGTTCTTTGAGTGTTTAAAATAACTAATGCTGTCATTGGTAATAAGATCTGTGAAATAGTCCTGAAATAAAAGAAAAAAATTAAACAATGTTTACAAAATATTCCCCATAATACAAAAGATAAAGATCAAAGTGCAAGTGTGTGCACAGTCCAAACTTAGGTTTATAGTTCTGAACAGCATAGAGCATACTAAACCCACAACAGTAAAATCACTCTGTGTATGCAGTAAAGCATGCTTTTTATACCTAAGGGGTTAATCCTCTGCATTGTGTAAAAAGGTTTGATCCTGTGTTTTCTGAGAGTTTTTTTTCTTGGGAGACTGCAAGTGATCAGCACAGGGCCAATCAGCACTGTCCAGACAGGGGATCAGAGGTCTTGCAGGCTCATAGGACAATCAGGGGAGGGTTAAAACTTTTCCTATAAGCTTTAACCCAAAACTAATGGAAGTCACAGGACTGCTCTAACTGCTAACGAAAAAAGGTATTTGGCAGTTTATATTTACTAAAACTATTGCATTTCCATGTTCTGTGTATTGTGGGAGACCAGATATAGTGAATGCAGAGTCCTGGGTTTAGTAACAATTTTAAGCCTGATATGACAAAGTTAATTTGGCAGGACACAAAACGAAAAATCCTAAAAATTATACTATTAAAAAAAAGAAGCATTTCATTTCAGCTCCAGCTGAAAAGGCTAAGTCTAATTTGCTGTCTGCACCCCATTGGGGAGATTTCACTTCCCTTTTTGTCCCAGAGGTGCAACAGGAATTAAGAGGAAATCTCCCAAAGTGTAAGGAGTGCCTCTCTTATACCGTTGTCTACAGAACAAATACCCCATTGAGGATTTAACAACACCCCTGGTTCTGGAGAGAACCATTCTGTTTCAGGAACAAAGATCACCACTATGAACAGAGAGGTAAAAGTCCCAAACAGAGACACAGATAACAATAAAAACTTGACGGAGGGTCTAATCCCAGAAGGAAGCACAAGAAAGCCTGCAAACTGTTTGCTGAAGACAAGCAGACTAAGGACATGAATTACTGGAACCATGTCCTGTGGTCTAATAAGAAGCAGAGCATGAGCCCCTTCCTTTGGCAACTGGGATGCAGGGCAGTATTCCAACATCATAATGACCCCAAACACGACTCCAAGATGACCAATGCCTTGCTAAAGATGCTGAGGGTAAAGATGATGGACTGGCCAAGCATGTCTCCAGACCTAAACCCTATTGAGCATCTGTGGGGCATCCTCAAACACAAGGTGGAGGATTGCAAGGTCTCTAACATCCACCAGTTTAGTGATGTCGTCATGGAGGTGTGGAAGAGAACTCCAGTGGCAACCTGTGAAGCTCTGGTGAACTCCATGCCCAAGAGGGTTAAGGCAGTGCTGGAAAATAATAGTGGCACACAAAATATTGACACTTTGTGCCAAATTTGGACATTTTCACTTAAAGGAGTTGTAAAGGAAAACATTTTTTTGCCTAAAATTAATGTCTGCAAGGTAGACAGACAGAATAGTGTAATAATTCTGTTAAAAAACTAGTAAATACCTATTAAATTCCTTCATCTATATCACCTCCGGCATTCTAGTTTCTGTTCTCTCATTCACTTGGTTTTCATCGCTCGTTCATGTAAGAACTACATTTCCCAGTATGAATTGCGGCACACCCAGTAATTCACACCTCCTTGAAGTCTCTAACATGTAAAGAGCATCCTGCTGCACAGATGTAGTTCCCAGGAGGGGGCGAGCACGTTACTGACCACCGCAGTAAAGCCTCCCTTCACGGTGGTCAGTAAAATCAGACAAGCAGGAAGTGAACAGAACAGAGAAGAAATAGAGCAACTTCTGAGCAAAAACTAACAATGAGGAAGTGAAAAGAGGAATGTCTGCAGGTAAAGGGTGCTTATTATGAAAAAAATACATTTCCTTTACAACCCCTTTAAGGGTGTACTCAGTTTTGTTGCCAGCGGTTTAAACATTAATGGCTGTGTGTTGAGTTATTTTGAGGGGACAGCAAATTTACTGTTATACAAGCTGTACACTCACTACTTTACATTGTAACAAAGTGTAATTTCTTCAGTGTTGTCACATGAAAATTTATAATAAAATATTTACAGAAATGTGAGGGGTGTACTCACTTTTGTGAGATACTGTATATACACACACACAAAGCGTGTACACTGAGGACTTCTCGTACCTGCTACTAACCAATATAAAATATCTTCAATGCAGGTGTATTTATTTATGCTAAACCAAAGAATACATACGTCTTAAAGCGGTGGTTCACCCTCATTACCAACATTTTACCATTAAATTAGGCATAGTAGCGCGAGCTACAGTATGCCTGTATTTATTTTTTTAGCCCCGTACTCACTATACAATCGTATAGATAAGATTCCGACTCCCCGCGGGGAATGGGCGTTCCTATCCAGAGGGAGGATGATTGACGGCCGGCTATGGCACATCACGCTCCCCGAAGATAGCCGGAGTAGGTCTCGGCTCTTCACGGCGCTATACTTCGCCTGCGCACAGACTATGCGCAGGCGCCGTGAAGAGCCAAGTCCTATTTCGGCTATTTCCGGAGAAGCGTGACGTGCCATAGCCGGCCGTCAATCACCTTCCCTCTGGATAGGAACGCCCATTCCCCGCGCGGAGTCGGAATCTTATCTATACGATTGCACAGTGAGTACGGGGCTAAAAAAATAAATACAGGCATACTGTAGCTTGCGCTACTATGCTTAATTTTATGCTAGAAGAATTTTTTTTTTTTTTTTTTATAGGGTGAACCCCCGCTTTAAAGAATTTTTAGTTTTGTCAGTCTATCTGCTTTCCAAAATATATCACTGGGGGGAAAAATAAATCTATGTTAACATTTAATGCTATGTCTATCAATCCAAGCCAACTGGGTCTGCATTGTTGCTGCCACTGTACAGCTTGAGAATTTTAATTGGTAGAATGATGCACTGTGCACTAAGACTCATTGCTCTCTGAGTCCACCTGGAACTGAATTATTAGCAGGGTGGGGCACTACTTTTCCGGTCGTGGCTCTGGCCATCATGGTACAGAATAGGCAAACTCTGGGCAAACTGTCTCTTATAGCTCCTTCATCCCAAGCCTTGGAATGCCTTGTGTGACTAACATGTCTGATGTTTTTCTAGTCAATTAACTTGGGTAAGACGGGGTACTACAAGACAGTTGGGTGGTCAGAAATAAAAATCCAACCCTGGTTGTGACATGTTCAATATACAATTTTTCACTTTGTCTGAAAGCTAATATAAACATGTGTGAAGTGAACAAAAGCCCTGGCCAGATAAGATTTTTTTTTACTTTGCACTTCGCAAAATAATGCATGGCTGCTGAAGTGATCTCCATGAAGAAAAAAGACAGAATGACCTGTTTCCTGGCTCACTTTTCTCCACTGTTTCTTAAAGTGAACCCATGAGTGCATTATATAGAAGCTACAATTGCAGTCTTGTTTCTAAAGTTTCTGGATCATCTACCTGTTCCTTCAGTGACTCACAAGATGGTGAAAATGGGATCAGGATACCTTTATTTGCAAGTCATGAATACCTCCATATTGCTGTACTCACAGGTTTATTTCAAGCCACAAGGCTGAAACATGCAAGCCGGTCTCATTCCTAATCCAGTGTTTTAGGATTTTAACCCCATGTTCCAATAAAGCCTTCATAAATGTCTTGTGTTTTGACTTTTGCTGGACTTTCACTTCAAGCCTCTGTCTTCTCTCCCAGTGATCTGCTGTGTGAATTAATGCCTCTGGCAAGGCTAGTAGGATCCAAATGCAATCATGAACAGTTGTGAAGACAGGTGCCAACAGTGAAAAAATGAGATCCAAAAATTATAACAAATTTCTGGCAATAATATTGATGCTTAGCAGTCAACTGGAAGTATTTCAATATTTTGCCTGTACAGCTCTTTTATGCAATTTACTGAAAGCTCACATCAATCCAATGTGTAAAATTATGGAAATTTTGGACCTTTTAATTCCACTTTATATAATCTAGTAAAAGTGGAACAGACACATTTTAGGCAAACGAGAATAACATATCAGTACAGAGGGAAGGATGTATGCCACCCTGATGCTTTCCAGATACATTTCCCGACAAAACCTACATAATGTGCCAAGTCAAAGCTTTGATATCCTGGAAAGCATAAAGAAGGCTTAAAAGGCCATCAGTGTATTGTATCCTGTTTGATTAATGGGTGACATGGGTGTCTTTTATTTGCTTTTACTTTCTAAATTCCTTTTTTATCAAGGTACTCAAAGTCTAAAAAAGCTGGAACATTATGATCACCAGAAATAAAGTTTAATTTAGAGTAGTGACAACTTCAACATATTCTGAATATTAGGCTTCTGGAGGTCATTGTATATTTTCAGTTTAACATACATGAAGAATTATTAATTGCAAGTAGATACCCAATCTGTTTCCACTAATTACAGGCATACCCCACTTTTAAGTACACATTGGGGTTTATTTACTATCGCTGGAGAGTGCAAAACCAGGCTCACTTTTGCATAGAAACCAATGAGCTTCTAACCCCAGCTTTTTCATTTAAGCCTGGTAATAAAACCTGGAAGCTCATTGGTTTCTATGCAGAAGTGAGTCTGATTTTGCACTCTCCAGCGATAGTAAATAAACCCCATTGCGTACTTAAAAGTGGGGTATGTCTGTAAATGAAAACTAACAAAGTAAGATGCAAATAAAGCAAATAAAATAAAATAAAATACTGAGGCTCATGCAAATTCAAAGTGGAAACTGGTATCCAGACAATGCATAATAAATATTAACATATTCTGAACGAGCGGTAAAAGCACTTAAAACGAGGCCTTTCTTCTATAGCTATGGGCATTGTGGATAAATTCATTTTCAAAGTTCACAACATATCAAGTTAAATATCAGCTTTTTTTTAATATGAGAATAGATCTTTGCAGCCTGCTAGCCTTCTAATGTAAACACACAGCAGGTGTTAGAGACCAACTGAAAAACTTTAGAGTCTTTGTTGTGATTTTTGAGAATTAATAATTTGATATAAAAAGGAGCTAGAAAGGTGAATGAGAGTTTGTTTGTACTGCTGCTTGTTATTAATGTGTACATAGTTTCATGTCCATGAAACACAGGTGCACAGGTGCACTTTAAAGCAGAACTAAACCCTCCTATCCTTTACCAAGGAAGCTGCCATTGTAGCCTTTGTTTGATCTCCTTTGCCAGGTTGAGGCACATGAGATTAGCTATGACACCAGCCAGTTCGGATAGCTAACATAAGTGCACTAGTAACTTTAAGGCCCTTTGCATACTAGGGCATGTAACCAAACTGTGTTCAATCCTAGAATTTTAGTGGCGCTGGCATTTAGAGCCCTATGAGTTCAGGGCATTCTTTCCTGAAGGCATAAGGCCCTAAAATACCAGTATCACTCGATTCAGGTTTCAGCCCCATCCAGCCACAGTATGTATTAGCCTGTCATTGACTCTGATAGGCTGCAGGGCTGGATGCCACTTGCCAACCTAGCAAAACCCTGGTATGGAATGCACATGGGCTAGACACATCTCTGTGCAAGGGACTTAACAGTAGTCATTCAAGGCATGCCTTAAATCAGTGGGGTTAGTTCTTATTTAAGACAAAAAGAAATCTAAAAAGTTACACCGACCAAGCATATGTTTTTTTTTCACTGATCTAATCTTCATACATACATACATACATACATACATACATACATTTACCCCACTTCTTAAAGTGATTCTAAACTCAGAAGATTTTTTTTTATCTTAATGCATTCTAAGGTATGGTCAGCACTCAGATAGTATTCCTTTATTAAATACTGACACATAGAAGAAACTCTAGGCCACTGATCCTGTTCCTTGCTTTACTACCCAGATAATCACTGACCCCAACAAACATGTGAATATATCAAGTATCGGTGCACCTGACATGCACATACTTGTTTCAGGTCAGGAACTCTCCAAGCAGTGAGGTCAGGATAATAATGACATCCTGGGAGAATGCAACTTAAAAATCAAGTCAGCAATCCCATATTCCTTTCCCTGGTGATTCCTGGCATGCATTTAGGAAACCAGTCTATTATTTTAGGGCTCATTTACCCCAACCGCTTGCCCATAAGCTACAAAGACAGTGTACCAGGGTGTACATGTCACAGATGTGATGATTTGCTTCTTGGCAAAAAGGAAACCCCACATTGGCCAAACACAATCCATCAACCGCATGATATCTACATTTTTGTTAAGAGGTGGTATGGGCTTTTAGGGGTTAAAGCAGGAGATAAGGAAGCCCCATAATGCCTCTTAATTGCCTGTAAAAACAATCCACCATAAATTGTTCTTCAGAAGGCTAAGGCTAGTCTAAGCTAGCCCTTAAGCCTAGTACACACAATCAGAAAATCGTCTGAAAAATACCACTTTCAAAGCGGATGTACCATAATCGAATCGTTAGTACACATCTTGCGAGAGCTGATCACGACAATTAATCCGAAATTATTCAAAGGGACAAACATGAAACATTTTCTTGTACAATACCAGATAGACTAAAGAATACATTACAATACAACACATTTCATCACTTTTGAAGTTGTATTCTTTTGTACGGAAATTTTTGTAAGTTGAGTAACCTCTTTATTTTTGATACAAGACTAGCATGCAAAAAAAAGGGACCATCATTTGTCAGTTATTCTCATCGTGTGTACAAGGCTTTAGAGTTAGGGCTTATTCATTATCTTTGCTGAGCTGTGTTGCTCTACAAAGAGCAATGCAGACACAACAAAAGGGCACATAGAAAACAATGTTTTTTCATGTGCCCTGTTCATATAACAATGCTGTGTCAAGGTGGGTTGTCAAGGGCTTATAAAAGATTAAAATAATACATGTACTCTTTACCTTGACATGACCATTGGGAAGTGTAAGTAGTGTTAAAAGTTAAGATCATTTAAGAGGTCGTAATAACTACGATCCTGCAGCTGTCGACATTTAAGAGAAATCTAACTTGCAAACAAGTAGGCTTAACCTATAGGCAAAATGGTTGCGGAAATTGTGCTTCTCAGGAAAGCCGAGGAAATTAAACAAAAGCAGAGGGGGGCTAGGGATGAAGATGAATTTTTAAATTAAACCACCTGCCACCAGGAGAAGCCTGCAGTCTCCAGCTGAAACCACTAGTAAGCCGTGTAGGGACAAGAGGTGATCACATGACCCATAGAGCTCAGAACAGATGCGAGGGGGAGAGAAGCTGCGCTCTACTCCAATAAAACGAACGAATGAAGTGTAACCCCAGCTTTATTTCCAACTCATAAGACAGCCACTGTTTCTATTCAGACAGAAGTGGGGTGTAAGGATTGGAATGATTTATTTTATGAGCACCGTGGAATCATTGAGCAAATCCATGCAACAACAAAAAATAAAACTGCTAATGCTTAACAAGAAAAACTGAATTGTAGATAAACACTAGAAACCAGGTTCTTAAATGTGCTTCTGGGTAAGACTGCAGTCTCTTGTCTTTACAGTGCAACTATCCTCTCATGCTGCAGTTTAAGTGTGTGAAGGGTGTAGTGGGCAGTGTTGAGACAAAGTCCTCTAGGATCCAGGGCATGGATGCAAATGTGTATTTAATCAGCAAGTTAAAGCAAGGCCAGGTTTCCAAAACGATTATCAAAAGCCATAACGTGTTCTTCCATCTGGGAACAAGGTGGTTTACTCACTCAACAAAAATGCTAATTATATTCTGAAATGTTCCCCTTTTATACTAGAATTATGTTTCTTGTACATGGAATTTTTTTATTGCAGTACTACAAAACAAACACACGCAAATTTACCAAATTAACATATGAGCAGCAAATACATTAGCTGAAGGGATGAAGGGGAGCAAGATGTTCTGTTGTTAAAAAATAAAATGCTGTCAGCACTCCTGATACAGAGCTGACTGATGCAGTCTAATCTGAAGGACTGAACTGTCATTTTGACAGCTCAGTACTGCACGGTGCAGTATATGGCTGGGGCGATACAGAGGCAGGAGAGGCAATAATCCAGATGTGTACCCGCCCCCCAGCAGCACAGCACTCCAGGTGTCTTTGCATCAATCTAGCTCTGGCAGTGGATTTAAAAAAAAAGGTACATGAACTAGCAAATACTCAGGGGGGTTAAAGGATTCAGAAAACGACATGCAGATGAGGTCACAGGCAGCTGTAGATTTGGCAAGCGGGAAAGTTGGGTACAAAAGTCATAAATGTTGATTTACTAAAGGCAAATAGGTTGTGCCCTTTGCAAAGTGCAGTTGCACGCTGCCAGAGCAGTTGCTCCAGACCTTAGTAAAAGCTCTGCTGACTTCCAACATCCAAACATGTGCAAGCAAAAACGCTGTTTTTTTTTTATTTTCCTTGCACGTGATTGGGTATGCTTTGTGAATTGAAGCTCTACCTCATTTACTAAGCTCTAGAGCAACTGCACTTGCAGAGTACAACTGCACTTTGCAAAGTGCAAAGGGGCAGATCCACAGAGCGGGTACGCCAGTGTATCTACTGATACGCCGGCATACTTTCAAATTACCCGCTTCGTATCTTTGGTTTGAATCCTCAAACCAAGATACAACCGCATCTGGGTTAGATCCGACAGGTGTACGTCCTCGTATGCCTTCGGATCTAAAATGCAATACTTTGGCGTCCGCTGGGTGGCGTTCACGTCGTTTTCCACATCGGGTATGCAAATTAACTATTTCCGACGATCCACGAACATACACGCGGCTGTCGCATTCTCTTACGCCGTCTCTAGTCGGCTTTTTCCGGCGTATAGTTAAAGCTGCTGTTTTGCGGTGTATAGTTAGACTTGCCATGTTAAGTATGGCCGTCGTTCCCGCGTCGAAATTTGAATTTATTTATTTTTTTGCGTAAGTTGTCCGTGAATCGGGATGGACGTAATTCACGTCTAGGTTAAAAAAAAATGTCGTTGTTGCGACGTCATTTAGCGCAATGCACGGCGGGAAATTTAGAAACGGAGCATGCGCAGTTCATTCGGTGCGGGGACGCGCTTCATTTAAATGAAGCACGCCCCCTAATTGCCGATTTGAATTCCGCCGCCAGAGATACACTATGCCGCGGTAACTTACGGCGCAAAATCTTTAAGGATTCTTAATTACGACAGGTAAGGTACGGCGGCGTAGCGTATACCTGATACGCTGCGCCAATCTATTTCTATGTGGATCTGGCCCAAAGCCTCTTTGCCTGTAGTAAATCAACCCCCATTGTTTGTACTGTCACTCTGCAGCTAGGGGTGTACAGCCTTTCTTATAAATATGAGAATAAGTGACTTTAAGCCACTATGTATTTTGAAGTGCAATCAGTACAACTTTAGAATTGAGAAACTATATAAATTTGGGATTTCAAGTAACAATTCAGATTTGTACCTCAGAAGATATATAGGAGTTGAATTACTAAAACTGTAGAGGGCAAAATCTAGGGCAGTGATGCATGGTAGCCAATCAGCTTCCAGTTGTTGTTTTTTTGGTCACAGATTAAGGCTCCTTGCAGATGGGGCGGACTCCGTCAAGTGGATCTGTCTGCTCAGTGGGGGATCTGTCTGCAGATGACAGGTCCATGTTCGCTCCACTGTTCTCTATGGGGTGGTCTGATGGAAACAGACAGCCTATCTGTATCTGACAGTCATGCAATCCGATCTGCCAAACAGATGGGGAACAGATCCCCATCCGTCTGTTTTTAGTGGACCAGATCGGATGCCGGCAGGTGTCAACAGACATCCACCACTCCATAGAGAGCCAATCACCATTGGCTCCCACTGCTATCAATCAAAGTCAGTAAGCCAATGAGGAGCGAGAGAGAGAGTGGGGCCAAGCCACATTTCCGTGTCTGAAAAGACACACAGAGCAGCGGCTCGGCTTGGGTGACTCCATAGCAAGCTGCGTGCTGTGGGGGCACTTGGCAAAAGCGAGGGGCCAGGAGTGCCAGCAAGGGACCCGAGAAGAGGAGATCCTGGGCTGCTCTGTGCAAAACCACTACACAGAGCAGGTAAGTATAACATGTTTGTTATTTTTAATCAAAAGAAACCAAGTCTTTAATATCACTTTAAGTTCAGGTTAACACTGGCCAACATGCTAAACTACAGTGTTTTTCTGTGCTTGCAGCTGTCATGCCAATGTGCATTTCAATATACTGCATCCTTTTTTTTTGTGGTGGGGGGATTAACTTTATTTCAAGTGTCATTACAGAGCAGTACAGGGTGCTGTATTGCTGTGCGGTGGCCTGTTGTGCCATGCAGTGCGCTGCGAAAAATGCAGACATGCTGAATTATGCATATCACACCAGCATTGTAGTGTGGATGGGGTACATAGAAAACAATTGTTTTCTATGTGCCCTAGAGGTGACCTGCGATTTTCCATTATTATTACACATAGGGGGTTATTTACGAAAGGCAAATCCACTTTGCACTACAAGTGCAAACTACAAATGCAAAGTGCACTTGAAATTGCACTGAAAGTGCACTTGGAAGTGTAGTCGCTGTAAATCTGAGGGGTAGATCTGAAACGAGGGGAAGCTCTGCTGATTTTATTATCCGATCATGTGCAAGCTAAAATGCTGTTTTTTATTTTTCTTGCATGTCCCCCTTGGATCTACAGCGACTGCACTTAATAGTAATAACCCCCATAGTGTGAACAAGCCCTTTACTGTCTTTATGTCATTCACCTCATCCCTTGTTTGATCTCTGAGCAGTAAGGCTCCATTCACACCTATGCAGGTACAATGTGCACGTGTGTTTGTGCAATTTTGTGTGTCGCATTTAGGAAATCTGGGTGCCTTACATGTGAAAAATCGCAAAAAAATAAGTGCCTAACTCTTTATTTTAAATAGAGCCGCACAAAAATGCATGGGGTACTTTTTTACCATTACTTTGTTGACCTTGTTTTTGGTGTGCACAAAAATGCACAAGTTTTTGGTTAAACTTAGAGTCAGATCCATTAAGAACCACTGTAAAAAAGGATCATACATAGTAAATGTGGTACACAAAGAGGAAAAAATTTGCCTACACAATTGTCACAAATCAGTAAGAATAGTAATCGTTCATAATAAAAAGATTCTGCAAATCCGATAGAAGTCACAAACCTGCCAAAGCTTAAGGAACAAATATCAAGGAACGCTGAAGGATGGTTATGCTGAATTAATTTGACGCCGTATATCTTCCAGGACCTAAGGGGATGAGCACCATTAAGCTTGTAATCTTATGTGCAATCCTATTACATGGGTCAAATGCCATAACTGGAACATCTGTGTCACTGTCTGAAGAAAACCCAGCATGCGGCAGGCACGCTGAAAAGGCTCATGGTTTGCAGCAGTTAGCAGCTCTGTGAAATCTCACGGCTGTAGGCAAGTCACCTTGGCACACTTTCCGAGTTTTTTGTTAGGATTGAAGTCTTCGTTTCAGAAATCTTCCCAGAACCTTGTTATTTCTCACATATCCATTCCAATTGTACTGCCTTGAGACTCAACAGTACATTTTTTTTCCAAAGCATAATGAAAACAGCATGGACCGAGGTCCTGTTTGTGAGTTTTATAGATGGAAATACATGGTAACATCATTTATCGTAACATTACAGATCCCAGGAACGCCACATGTTGCCCCTTCCTCTCTTGCCTGATTGAAGTTTGTCAGGATTAAACCTTTTCTTTTATCCAGATGTCACCATCAGTTGAACTTTCACATGCAAATTAACTAATTTGTGATAACAAACACACTAAAAATATCACATTCCAAGTAGACATCTATGACGTTGGTTAGGAAAAAAACTGGCAAAATCTATGGCGGAGGAGGGTGACATCAGAAAGAGGTCAAAGCTTGCAACACCAAAAGTAGTTTATGAATCAGCATTACGGTTAGTAAGTCATAGGCTATCCAGACCTCCATGATTACAATTTCCAGGAAGATTTATGATCATCTGTTCTAAATATCTTAAACAGATTCTCTGTTTAGGTTAAATATTTATCTAACATGTCCCTGTGCTAGGTTAGTTGATGTAAAAGTAGTCATAGATTTTAGATATTTTGTCAGATAAATAAACCAATGGAAGACATAGCTATCTACCTTCTGACCTACAAGCATGCATGTATATGACTTTAAGACACTTCAAATGCCCAAAGGATGTGAAAGCCACAGCTCTAATAGGGTAAAACTCTATTGGCCAGAGTGGAATTATTTGGTTGAGAAACTTTGCTGGGCATTATTGGTAAAATTGCACATATGCCTGACACCTTGACTATTATTTGATCCTACTCAACATATCCAGTATCAGAAAAAAACATCTGTGTGTACCTATACTACATTGACTATTTTTTACTATGGGATGTAGTGGTAACATGCATCACTGTAAAGCTTAAATAATAGTAACCTCGAATACTCCTTACATAACTCAGAATATTTATGCAACAGAAAAGGTTCACCTAATCTCATTAATTTGTCATACTTCAGTGTGGTCCAACACTACTGGTTAAAGGTATTGGAATTGGCAAGCTCGGACTGCACCCATAAATACAAAGTGCACATGTGCCCAGACTTTGGACATTAAACTATTTTCATATTGAACAAGCAGGAAAACCTTTAAACGAAACCACCCCCAATCTTTTAATGTACAATTATTTCTTCGCAAAGATCCAAAGGCTCTAGAGTTGGGCTGTTGAGCTGATAGACTGCCAAGATACTGATCTTAAAGAATATTCCCAAATATTTCAGAGAACTTTGAAAATTGAATTCTCCCCAATGCCTTTGGATACAGAGATTAATGGTGTTTTTCACTGATCTACTTGCTCAGAATATGTAAATACATTAGTAGACATTATCGAAACCCTTAAAGGGTAACAAATTTTGCATTTGATATTCAGTCACTGGGTAATCTTCATATTACGTGGTTATATGGTGCCTCTGGGAATTTTTTGAAAGCCCTCCAACGATTTGTTTTAAAAGAGACACAGTGAAATGGCCATGTATAGCGAGTTTTGATATAAAACTATAGTCTTTTATTACCTTTTTATTAGTAATACAAATAATCAACTTAATGTAAACCGTATCATTTATATAATGTATGTTAATAGTTTTAAAACCTTGTTTCTATGTATAGCCTGTAATGATATATTTAGAAGTGGCAGTCACCTGTACATATGTCCAATAATATGTAGTTTCTGCTTCTTCCTTTGTATTGGTGAACAAAGGCTAAACCATGCTGATGCTATTATCACAGTGCCAGTCTACCAGGTAGATGCCAGATTAAAAATAATAGACTCTCTACAGCCTACGAATATCTGAAAATACCCACGATGCTCTTGGTAACAAGAGATCATGTGATCATTTCCCAGACTTCAGGTCAAACAAGGGAAATTGGAAACAGCAGTTCGAAGCAAATGGGGTCTAGAAATAATAACGTCATTTGGCAATGCTAACATGTACCCTGTTGTATTATGCAACATGGGAATGTTAATAATAGGTCTACTTAGCAATATGACTAACAAGCAGTTGTTTATATACTATTAGTGCAGAATGTCCCTGACAGGTGCAATAAAAGCTCTGTCCCTCAAACAATAGATTTATTTCTATCAATAGCTCAGTAGAGTATCATATAACACATTCAGAGATACAATCATTATTGACAGTAATTGCCTTGTTCAAGAAACAGTTCTTACGCCGCGTACACACAATCGTTTTTCGGCATGTAAAAAACGAAGTGTTTCAGCCTCTAGAAAAATTTTTTTTTTTTCCAAATTCGTCATTAAAACGGCGTTGCCCACAAACAATCGTTAAAAAAAATGCTCTAGCAAAGCGCGCTGACGTACAACATGTACGACGGCACTATAAAGGGGAAGTTCCCTTCAGATGGCGCCACCCTAGGGGCTGCTTTTGCTTATTTCATGTTAGTAAACGACGATTCGCGCTTTTCTGTCTGTTACAGCGTGATGTATGTGCTTACTCCATTACGAACGCTAGGTTTACCAGAACAAGCGCTCCCATCTCATAACTTGCTTCTGAGCATGCGTGGGTTTTTCACGTCGTTTAAGCCCACACACGATCATTTTTTACAACCCGAAAAACGACATGTAGCATGTTCGAATTTTTTTTTTGTCGTTTTTCAGAATAAGAAAAATGATGTGAAGCCCACACACAATCGTTTTAAATGACATTTTTTTTAAAACGTTGTTTTTTACATGCCGAAAAACGATCGTGTGTCTGAGGCATTATTCGGAAAGTGAAAATTCTTAAAGTGTACGCTAGGGTAAAAAACAAACATATGCAGTACATCTCAACATTGCATGTCCATTTGCACATGTTTTATGCATTAAAGACCCTTCAAGTCTCAAAATAAGTTAGATTTCAACTACAATTCACGGTTTCCTGCATTATGGACCAAACTAACAATGCTGTGTTACGGCAGCAGTATGAAGACACTTTCCCTATGTTGATGTATTTAAAGACAGTTGGTCTTGGAGCACCTCCACCATTCAGGACAAGCCTTGTATTTTTTCAATGTATACTCTAACTGGCCGAGGTACAGAGGACATAACAATCTACATCTTGGCCAATCAGAGGAAGCCTTCTATTCATTAGAGAATACAAGGAACTCCCCCCCCTCCCCCCACAGAACTACTGTGTTTGTAGAGATGTTTTTCAGCTGTGAAAACACTCTGACCTCTGTTAAAAATTAAAAACTGTGGCTATTCAATGTTCATGAGTGTTTTTGATCCATAAGCTTTTATGGGAGAATAGTCCTGCTAAAAGAAAAAAGCTGAAAAACACTACTGCAAAAACGCTGAAAAACTATTTCTACAGATACGGCTTTCCACAGCTAACCGTATTGGCTGGTTTATATGGTCCACAGGGCGCACTGCTGCCTACGGGCGCCCGGCCGCTGGTTTCCCTCTGCGTCTGTATGCTCTGCAGGCTGCAGCATGAAACTAACTCAGTTTTAGGCAGCTGCTCCGTCCGACCGGTAGTGTAATTAGAGGCACAGCGCAGCATTGGAGCCAGAGCTAGAGGAAACAGAGCCGATGCTTCCTGTATAGCGCCGCCTCCTGTCCCATGGCAGGGCAAATGGGGTGGAGTAAAGGGTGGAGCCACTGGGGCGGCAAAATTAGATTTTGCCTATGGTGTCTAAAATCCTTGCACCAGCCCTGAATGTCCAGTGTGCATGAGGCCTTATTAATTGCTCAAGGTTATTGGGAATTCATTGGCTCTGTTTTACTGAAGTTGTCTCTGTTTTTCTGAATCATATTATGCTGATTACAAAAAAAGCTCCAATTAAATTGTATTCATTCATTTATTGGACCAGATTTTTTAAATGTTTGCTGCCCATAAATATTTGTAAAATTTATGATGTAGCCCTTGTACTTAAAAATTTGGAGGGCCCTACTCTAAGCTTCTGTATATCACTAGCCCTACATTATGATATTAAAAGAACCTGAGGCTGCTCTTAGAAAACATTAGAAACATACCTTTTCATATTCAAATCCATGCTTTTCCTTGTATCCATTCCTGCACATAGTATAATTGTAGAAGCGTGAGTTCTTAATTAGTCCTAGCCATTCTCTCCATCCAGGGGGGATATAACTTCCATTGTATTCATTGAGGTACTTTCCAAAAAATGCTACAGAGAAGAACAAAAGACACTATAAGCAAGCTGTTCGAATATGTTCATTTTCACACTGCTCAACTAAAAGCCAATTCAATACAAACATGAAAAAAATATGACATAGCAAAGTTATATTATACATACCGTATACCTGGAAGAAGGCTTTTTTGTTTTTGATAGATAAGGGTTAAAACCTCTTTCCAATTTTTCTCTCTGCTAGAGATTTTTCCTCACTTCCTGTCACATTAACAAGAGAGGAAGTGAAGGAAGATCTGTATAAGAGACACAACAGGGGATCTGCTGAAAAAATCTTTTGTATTTCTGTTTGTGTCCCTGTTACAGATTTGACCTCACTTCCTGTCTGGTGAAACCATTGGCACTGTAACATTAAGTAAGGAACAACCTGTCTATAGGAAGCCTAGTTATTCTTATATTACACATACAGTATATTATATATTTCCTGTGACTTGCTTTCTCCTTACTTAAGATGCATTTTCAGGCTTTATTTTTCCATCTCCCGTTTGATGATTTCTGAGGAAAAGAAAATAATTAAGCTGTTGGCTTAATGTGTACGGTTGGCTGCAGTGACAAAATGACTAATTTGCATGTCTCTACCCTGAATTCCTCAAGGAATAGGTCCATTATGAATTTGTATGAAAGCAGATCACCTTTTAATAGCTGTTCCTCTGCTGAAACTTACAGGAGGTTCCCTCTTTTTTTAGCCCCACATTGACACCAAAGCCTAGTACACACAGGCCCAATGTCAGGTGACATTGGGCGGTTTAATAAAAACCAGCCGACATTCGGCCTTTGTGTATGGCCTGGAAAACAAGCAGCCAACCAGCTCCCGATCAGTGCTTTCAGCCAATGGCTGAGAGTGCCGACCGGAGTGTTCTGGCAGGAGGGGGGCTTTACCCCTGTCAGAGCACAATAGAACGGCAGGGGAGATCGTTGTACTACCATCGGATTGTTAGTACAGCGGCTCTGACCAGAGCTGTCAATTTTTTTTTTCATTCAACCTAAAAAAACTAGTGGTGTGCACCAGGGTTTCGCGCAGGGGAGGGCTGGGCCAGGGGGCAAGGTGGAAATTGCCTCCCAGGCCGTTCTAACTTATGTTCAAAATGGCCCGCAGCTGCTGCCCTCTACCATTTTTCTTTTTTATTCTGCACTAGGAAGTCGTGCTGTTGCATTCCGGAGTTTTAGTCCACGCTCAAGCTCCCGGTGGGTGGAAAACAGAGCAGTGCAGCGGAAGCTACAACTCCCTGGGACCGGAATCTTAGAAGCAGGCAGAGGCAGTGTGTGCCAGGGAGTCGGGACGCAGGGCTGGGCGCTGGCTGCAACTTGACCCCAGGACCAGGAGCATTACCCCCTAGGAGGCCGTGGCGTGCAAGGACCTGCTGAGCTGAGATCACTGAGGTGAGAGACCCTGACACCCCTAGCTGACCCCCATCTCCCCCATACACCCCATGTAACCTGCCCCAGTGATCAGGCTCCATTGATGGGCACTGGAGTTGGCTGCACTGATGGGCACTGGTGAGGCCGCATTAAAAAACAGGTTGGTCTTGGATGATGAGCTCATTCGGCGGTTCAATGGGCCAATTGACTGGACTTGCCCCCCAGGCCTAAGGCTGGCTACACTCACGCTCTGGTTTCGCGTGAGTGTAGCCAGGCGACTTATAGGCTTTTTTTATAGGCTTTTTTTTTTTTCTTGTAAATGTGCAACGTGTAGTACAGGAGTATAATTTTGTGCTCTTGGCCCAACAGACTTTTACAGTGCCTTGAAAAAGTATTCACACCCCTTGAAATTTTACACATTTTGTCATGTTACAGCCAAAAACTTATTTGATTTTATTGAGATTGTATGTAATAGACCCAAACACAAAATGGCACATAATTGTGAAGTGGTAAGGAAAATGATAAACGGCTTTCAAAATGTTTTACAAATAAATATGTGAAAAGTGTGGCATGCATTTGTATTCAGCCCCTTTGAGTCAATTCTTTGTAGAACCACCTTTCACTGCAATTACAGCTGCAAGTCTTTTTAGGGATGTCTCTACCAGCTTTGCACATCTAGAGAGTGAAATTTTTGCCCATTCTTCTTTGCAAAATAGCTCAAGCTCTGTTGGGTTGGATGGAGAGCGTCTGTGAACAACAATTTTCAAGTCTTGCCACAGATTCTCTATTGGATTTAGGTCTGGACTGTGACTGGGCCATTCTAACACATGAAAATGCTTTGATCTAAACCATTCCATTGTAGCTCTGGCTGTATGTTTAGGCACTCCTTGTCCGGCCTGTCAGTTTAGGTGGACGGTCATGTCTTGGTAGGTTTGCAGCTGTGCCATTCGCTTTCCATTTTCGGATGATAGATTGAACAGTGCTTTATGAGATGTTGAAAGCATGGGATATTTTATTATAACCTAACCCTGCTTTAAAAATTCTCCACAACTATATACCTGACCTGTCTGGTGTGTTACTTTGTCATTATGATGCCTAAGCTTCTCTAACAAACCTCTGAGGGATTCACAGAACAGCTGTATTCATACTGAGATTAAATTACACAAAGGTTGACTCTATTTACTAAGTAGGTGACTTCTGAAGGCAATTGGTTCCACTAGATTTTAGTTGGGGGTATCAGAGTAAAGGGGGCTGACTATAAATGCACGCCACATTTTTCAGATATTTATTTGTAAAAAAAAAATAAAACCATTTATCATTTTTCTTCCACTTTACAATTATGTGCCACTTTGTGTTGGTATATCACATAAAATCCCAATAAAATACATTTTTTTTTGATTGCAACATGACAAAATGTGGAACATTTCTAGGGGTATGACAATTATTTCAAGGCACTGTAAATGGAAGCGCTTGAAAGATGCATGTTAACAAGTGTTTTTCAGTTACTCCTATTAAAATCTATGGGGCCTAAAAAAACATCAACCAAAGAAGCTCATTAACATTTTTGTGCTTCACACGACAGGAGACACAACAATCGAGTGTAAATGGACTCATTGAGAATAAGGTAATTTTTACCTTGAGTTTTGGAAATCATGTGCAAGTGTGAATTGGAGCTTAGTAGTTTTTGATTGACTGTCTCAGTTAACAAGCCAATAAGCAGAAGACAAAATCTGTAAATTTGCTATTGTCAACTGTGGCATGCACCTGTTTCAAGAGACTTTATTTACGTCTGGGCAGATAAACCCTTAAAATACCATGTATATTGTTTATGGTGAACTGTTTTTTTATTTTTTATTGTTCGAAGTAAAGCTTGCTATACACTAGTAGATTTTCAAATGAACATTTGTACGAAAATTCTTTGTATATTCAATGACTGGATGAATGTCGTTTAAAAGTACGACAACATTTTGTTTGCTTTTAACATTTGATTTTTGGAGTAATTTCCTGAAGAATAACCACATACATTGTTAGATTTGACAGTCCCAAATCGCATGACAAGTCCCACCCCATTGCCGGCAATTGAACCGTTCATAGTCTCATGTCACAGCGATTATGAAAAAGGTTCCTGCACTACTTTTTACAGATTTCATTGTGACTTGCATAGACTTGCCGTCCCCCCCACAACAGATTTACTACTACAGGGTAGCTTTCCTGTGCAGGATCACATATATGTGATTCCACACTTCTGCCTGCAGGGGGGGGGGGCACGTGCTACCGGTAGGTTGCTTTTGCTGAGATTATATCTGTGGGTGTCGGGCACTGGATGTCCTCTGGAACCCATCGACCATCAGTAAAACACACAGAAGTGAGATCTGCCAATGTAAACAAGGCAGCTCTCCGTTTTGACAGGGGGGAAGGGATGGATTTTGTGCTCCTTCAAAGCAGGGAAGAAAATCCATTTCTTCACCCTAGTAAAAGTATGTCACACAGTAAACAAAAACACTGGCTAGGCACACAGTTACCCTTTGATCGCCTTGGATGTTTAACCCCTTCCAAGCCAGTGTCATTAGTACAGTGACAGTGCATATTTTTAGCCTTTATCATTGAATTAGTGTCACTGGTTCCTGCAAAAAGTCAAAAGTGTCAGTGTCCGATTTCCACTGCAATAACTCAGTCCTGACATAAGTTGCTAATCCTCCCCATTACTAGTATAAAAAAAGAAAAAATAATTCATAAATATATACCATAGTTTGTAGATGCTATAACGTTTGCGCAAAAACAATCAATATACACTTACTGGGATTTTGTTTACCAAACAGAATACAAATTGGCCTAAATTGATGAAGAAATTAGATTTGTTGCATTTTTCTGTTGAATGTGTTTCATAGCAGAAAGTAAAAAATATTGTCTTTTTTTTTTATTATTTGTCCTTTTTTTTGTGTATAGTGCAAAAAAAAAAGCAGTGGTGATCAAATACCACCAAAATAAAGCTCTATTTGTGGGGGAAAAAATTACATAAAGTTTATTTTGGGTACAGTGTCGCATGACTGCGCAATTGTCAGTTAAAGTAACGCAGTGCCATATCGCAAAAAATGGCCTGGTTATGAAGGGGGGTACATCTTCTGGAGGTCAAGTGTTTAAATGAAGTCGCAATGAAACTGATGTGTGGCTTTGAAAATTGCGCTGAAGTAGCGTGATTTCAAAGCCGCACCAGTGTGAACCAGGGCTAAAATGAATAATAGTGCATAGCCTGCTTTAGTATGAATGATGAGCGGATTAATAGCCCTGCTCCATCTGCTTTGCTACAAATAAATGATCCTAATATACCCAGGTCACAAAGTAACATACGCAATAAAATATTGTGTTTCCAATTCTGCAAGCCATGTATAGAATAGCCATCACAATGCTATTACCTGTCCTGTATCCTGTATTATTGAGGTACACTGCAAATGTACGAGGTTCATGTATAGCTTGCCAAGATGGAGAGGAGCAGTTCTCATTGTTGGTAAAAATATTGTGGTTGTGGACATATTTCCCAGTCAGCATAGATGAGCGCGAGGGACAACACATGGGAGTGGTCACAAAGGCATTTATAAAATTCGCACCTCCTTCCTCCATTATTTTTCTGGTCTTGTTCATCACCTGCAACGAACCTGAAATAAATAAAATTCTTTGCTAATGTATAAAACATTTATGTGACATACCAGCTTCAAGGACAATCGTAACACAATTCTAACTTCATACAAGGATGCTCGAGGGGCACGTGATATAGCCCTTTTGAGAAAATCACTGTTGGTTCTCCTCTGCCGCGTACACATGACCGTTATTTATGTCATTGAAAGAAATGAAATTTTTCTCAACGTGATTCCTCTCAAACCTGCCTTGCATACATACAATTGTGAAAAAAAATGCTTGAGCAAAGCGTGATAACGTACAACACGTACTACGGCACTATAAAGGGGAAGTTCCATTAGAATTGCGCCACCCTTTGGGCTGCTTTTGCTGATTTCATGTTACCGCGTGTTAGTAAAAGTGCTTTTCAATCTGTTACAGCGTGATGAATGTGCTATCTCCATTACGAATGCTTGTTTTACCAGAACGAGCGCTTCCGTCTCATAACTTGCTTCTGAGCATGCACGTTTTTTTTCCCCCTACACATGATCGCTTTTCACGACGTGAAATAGAACGACGTGAAAAACTCCCATTTTTCACGTCAATTTTAAAAATTGCATTTTTCTCGTCATGAAAAACGGTCATGTGTATGCGGCATCAGCCTTTCAAGCTCCATCCTAAAGCAAATCTGCACTCTACTGTTATCAATAATGAAGCAGAAGATACAAGTTTTTCATTGCAATATATGCTCCAACATGGAGGTTGTCAGAGATTGGAGTTAGGGCCACACTATACAGAGGACCGTGACAAGGCAATGCAGCTTTCACATATATTTGCAAATATTGTGCAACTAAAACCCTTTTTTTATAATAGAAATTTTGAACAATTTTACTACAAAATAAGCTACAGAGACAGTACAGAAAATTAGAATCTGTCACAGAAAAGAGCGGTCAGTTGTTCAATCATTGAGAAGGGACTTCTCAATTAATATGAGAAGATCCATGCTGCTTATTGATCTTGTAAGTAGGGGTAAGGTTCCATTCACACTTGTGTGACTTTGGACACACAAAATCGTAGCCTATTTATTTAAATGAAAGCCGTTCAAAAGACTTTAAAAAACTTTCATGCAATTTGAGTGCCATAGACGCATCTTAATGTTATCAATGTAAAAGATGTGCAACAGTTGTCGCACCAATCAAAGTTGCATCAAAGTAAAAATGAAAATCGCATGACCTTGGAGTTGCACAAGTGTGAATGGAGCCTTAAACCTCTATTTTTAGACGCGTACTTTTTTGTTGTTAATTTTTTTGGCTGCCTTGCTGGTAAGTATCTTGAGAATAGTTTAATTTAGTTTAGTTTGTTCTTTGTTAAGCCCTTCCATGTACACCTTACTCTAGATCAGGGATATGCAATTAGCGGACCTCCAGCTGTTGCAGAACTACAACTCCCATGAGGCATAGCAAGATTCTGACAGCCACAAGCATGACACCCAGATGCAGAGGCATGATGGGACTTGTAGTTTTGCAACAGCTGGAGGTCCGCTAATTGCATATCCCTGCTCTAGATAAAAATAAATGGGGGTGGGTTGCCACACATTGAGTTGAAAGGAGAACCCCCCCCCCCCACCACTAATCAAGGAAAAAAAATCCAATTTATCCTTTTGACAAAAGTCACTTAAACCCTGGTAGACTTCTGTAGGACAGGGACAGCCACATACTGATCAAAATTTTACCAGAGGCTGATTTCGATCAGTATCAGTGTATGGCTTGCTTTAGGCTCCATGTACACGAGACGTTTTCACAACTGCTCCTAAATTATTAAACAGATGGTAACCCACGTTTAAAACGCCCGTTTTGCCACGTTTACATGCCGCGTTTAGCGGCATTTGCGTTTAGAAGCGTTTAAAAAAATGGCCAAAAACAAGAAACGCCTATAAACAAAATGCGGGTTACCGTGTTTAGCCGCGTTTGGCGTCTGAAACGCGGAAATCTTCTACGTCTGAACCCATTTTTTTGCTTTCAAAGAAACGCTGTTAAACGCAACTGCCTAAAAACGGCAATAAACCATGTACATGGTCACGTAAGAAAACATTGAATTAGTTCAGGGGCAGTTGAAAAAAGCGTCCAACTGCCTCTGAACGTACGTTTAGCAGCGTCCCGTGTACGTGGGGCCTAACTCTTGTTATAAAGAAAACTCTGCAGTTAAATTTTAGGAAAAGCGTGTATCAATAATGCAGCAAGAATATAGTACTACTGAAATCCAGTACATAACAAGGGTGGTTACAATGTATCCTGTACTTCTTTGATCACGACACAATCAGCAATGTAAATGTATACCGAATGGCCAAAATAATGTGTATAAAAAGTCCTCACCTAGCTCTACATCCTGGTCATCAGTCATGACTAGAATAATATTCGGCCTGATATTCTTCCTGTCTGCTGGCAGACGTCCTCTAAGTCTTCCCGCTTTTAGTGTTGAACCGTGGCTTGCTGAAAGCTCCATATCCAGCATCATGAAAAGAAGTGCAAAACAGTAATACTTCATTGTAGAGGAGATGGTGGCTCTGCTGTGACCAGATGATGCCGAGTGTCCCTTCTGTTATTTAGAGGCAATCTTTTGGCTGCAATGCAATTAATAAAAAGTCATTTTATGCCTGAATATGTCCAATTATATCAGAATACATTTACATGAATTATGATGTGACATAAATGATCTCCTGGCCAGACCAAGAAATAGTTTTCTGTGATGATTAGCTAAGGGAATAGCTAAAGCACTTGGGAGAACAAAGTGTAAACGGTGCTCATTATAATAGGTAGACAACATAACATACCTGTATGATTACACATTTATAGGTAGAGCTCCATGTAATTTAGCTAAAGCATAGCCATGTATTTTCCTGTTTATAGTCAGTGATAAAATATTCATAGAACATCTCCACAGTAGATAGATTTACACTAAAGCCCCGTACACATGATCAGAATTTCATACAAAAAATCATACAATAATCTGAACGTTAGTGCAGAGCTTTTGCCCAAAATTTTCCAAAGGGACAAACGTGAAACTTTTTCTCGTATGAAAGCAGATGGTACGATTTTCATTTCATTAGTACAGTTTTTGTACAAAAATACAAAACAAATATACAAACATTACATCACTTCCGAAGTTTTATTCTGTGATGCGAGAATTTTTGTACTTCAGGAGCCTATTTGTTTTTAATATGAGTCTAGCAAGCAAAAGAAAATGAGTATGCAGAGAACAGTAATAAGTTGCAGCCCTCCAAACCAATGAAGTTTAGGCCTGTAGCGTTTTTTATGCTATTTTTTGTTAAGGTTTACAGAAAATATGCAATTGATCCTGGCAATTATTGCCATTTATACTAAGCAATAAAAAAGCTCAATGGCTCCCACTGCTTAATCTGAGCCAATGAGGAGGGAGAGGGCCTCAGCTCTCATGCACACTGCTGGATCAGGCTCAGGTAGATATAGAAGGGGGCTGCAGGGGGAGATGCATTCAGATGTTTTTTTACAACCACTTTAAGGAAATAGATTGCTGCAGAGGTTGAAGGGGTGGGGGGTTAGCCTATCAGTGCTCAGACCATACGCTACACACTGCATCAAATTGGTCTGCATGGCTGTCGTCCCAGAAGGAAGCCTCTTAAATGCACAAGAACGCCCGCAAACAGTTTGTCGAAGACAAGCAGACTAAGGACATGGATTACTGGAACCATGTCCTGTGTTCTGATGAGACCAAGATAAACCCGTGTGGGGCGGCAACCAGTTGAGGTGTACAAAGACAAGTGTGTCTGCCAACAGTCAAGCATGGTGGTGGGAGTGTCATGGTCTGGGGCTGCATGAGTGCTGCCGGCACTGGGGAGCTACAGTTCATTGAGGGAACCATGAATGCCAACATGTACTGTGACATACTGAAGCAGAGCATGATCACCTCCCTCTGGAGACTGGGCCGTAGGGCAGTATTCCAACATAAAAACCCCAAACACACCTTCAAGATGACCACTGTCTTGCTAAAGAAGCTGAGGGTAAATTTCATGGACTGGCCAAGCATTTCTCCAGATCTAAACCCTATTGAGCATTTGTGGGGCATCCTCAAATGGAAGGTGGAGAAGTGCATTCACCAGCTCCATGATGTTGTCATGGAGTAGTGGAAGAGGGCTCCAGTGGCAACCTGTGAAGCTCTGGTGAACTCCATGCTCAAGAGGGTTAAGGCAGTGCTGGAAAATAATGGTGCCACACAAAATATTGACACTTTGGGCCCAATTTGGACATTTTCACTTAGGGGTGTACTCACTTTTGTTGCCAGCAGTTTAGACAAATAATGGCTGCGTGTTGAGTTATTTTGAGGGGACAGCAAATTTACGCTGTTATACAAGCTGTACACTCACTACTTTACATTGTAGCAAAGTGTCAGTTCTTCAGTGTTGTCACATGAAAATATATAATAAAATATTTTCAAAAATGTGAGGGGCGTACTCACTTTTGTGAGATACTTTATATAATATCTATACCTGGAATTCCTCTTTAAAATATTGAATGCAAAGACAGCCAAACAAATAGCATTTTCAGAATCCAGTCAGCAGTGGTAGCCTAGGAATTAAACTCAGTGCTATCTTTGCTTCAAGATATGCAAAGGTCTAACAAGGTAACTTGACAAAGAAAATCCTTTCTCCTAAACGCAGTTAAAAAGGGTAAGTAATTGTCCTATTATCCACATCTGATGTCTTCATGACAGGTTTTTAAAGAGCAATGTGAAAGTGCATACAAACAACAAGCGAACCAAAATCAGTAATCTGACTAATGATTAATGATGAACATATAACATTTATCCCTGGGTGGTTGATATGCATAACTGACAGTTCATCACTGCACTTTGTACTATTTGATGAAATAAATTTCAATCTAACGAATGTGCTCAACTCGTGTCATGGTAAAGGGTAAGTTTCATTAGATGGACTCAGGGGCAATACAGTTGATTGATGATGTGATCTGAGATGAAATACTGTCGGCCACACACTGATTGACAGCACTGACAATCACCATTCGCACTACCGAAACCCAAATTTTCAGAGCTGTCACTCATCCGTCAAGATTGGCAGAAACTCCAGCCTATACATAATCCACAGAGCCCCAGACCATCCCATAATGCTCCGCATACAAACCCACAATTTTCTCTGCATGCCTACTTGCTTCTTCCCACCCTGGAAGGTGTATTACAAATCTGGTACACTGTGACTAATGGCAAACTAACTTAAAGGTAAGGGAGCTGTTAAAAAAAATGTTTTTTTAAATTAACTAATATAAAATAAAAAATCTAATAGATGTAAAATAAATCTAGTCCAATTAATCTCATCTATGTTTCATGCTTTACAATTGATGAAAGTTGTGGGGAGTAGCCTACCTTGGCTTATAAGAAAGGAGCTGGTCGGGATTCATTACGTGATCAGCACTTCAGCACCTGAGACAAAGCAGTGTTTCGTCATGCAACATTAACCCGAATCAGACAAGCAAGCAGAACTAATTAAGTGAGAAATATCTATAGTTGAAATACTGAGGGGGTTTGGGATCAGTGTGGGTGAGTCCTGTCAGTTAGGTAAAAAAAAAAAAACCTCTTCTTTAAATTTCCAGACCCAAAATGAAGTTTTAATAATGTGCTATTTGGCTATTTACATTAATCAGTGCTGACCATAAATCCAGGGCAATAGGCAGATATAAAAAAAAACAAAATTCATTATAAAATTTATTTTCATCTATAATTACCATAAATACTCAAATCTGTCTTAAAGCTGAACTCCAGCCAAAAAAAAAAAATATATATATATATTCCCCAATAGCCACAAATTATCTAAATCTACTTTGTGATTACCAAATGCCTTTGTCCATGTATTACCTTGTAAAAATAGCAGTGACATCATCACTGTGCTGAGCACAACCTGTGTAGACTAGACATGTGCATTCGTTTTCGTCCAAATGCATTTTCGTCTGAATTTCAGGTATTTTCGTTATCATTTTAACAAACGATAACGAAAGCACAGAAAACGAAAGATCCGACATAAACAAATGCTTTATTTTCGTTTTTGTTGCGGTCGAATGTGCCTAACCTTAACTCTATTCGTCCAATATTATTCTACATAAAGAGAAAAGATGTGACATTATAGAGACATGAAGAAGAGTCGACATAGAGAGAAAAGATTCGACATAGAGACATAGAGAGACATGAAGATTCTATGGACTCGAACATTTGAAATCTTCGACGGAATCTTAAAAAAAAAAAAAAAAAGAACAACGAACAATTTGGGGTGTTCTCGCCAAATTCGAAAAGCCGCAGAACACCCTGTTAAAGTCTATGGGATAAATCTAAAGTGCTAATTTTAAAGGCTAATATGCAAGTTATTGTCCTAAAAAGTTTAAAGGAATATTTCCCTTTTATTGTTTCACTTTAAGCATCATTAAATTCACTGCTCCCGAAAAAATGGCAGTTTTTAAAAAGTTTTTTTTGCATTGATACATGTCCCCTGGGGCAGGACCCAGGTCCCCAAACACTTTTTAGGACAATAACTTGCATATTAGCCTTAAAAATTAGCACTTTAGATTTATCCCTTTTTGAAGACCCCTCATATATAAAGAGATGACAAAGGTTACTGTTTACAAAATGAGAATCAATGAATACTCACATCTTATATGCAGTCTATTTTCCTCCCACTATATTATGCTCATTGATTGCTAATTGATAATAAAAGCTCCCATTAAATCAAACTATATTTTTTGGCTCAAATTTTCTCTGTGAATGAAATGCTAAGAATATAGAGTAGCAAAGCATTGGTCCTAATTTTTTAAATTCCTGTTCAAAGACAATGACATACGTGTGTGACGTTTCTAAATGCATATAAGTACACATAATGATTTAAATTGTATAGGTCTCATTATGTGTAAACTTGAGTTTTGGTGCATTCAGTCTAACTGCATTTAGAGAAGGTAGAAATCTGTATGCCCAGGGGCAAATTAGATACTCTGAACACATGTGGACAAAGTTACATTTAATTGTAAGAGAAAATGATCTGGGAAGTATAAAGTTTGTTCCCAGATCAATTCTCCTGCATTTAAATAAAATAAATCCATGTGAATGTAGACTTAGAAGCATGGGGGGACTGGTTTACAGTAGCATGCTTTTATTAAAAAAAGCTGCAAAGCTTTGTAACAGTCTTAATACTTTGCAATGTTTGGTGTAAGGTTGGTTTCTCTAATGACCGTAATAAGAGCAATAAGGAAATATGTACGCTTATGCTTCTCTCACAGTGTCATCATCACCAAAAACAGATTCACTCAGTCTTCCAAATGACAATTTTAAGAGTTTACTTTTTTCAATGAAGGTTTGCAGTTTTATTGGAACTGATCCAGCCTAATGTTTTATGACTATGTCTTTCAGAACATTATTCCATGGGATCTTCTAGCTAAGTAAATTTTCACTTACCATTTATTGCACAATAACATGTACAAACAGATGTATTTTAATGCATATCCTACCATGGCAATTACCAGAAGATCAATAAAAAATATGTGAATTTACATACAGTAGTAGTGACAAGATTTAAAAACCTACAGTACACAGTATTTACAGGAAACCTGTGAGGATATAAACACAGAAGCTACCATTTTCAACTCCAGAACCATCATCCATGCTTACTACCTAGTGACTTTTTTGCCTGTCACTGATGCTAACAGGCTGACAATCTTCATGGTCTGAAGCCAGCCATAGACGGTGCCTTTTTCTTTCCTGCAACCAAGGGTTGTGTTCTCCAGGCAGGAGGTCAGAGGGAGCCATCCTGGACCGTACTGACACACAATGATTATTGCTAGCGGCTACAGCCACTGGCAATAATAGCATTGACTGATCAACTTGGGTATAATCAGCCTCCCCATCCACGGTTCAAATCTCGGCCAATCCCTGTTGATCCGGCTGAGATTCAAACCGTATATGGCCAGCTTAAATTATTTGTATAAATCTGTTACTAGGAATAATTCTAGCAATAAACATATTTGTTATCAAGACTGATATGCCCACCTCTTGTCATTGGGGTCCTCTGACCTGGAGTTGAGTGTTGGTTATATTGATTTTTAATGCGCGACTTAAGATGGCCATACATGGATTGAAATTTGGCCGGTTCAGCAAGGACTGGCCACATTTTGATCCATGTACAGTGCATTGAAAAATGATTCATACCCCTTGAAATTTTCCACATTTTGTCATGTTACACCGAAAAACATAAATGTTTTTTATTGGGATTTTATGTAATAGACCAACACAAAGTGGCACAAAATTGTGACATGAAAGGAAAATGACAGATAAATATCTGAAAAATGTGGCGTGCATTTGTATTTAACCCCCTTTACCCTAACTAAAATCTAGAGGAACCAATTGCCTTCAGAAGTCACCAAATTAGTAAATAGAGTCCACCTGTGTGTAATTTAATCTCAGTATAAATACAGCTGTTATGTGAAGCCCTCAGAGGTTTGTTAGAGAACATTAGTAAAACAGCATGATGAAGGCCAAGGAACACACCAGACAGGTCAGGGATACAGTTGTGGAGAAGTTTAAATCAGGGTTAGGTTATAAAAAAATATCCCAAGCTTTGAACATCTCACAGAGGTTCAATCCATCATCCGAAAATGGATAGAGTATGGCACATCTGCAAACCTACAAAGACATGGAGATCCACCTAAACTGAAAAGCCAGGCAAGGAGAGCATTAATCAGAGAAGCAGCCAAGAGGTTGAGGTTAACTCTGGTGGAGCTGCAGAGATCCACAGCTCTGGTGGGAGAATCTGTCCACAGGACAACTATTAGTCATGCACTTGACAAATCTGACCTTTATGGAAGAGGGGCAAGAAGAAAGCCATTGTTGAAGGAAAGGCATAAAAAAGGTCCCATTTGTAGTTTGCGAGAAGCCATGTGGGGGACACAGAAAACATGTGAAAGAAGGTGCTATGGTCAGATGAGACCAACATTTTACTTTTGGCCTTAAAACAAAACACTATGTGTGGCAGAAAACTAACACTCCAAATCATCCTGAACACACCTTCACTACCGTGAAACATGGTGGTGGCAGCATCATGTTGTGGGGATGTTTTTATTCAGCAGGGACAGGGAAGCTGGTCAGAGTTGATGGGAAGATGGATGGAGCCAAATACAGGGCATTCTTAGAAGAAAACTTGTTAAGAGTCTGCAAAAGACTTGAGACTGGGGCAGAGGTTCACCTTCCAGCAGGACAACGACCCTAAACATACATCCAGAGTTACAATGGAATAGTTTAGATCAAAATATTAATGTGTTAGAATGGCCCAGTCAAAGTCCAGACCTAATTCCAATGGAGAATCTGTGACAAGAATTGCAAATTGTTGTTCACAGATGCTCTCCATGCAATCTGATGGAGCTTGAGGTATTTTGCAAAGAAGAATGGGCAAAAATGTCACTCTCTACATGTGCAAAGCTGGTAGACAGACACGCAAAGAGACTTTCAGCTTTTATTGCAGCGAAAAGGTGGTTCTACGAAGTATTGACTTCTGAATACAAATGCACACCACACTTTTCAGATATTTATTTGTAAAAAAAATTAAAACCATTTACCGTTTTCGCTCCACTTCACATTATGTGCTACTTTGTGTTGGTCTATCACATAAAATCCCAATGAAATATGTTTTTGGTTGTAGCATGACAAAATTTGGAAAATTTCAAGGGGTATGAATACTTTTTCAAGGCACTGTATGAGATATTGATCAACATGTATCAATCTATAGATCGACTTGTGTACAACCAACCTATTGTGTTTCTTCCAAATGATCAGTAGCTGGCAATATTAATAATTGTATTTTGTGGGCAGGAGAATAGCACTGTTGGAGTCAGTACATTTTTTTTGTTCAACCCACTGGTCAAATGTAAAAATGTATAATGTATAGCCTGCCTGTGACTGCACTGCGACAAGTGTGCAGGTTGGGAATTGAGACTTCACTGGCTGCACAATAGGGTAATATCACAAACAGTAGTATTCACCTTCAAAAACAACATAGAAATAACAGCTCCCATATTTCAGTTCTGACAATTTCCCCCAAAAGGTCCCTTTTATCCCTTTTTTACATTGCATGTTGTATTTTTTTGCACTCAGGAAGGTTCAGTACTTTGCTAATTCTGACAAGCTGTCTGCTGTTTTACAGAGTATGAGTTTGGCTGGATGTGCAATGTACACAATACCAATTTGTATAATAGGGTGTTCGGAGATGAGCACTGGACTACATTGTACTATTTAAAACTGAATTTCAGTAATCTGCACTACTACAGTGGCAGCAGTAATCCTCTGGGTTGTCTAGTTAGTGGCTTCCTCTCTTCACACTGACCACCACAGGGGATTGCTCTCACAGCACTGCCGCCATTCACAAAAGTTTTCAATAAAAACACAGCTCTCTGTAATTAGAGATGATGATTATGACATCACTGCCCTTTTTTTTTACACCTCATCCAATCAAAAAATACCTTTCATTCATTGAAAAAATTACAATGTATATCGTGATTTGTGATGGTGCCAAGCAAGGGACCTGCTGAGGTCAGTGTGACCAGCGTAAGGCCAGTTCACAAAAAAGGATATCAGGGAACTGGAGAAAGTGCAGAGGAGAGCAACCAAACTGATAAGAGGCATGGAGGAGCTCAGCTATGAGGAAAGATTAGAGGAACTGAAATTATTCTCTCTGGAGAAGAGGAGATTAAGAGCGGGATGTGATCAACATGTATAATTACAGTGGCCCATATAGTGAACTTGGTGTTCAGTTATTTTCTTTAAGGTCATCACAGAGGACAAGAAGAGACACTTTTTATCTGGAGAAAGGGAGATTTAATCTAATATACGGAAAGGTTTCTTCACAGTAAGAGCTGTGAAAAGGTGGAATAGACTCCCTCAAAAGCTGATTCTGTATAGCTCAGTAGATTTCTTTAAAAAAATGCATAGGTTCTTTCCTAAATGTACATTATATAACTGGATACTAACATTTATAGGTAAAGTTGAGCCAGGAAACAACTGATTGCCTCTTGGGGGATAAGGAAATATATAGTTTTCCCCCTTGCCTTCCTCTGGATCAACTGTGGGTATGGGATTGTGTATATAGGATTGTAAAAATAAAATGTAGTTTTGTTATTTTTTTTTTCCTCTTTTATGGGTTGAACTAGATGGTCTTTTTTCAACCAGACTTAAAGTGGGAGTTCACTCAAAAAAAAAAAATTAAGATTAGATTCATGCTAATTTTGTCAAGGGGAATCGGGTAATTTTTTTTAAAAACGAAGCAGTACTTACCGTTTTAGAGAGCGATCTTCTCCGCCGCTGAATCGCTGAGCATGAATCTAATCTTAAAAATTATAATTTCCGGGTGAACCTCCACTTTAATTGGTGTAACAATGTGTGCAGAGATGAAGCTACTCAACACAGGACCCAGAAGATCATTGCTATCACTGTAGTAGAGCTGGCTATGATTGTCAGGTTCTCTAACAGTCCCTTAGGTATGAGACATGCATACTTACATGGGTCCAAGCTGGACCCATGTAAGCATGCAATAAAGATCATGCCTGGATTTCAGCTTTAACATTGGCAGACATTTAAGACTGGAGCGGGGAAGCCCCTGTCTTTCATCTAGACTACTTTATGGGAAGTCATCCGTGTGTAGAAAATACACCCCTCTCCCTAGAACTACTAAATCTGCTCCAACATCTTCTCACTGCCTCCGGTAAAAGGTTTTAAAAAGTGAATGTTGTTTGAAGCGCTTTATTTAATGGAACTTGTTCTTTGATTGTATTTGTCTTTTTTTAGGTAAAATACCTGTACAGACAGCGGTCGTCGGTACTGTAATAAAGATCCCTTGTAATTAACGTTTGTCTAGAAAAAAAAAAGATACATAAAGACATGATGGGTCTACTTGATTTTGTTTTAAAGCTGTAATTTCTGCTAAAAGCCCTGTCAAATAACAGAGCATGAGCTTATGAAGGATAATACAGGAGGATTTAATTACATTTTTCTCATAATCGCAGTGAGAGAAGGTGGGGAGGCCCTCGGGGCAGGCAGGTCAGTCTTGTAAAACTGGACACATATCAGATACAATATTCACAGGGCTGCCGGCAGCACAAATACTTCAGGAACATGCCTTCAATGCACTACACTAGAAAGCAGTCAAATAGGTAAATTTACTTTCTTAGAGAACTAGTTCCTTGCACACATTTTTTTGGTCACAGTCAGGATCCGAAATTTTCAGAAATCCCAAACTGATCTTTTAGTCATTACCTGAACGGAATTGGTTTCTCTGCATACAGCCTACAGAACACATTTGGCAAAATCTAGGCACATCTGCTGCCTATTTTTTTCTAACCCTGCACATTTGTGGAAGTTCTAAACTTTCCCAGTGCTTGGTGTAAGGCTAAAATCCTCATTAGCAGGGTAGCAAATGTCCAGAGAATGTGTGCAGCGGGGAGTAAGCGTACATCAGTTGGCACATCAATAATAAAATCAATGATTTGCCATCCTAAAATAGTGAACGTTAAAAATAGGTTGGGGTCAGCAGCTGCACCATTCATTGTATTATTTCTTGTGCTGGCAAACAGAATGTGAAAAACATGCTGGGCTTGTCGTGAGGTTCAAGTGGTCCTTGATCATTTGCAGAGTTATAAATAAGTTTGTATGTGGCATACACAGCACCCTCATCTCTGCGGTCCAAGTTTATGGCATGAGTTGCAAGACTCATTTGTTTTTTGTTTTTTTCATAATGACCAAATATACCATTAAATCTCTATTTTTCTGCATGTCAGATCTAATTTGTCACTTACTAATGTTCCTTGACATTTAATCTGTAGTGAATGCCAGGCAATAAAATGCAAAATGAAGCATTTCCATTACAATTTCCACTTTCAGGTGTAAAATGTTCCAAAAAAATGATTTTACAAATTGGCAACTATACATGTGACCTGTGCCCAAAATTTCCAAGATAAAAGTGTGAAGGTACCATTCCCAGCTTATTTGTGGTGTCTGCATCATACATTGTTTACAGATCAGAAAACAGTACACAATGGTACGTCATCAGAAAATATCTTGGCTACTTTAACTTGACAGCTCCAACTACTTGGCCAACCAAAACATTTAATTTTACATTGTGTGGTTGTGCGTGAGTGCAGCATGGTGCGGACGCAATAATACACACACAGTCCAAGTGCAATTAGTAAAATGTGTATTGTAGTTAAGGCAAAACAGTTCACAACAAACACGGTGGTAGAAGGCCCAACCGCGAACACTCACAAATGCCAACAGCGTGTAGCAAAGCAGATATCAGCCAAACTGACAGTGTCTGTCTGGAGTGGAGAGGCAAAATGTGGTTTGGCCATCTCTTACCCAAACAGAAAAATGTCCAAGGAGATTGTGAGCCCTAAGCTTTTCCTTTCTTCTGGAACCTTTGCCTGCTGCTAATACTGTCCCGGACACATAGGTGTACGCACAGGGTGTGCCAGGTGTGCCCGGGCACAGCCTAATCACCCTGTGCAGCACATATTCCCCCTACTGCCCTGGTTTCCCACGCCTTCCCCCCGCAGTGCTTCCGGCTTCCCTACTCTCCTCTCCCTCCAGCTGTTGGTGCAGGAATGTTTTAGGATGAGTGGGGGAAGGGGCCAGTAAATATGTAACTTACTGGCCCCTTCCGTTTCATCGTGAGTGATCGGTACTATGTGTTTGATCTTTGGGGTGCACACCCTAATGCAGGGGTGCCCAACCTTTTGATGAGCGAGGGCCACTAGGCGTCTTGGTAACTGGTCGTGGGCCACAATGAGCGGAACGGGTTGGATGGCAGCCCACTCTACTTTTTTTTGCAGATCAGATTGGAGGTAGATTGGAGGTAGGAGCGCGTAAAAGTCCACTGCTCTGCACCTGCGGATCAGTTTGAAAGCAGCCCAGTAACCACTTCAGAACAGATATGCCCATATATACACTGATTTTAGTAATAAACTTACCTTTAATAACAGTATTCTATTCTATTCCATCCCAGAGCAGAAGGTCGCGGGCCACATCAAAGGGCTCCGCGGGCCACATGTGGCCCCGGGCCACTGGTTGGGCACCCCTGCCCTAATGCAATAGGCTGCGCACACCTATGCCCTGACAGATGGGTGACCTGCCCCTACAGCACCCACATGTGAATGTGCATCAAAACCAGGACATGAAGTCTGTTACTGGGCAAATACAACATCGCAGGTATAAGTGCTCAGGCTTGTTTGAGTCTCATGCATGCACAGTACATTCTGTCTGCGTTGTTCAAGAAAGAATGGGTACCTTTGCTCATGTTTAACTTCAACAAGCCAAACCTTTACTCCTGCAGTGCTGGGAGTATGACTGCAATGATTGCCCCATCCTGCCATCCAGACAGGACAAGATGAGATTGCCTACTTGAGTTTTTGAGACAGGCTTATGAGACTATGAACAGCCTACAGTTGTGACATGAAAACGAACCTTAATTTATCAAATTCAAACTGGGAACACTGGAGTGCAATTTTATTGTCAAACTGAACTAACCCTTTAAGACATTGTAGAGGTTCTAAGCCTTTTGAAAAAAAAAAAAAAAGAATAAATTGGCTAAAGTTGGGCTTTAAAGATAAATTGGACTAGTGGCTGTGAGAAACTTCTTAATCCTGACATTTTGTTTACTTCAGTAAATGAGAAAAACAAAGGGTATGCAGTGGTTGTGTTTGTGAATAGCTCTCCTGTATGACACTCGAGAGTTCTCAGCTCCCCAGATTACTGAAAAATAGGATGGACTGCTGTCCTACAGTGACGCCTGAATGAAGAACTGAAGGGCTAAGCAGATAGGCTGAAGTTGAACTCCCAAAAATGCTTCATTCGGGGGGCACCATTAACTCAGAATTTGTTTTACAAAGCTTTGCTCCAAACAAACAATCCCAAACGTTCCTGTAAAAAAAATAAAACTTCCTTTTCTGGTAACCACAAAAATTTCCATATGTGAACAATGCCTCCAGGAAAGTAAACTGAATTAATAGAGAATGCCATAAGAAGACTGCTATTAAAGCAAAGGTTTCACTCAACAAAAAGCCAGGTTTCACTCACTGAAAGGAGATAATCCCTTCAAACTGCTTGGCCATGAAATGCAAATATCAATAAACCTCCCACTGCCTCATCTAATCCCGGAGAGAGCTGCCGCATTGTCATTTCAGAAGCTAATCAGAATCCGAGGGAAAGGGATTTATTCATAATGCAATGGTGCCATAAAGGAAACTGTACTGAGAGAAATTAGTACTCTGACATGGATGACCTTCTTCTGAAAATGGAAAGTGCCTGGCTGCCCTCAGCACTTCCTTAGGCACTGATCTAGAACAAGTAGGCAGAAAGTGAAGACAGTCTGACCCGATCTGTGTACATGCTTTAGATCAGTGATTTAGAAAATGTGCATTAGCATAACAGGTAGGCAACTAATATTTTCATGAAGTGCAGTCAGGAATAGCAGCCCCTGTATTCCAGTACATGCTTCATATGAATGCATCATATACCGTATATATACACAGGAGGCAGAAATTTTGTGGGCTTCACTAAAATACAGCATATACAATCAGTAACCCAATAAAAAAGTATCATACTAGAGCTATATCTAGGAAATAGAACCTGAAATGTCAATAAGTGGTAAGCATACTGTATTAATAACAACTACGTCTGTGCTGCCCATTCCCAGATTCAGCTCTTCTAAAACCTTGCCTGGAATGTATCACTATCTATAAACTAGTTATACAGTTTTATATTTCTCTCAGACTGAACAGGAGAACATCAATAACATGAGTCCCACATTAACACTAAACAACTTGGATGGAGGAATCTGTAATGCCGCCTATTGTATTCAGATACCCACAGTACCAGTGGATGCCTGCATACCCAGTGACTGCATTGGATAGGGTGCAGTCACTGTTTGATAGATATTTCTCCCAGGGGACACTCACAGCTCGAATTTAGCCAGTTCATCAGGACTTGGCAGAAACTGGGCCATGTATGGCTAGCTTTATGTCAAAGCTTTGTGTACTTTATGCTTCAAGTCTCTATTTTAAGAATCACTATTTTATGGAAAAAATAAATTATCATTGCAAATAGCATCCCTATAGACTTCTATTGACATGACTAATTAACTTCATAAAATTGCATGTAGAAATCGCATGGTATTGAGGTAATGGTCCAGTTTTTGGACGTCATGTTAATTTCCTATTCTGTATGCTCCAGGTCAATATCAAAGTCAAAGCCAGGCTGAACATTAGAAGGGGGGTTAGCAATGGCAGCTAACATCTTTTTCTTACTACAGGTTCCCGTTAAAGTATACAAGCATTTGTAGTGCACTTTTCCTTTTCTGAAGACTGACTAATAATTATTAAACATAATGTTTTGGAAGGGAAATCAGCTGGGTAAACTTTGTGGCATTAAATGACACATCTGAGTGCTGCACTGCCAAGACATGGGTATGAAAAGAAAAAAATAGGTAATGGTAATACAGAAAATTCGTTTTTTAGACAAATAGGGGCTTCTGTTTAAAAACAGGAACAATAGTGCCTATTGTGTTAAATCCACACCAGAGTCTGTTCAAATGCTTTAACATTTAAATTCAAAAGTATACTTCAGCAACTGGTTTCTTATTGTCTTTAAAGGGTTTGAAAAGGTTTGTTTTTTATTTTCTAAATAGGTTCCTTTAATCTAGTGCATTGTTGGTTCACTTACCTTTTCCTTCGATTTCCCTTCTAAATCATTTTTTGTTTTTGTTTTCTTTGTCTGACTTTCTCACTTCCTGTTCCTCCTCAGTAAGCTGTTCTGGCTGACTAACCCCCAGCCAGAACGGCTCAGATGATGGGGGCAAGTTTACTGAGGAGAAACAGGAAGTGAGTAATCCAGACAAAGAAAAAAAAAACATTTAGAAGGGAAATCGAAAAAAAAGGTAAGTGAACCAACAATGCACTAGCTTAGAGGAACCTATTTAGAAAATAAAAAAACAACCTTTACATCCCCTTTAAACTTTGAGGATAAAATAATTAAGTACTCTTGGACTCCATAACTGTTGATGTGGTACTCTTGTTTTCTCTACACCTTTCAGAGTTCACCTGAACCATCCATGGGGCCCTTTTGAGAGCTGCATAGCCAGCCCTTGTACCCGACAGTACAGACTTATCTTCACACTGAGAAACCAAATCAGTTTTGGATCCAGCACCTTCCACCTCCATCCTTTTGAGGTTTTCATAGCTGTCTATATCTTCCCAGTACACCCTCACTTCTTGTCCAGGTGATACCCTATGTGTCAGAGCATGACAGTGTGTCTGCCTGAAGAAGGGGTTTTTAGTGGCCAAAAAATATTGCTTCTTTCTGTTGGTGGCAATAAAGTGCTGTTTGTTTCTCTGAACATGATGTGCTGGTGATACTTTGGACTGATTGCGCTAACAGGAACACAGAAAAAAAATAAATAAACTGAAACCTAATAAAAAAGGTGCACCGGCCTAGTGTATTATCATAAAACCTTGTATTAGTAAAAAATATTCCAATGCACTCACAAAAGTACAGAAAAAAGTGCATGTAACATGATACAGTTCCAACGCTGTTAATAAATACTGCAGCAAGGGGGCTTTGGTTAGCTCTGAGGAAGAGGGTATCACCCTTGAAAAGTGTAAGCTGCACCCTGGTGGGTGGACGCTTTTACAACATTAGGACTGTATCATGTTACATGCACTTTTCTATGGTGCACCTTCTTCTTTGTTTACATTTCAGTTTTGGTTTTCCCTGATCTGAAGCAGGCCGGTTGGGCTCCCAGTGGTGGTGGTCTAATTCTCCTTGCAACACGATTAAAGAGGTGCTTGCTCTGAACCTACACGTTGGACTCATTTTTTGTATTCTCAATAGAAGGGTTGGGCAAATAAAAAATAAAATAAAAATAGCACTATTTTTTGGTTGATCTTAAACACCCGCCAAGGTAGATCAGCTTTTTTTTCATACCTTTTTTGTCACTTTTGTTTCTAAGTTCTGAGTCTGATCAGCACAGCAGATTAACGAGGAGAGTTCACAGAATGACCATCAACAAACCGTACATTAAAATTTGCATTTACCATATTTTTGTGTGGATGCAGGCCAGTAAAATAACATTCTGTACCATATATTTCTGATTAACTAGCAGCATGTTTTGGGCCATAATGCTGACATCATACCTTCCCGCTGGTTGAGAAGGTATAGAGACATGTTAGTCATGTTATATATGCAACAAAACTGCTTTGATGTTCTATAAAATAGTATCAAGAACACATAATACAACAAAAGTAAAGCTTTGCACAGAGAAATGAATAAGCCACTTCTTATCACTCTCCCACAGTATTGCACTTATTTAAAGTAAACATCAAGGTATACAGTATTATTCCCACAGGAAAAGTTAGGAGTTTAACTCACCTCTGTAAAACTGCTTGTGAAATATCCCACACTATTTTCTGTTATGAAGTTTGGAGGAACGTTTTAGACAATGTTGACCCAGAAAGTGCAGCCATCCTGACTGCACTGAGCAAACATTGGCAGGCAAGTGTTTGAATAACCCCCATAGCTGACAGCTACACCTCTGTGTTAATAAAATTCACACCCTTACACCATACTAAACACCATTACAAAGCCCCTTTTTCTTTATAACTCAATCAATTCCATACTAATTGCATTTCTATGTTTCCTTTATATGCATATTCTAAAGTATAATGTAATGTAATTATGTAAAATAGCCATAGGAGTACAACAACGTTGTTGAATCTACTTGCATATTGAATAAAAAGTGAAGTTTAGGACTGATTGATAATAAAGTGAAAAGAGCAATGATCAAGCTCATTCACTATGACAATCAGTAAGCTTACTAAAATATCACTTTTGATTGGTTGGCATGGTTATTATATGTTGCTTACCATTATTGCTTTCTGAGCTGTCTAAAGCTAGCCATACATGGCTTAAATTTTGCTCCAATTTTTAGTCGGGGTGACCATGTCAGCACTAGCTCAACAAAAGTTGATTTAAAGTGTAAGTAAACCCCCCTATCATTTTCAGCCAAGGAAGCTACCACCTTTGCCTCTGTTTAACCTACAACTGCCATTATGCTGCACATGGGATTAGTTATGACACCAGCTATTGGATGGTTTTGCTGAGAGCACAACCAATGGGAGTGTTACATTTCTGGCACGTGCTGGGAATTATACTGTTTTATGGATGGGTTTACTTACGCTTCAAAGGAGATGTATGGGGTTCCTAAAAAAACTAATATCTGTACCACAGCTGTCTCTTTTCTGGCTCTAAGTCCGAGAACTGAGTGATCACATGACTGCTGGATGCTCAGATTTTAGACAGCTCTGAGTAGAGAGTAGTAACTGTCAGTCACTGTTCTCTGCTTTGCACTTCCGGCACTCACTAGAGTGCCAGGGCTGGAGAAGGGGTGGGCATAGTTGGTTTTGGCTCTTAGCCGTGTCCTGCGGGTCGGAGACAGCTGCCAATCAGGTGGCTGTGTGGATCCAGACAATAGTGTGGAAAATTGTTGGCCAAGCACTGACTACATCCTATGCAGTCAGGCCTCGTACACACGACCGAGTTTCTCGTCGGGCCAAATAGAGAACATGTTCTCTATTTCCTTGTTGTTCAATGAGGAAAGTTGGCCCGCCGAGATCCTCGGCGGCTTCAACACAGAACTCGACGAGGAACTCGATGTGTTTGGCACGTCGAGTTCCTCGGACGTGTGTACGGGGCCTCACTGTTCGAGTATTCAGAGCACTGTGGGTGTAGCGTCTGCACGAATAAATAGCTAGCAAACTCGATTTCTCCATCCACACTGTTTTGCAGGCTGAAAAGGAGAATCTAAGTGTTTATGGCTATCCTTGCTGAATGAGGTAGTGCACGTGTGTATTTGTATGCTTCATTGAGTCATGTGTGGACCATATTCATCAATACTCAAACATATATAAAACTTGCGGTAAAAAGCACTGAGAAGTATTACCAGTATTGCTTTTTAAAATTTTAATTCCACAGGACTGCCCACCTTTCAGCCATCAGTACCTAGCATGGGGTGGTTCTCTTCTTTCTGAGTAATTTATGCATTGTATATGCATACGATGCTACCAAGAGTAAGCCAACAGCCAACAATAGGACCAAGGTACATATATCATTATTTAGTGCACTTTATGAGCAGGGTTGAATTCTGCATAGGCAACACTAGCCGTAGCCGTCACCCACACATTTTAGCAACCATTGGTAATTTGTTACATACATGGTAAATGGTTACCGACTGCTGCCCTGCCTGCATGTTTAGCTCATCTAGTTCCTCGCTGCTACACCGCACAACTTGGGCATTTTTATTGATGGATTATTGCTATGTAAACTTGTTTAGCTACTCTCGATCAAGTAAGAACTGAACTGCTAGCAAAGTAGTGTGATAGTTTGCCTTTCTCTTCTAGCCAGTGTCTCCAGGTGTTCTAATGCTGAGAGGGCAAACCGTGTACATGTTGGGGGTTGCAGGAAGTGTTTCTGCAATATGTTGTGTATAAGGAATGCTATCAAATTGACTTTATTTTTAGCAAGAAAAACACTCCAATCTTTATTATAGGAAATATTAATTCTTCTGTCAAAAATAGGACAAACAAAAGTCACAGAATACATCATCTAGGTTAATATTACGAGACCATAAAGATAAACATAGATAATAAAGATAAGCATAGCTATAGCTTGTAATCTAAACAAAATGAGACACCCAAGCTAACTGCCTTCTGGGGTTATTCAGATGAATTCCATACTCATCTACTGTATGTCTGACATATTTCTATCATCTAAAAAAAAAAAATCTGCGAACAAGGGAATAGAGCAAGAGGGAGTTCTGCTACTAGTGAGTAAACTTTTCAGCCGCACTCTCCTATCAATGCTCCTTCATAAACTTTACTGTAGAACCTCTGGTGCACTTAGTCACTGAGTTGTGGTCAATGACTAAGCACACCAGCATGAAATGTGTCTGAGTGTCAGTGGTTCTAAAGAAAAAGTTTATTAAAGGGTCTTGACTGGTGAGTGTTAAATTGCTGATACTAAGGAGGACTTAAAGTTACAGTCAGCATAGCTTTCTCACACTAAAGGAGGTTGATCACTTGAGGAGGCTTTTATGATATGAAGTGATGCTACTACTCCTATGTAATGTCTGAGAAAATAGGTGACAAGCTATATAAAAGATTCCCATGCATTATTGTCAAAGTGAATTATGAAATCTTTATGCTAAAAAATTAATTGGGAAATAAGATATACTGTACAAGCTCTAAGCAGCTTCCACTAAATATATACTTATAATTAAGAAGGTTTTACTTGCAGCTCCAGATTATATTTACTTTGTAGATGCCTGCACTTTCATGCTTAGTCTATTTTTTTTCCAGTTCTTCCCCATTACCTATTAGGGCACACATTTTAATAAAATGGTCACGTCAACCAACAGAAAATATTTAGGGACTAATATGTCAACAATTACATTCTAAGATCAGGGCTATTCACTCTTCACAGCCAATCGGTTTCACACTCTCAGGCCCCGTACACACGTCCGAGAAACTCGACGAGCAAAACACATCGTTTTGCTCGTCGAGTTCCTTGTGAAGCCGCCGAGGATCTCGGCGAGCCAAGTTTCCCCATTGACTAACGAGGAAATAGAGAACATGTTCTCTATTTGGCTCGACAAGTTCCTCGTCGGCTTCCTCGGCCAAAAGTGTACACACGACCGGGTTTCTCGGCAGAATACGGCTCCGATCGAGTTTCTGGCTGAATTCTGCCGAGAAACTCGGTCGTGTGTACGGGGCCTCAGGGCAGAGTTAGTGGATGGAAGACAAAAAAAGACAGTCCTTAATTAGAGAACTTGGATGATTTAGATCTTACACAGCAAATCAGTAAACATTTAACATTATCTAGTTCACCTAGTTTCTTATGAGTTTTGTATTGTCAGAATCCAGAAAGCAACTCACATTGTCACTAGGCATGTACTTCCTGAACCTCACTTCCTTAAACCTAAGTCGTGTAATGTCCTCTTTTTGCTTCATATATCACCAATCGCATTCTAAGCAAGAATGAGTTTGACTGGTGACTTTGAGACACTTCTTTGTACCTGAATTTTTTTTACTAGGCTCTTTGTTTGGAAAAGATAGCCATGAACCTGCAGTGGAAGTGTTTGGGAATAGGTCTCCTCACCACATGCAGGGATTCCTAAGTCATCAGACAACTAACAAAAGGTAGTAGGATGATTTTGAGCACTACAGCAATGAGAAAAAAAACGGAAGCATTGACCAAGTAGGCGCTACCCTATGTATGCTGGTTTGATTTTCCGTTTTGATTGGAATGTTCCTTTATGTCAGCTAATGTACTCTACTCCTACATCTTTATCCAGTCAAAACAAGACCTGGCACCATAGGTATTAATCCCAGTATAAAAATAAAAGTACTACGATTTAATCAACACTGTGCTTATCTCTATCCTGGCCCGATGTAAACATAATGGAAGTAGCTGAGCTGGATCCAAAAGTAAGGAGTGTGTAGGAGGCATTAGGATGCACTTCAGTGGAAGTGAAAGCAGAGATTTACTTATACACCCATGAAAACCTTTACTTTCTTAAACAGAGATTTCAGATGAAACATGCTTTATGCAGGATAAAATTTGAAATCGTACATTGACACACGCTTATTCTTAAAGTGATTGTAAAGTCAATTTTTTTTCCTATAAAAATAATAAATATGTTATACTTTCCTGCTCTGTTGCAGTGGATTTGCACAAAACAGCCCAGATCCTTTTCTTCTCGGGTCCCTCTTCTATGATCTTGGGCCCTCTCTCTTGTTCAGTGACCCCACAGCAAGCAGCTTTCTATGGGGGCACCTAAGCCGAGTCACAGCTCCCTCTGTCTATTCAGATACGGAGCCCCAGCCTGGCCCCACCTCCTCTCTCCCCTGATTGGCTAGCTAACTTTGATTGACAGCAGCGGGAGACAATTGGTGCCACTGCTGTGTCTCAGCCATTCAGGAATGGCTGAGACACATGTGGACATTGCTAGACAGAGAGAGACCTCAGGTAAGTATTAGTGGGGCTGAGGGGGGCTGCTGCACACAAAAGGCTTTTTATCTTAATGCATAGAATGCATTAGGATAAAAAAAAAATACTTCTGTCTTTACAACCACTTTAAGGCACAGAAAATTTGAACACAGAAAAAAACTGTAATATATGTCTTCACACAGCCACACTGGACTATTTGGGGCTGATTTACTAAAGGCAAATAAGACTGCTCACTTTTGCAAAGTAAATTGCTCTTTGCAGGGAAATTTGCCCCAGGGCTTAGAGAATGGCCTCGTACACACGACCGAGTTTCTCGGCAAAAACCAGCAAGAAACTTGCTGGGAGATATTTTTTTGCCGAGGAAACGGTCGTGTGTACATTTTTCGACGAGGAAACTGTCGAGGATCCCGTCGAGCCAAAAAGAGAGCATGTCTTCTTTTTCCTCTATGGGAATGGAAAAACTTGCCTTGTCGAGTTCCTCGACAGCCTAACAAGGAACTCGACGAGGAAAACGATGTGTATCGCCCGTCGAGTTCCTCGGTCGTGTGTACGAGGCTAGAGTGGTGCAGTTTCACATGCAAGGGGGGAAAAAAAACAGCAGTTTTGCTTGCACATCATTGGCAAATGGAAGTCAGTAGGGATTCACCTCCTCCACTAAGCTCTGAGGAAAATTCACCTGCAAAGTGAACAGCCTATTTGCCCTTAGCGAACCCCTTTTTTGTCCAAAAAAACATGCACAGGCAGATGTCACATAATCTAAAAGATTTTGGAAGAGTTTATTTTACTTGTTTACTTAGCATTGATTACACAGCTCTGTTTATTACACAGGCTGTTGACACCAGTCTCTTTTGCAAAGGAGCTTACAGTCTTATGTACATGCCACTTTTACATATATTAGTGAGAGTTTATGTACAGGTAGATGCAGAAGAACCTCCTAGTATATTTTGTTTTATATGGTGAAAGAAAACAGCAAACAGAAAGACAGTATACAAACTCCATGCAGTCATATTCATGTGTACAGATCAATTATGACTTCAAAGGATTTTGTGGGACTGGCATTGTTCCTTTAAGAACTTCAAAAGCTGTGAGATCTTTTGCAGTTTTTCATTTCATAACACCATGGAGCAGTGCCAAACAGGCAGTAATAATGAGATTCCATGACATGGTGTATATGAATGTTGTGTGAAGGAAGTTTGCAAAAAATCTATTTGTTTTCAAGCTGACCATACACTAGTAAATGTTTTAATTCATATTTGTACAATAAATTGCATGGTAATTCTTTGTACATTCAATGACTGGATGACTGTTGGTTGAAAGTACTTCAAAATGTTGTTTGCTTTTAACATTTGATTTTGGAATGAATGAACTTTTCAGAATAAAAACCCCATTCGCTGTTAGAAATTCATTCATTTGAAAATTTTACATCCTGCTCCTTTGAATTTTTTTGTCGCTGTGGTTAAAAAATGAACACTAACAAACATTCTTATAAAAATAAAAATAATTTGGAATAAAATTCTGCTATTGTATGGCCAGCTTTAACCTCCCTGGCGGTATTCCTGAGTGTGGCTCGGGGTGAATTTTCAGAACCAAAAGCAGTAACCCTGAGCCACACTCTGGATCACATCGCAGGATCCATGTACAGGTTACTTACCTTGTCCCCAGGATCCTGCAATGTCTCCCCGCTGTGTGTGCGAGCCGCCGTGTCTCGCTCGATTCACAGTGCCGAGCTCCCTTCCCCGCAGCACGGTGCCAAATTCAAAAAGTGAAAAACACACAATATATACAGTACACTGTAATCTTACAGATTACATTACTGTATCAAATAGTTTCACATCCCTTTTGTCCCTAGTGGTTTGTCCAGTGCCCTGCATGCAGTTTTATATTATAAATACTGTTCTTTCTGCCTGGAAACTGGAGATTGTCCATAGCAACCAAAAAGTGTCCCTTTATGTCAAAAGTGCTTTTAGAGCAGCTAGAAAACAGCGATAATAAATTTGAATCACTTGGAGAGGTGATTTGTGGGGAAATTTGTCATTAAACACTGAAAGTAACGACAGAGACAATTCTGCAACTGAGCAGATTTCAGTGTTTTTGATTTGATTACATTATTGAATAATTTTTATTATTATTATTATTATATTATTATTTGTCATAATTATTTATAGTTATTTATTATATTATAATTTATGATTTTGTGTTTCAAACGTTATCATACCCGGGATGTCTACTAGACTCTTGTTTGGACAGATTTAAGTGAGTTATTCCTAAGAATTACAGGCCTACAATATAAAACGCCAAATTTCCATGCAAAACATTGTACCGCTTTGAGCATCAAAAATCCGACATCAGAACAGATTTGGCTAAGTCTTAAATATGTTCTAAATTGAATTATGTTAATCATTATGCCATTCCAATAACTGCATAAATTCTTCCTCAATGCTCTATTCACTTCTAGTGTGATTCTGGGTTTCCGATATCCAAGGAAAGGAAAAGAGGCATAAAGCACTTCTTGATGATTTAGACAATAATGTAATACTGGCTCTGCAATATGAGCAGAACCCAGCAATATCCTTGGAAACATGACTGGAATTAATGAAACTTTAGAATGCCGCCTGAAAATTCAGAAAAATACTTTTTGAGATTTTGTGATGTGACGCACAGCAGATAAGCAAACAAAGTGACTTTCATAAATTTTCGGTCTTAGGAATTCATAAAAACATGCATATGTATGTAATTGTGTCTGTTTCATTACTACTTTCTTAAAAGTTTTTAATATGGCCACACATACTAGAAAAGACCCTGTACATACTGTAAGGATTTACATTGTGTAGACAATACTACATTTAAGCCAAAAGTCATACAATATAATATGTTAAAGAGGATCTGCAGTCTGCTCACATAATTTGCAATAAAAACATCTTTGTCATTCTGAAGTTTCCCTCCAACCACTTTGCATATTATTTTATATATACTGTGATTCTGTACTTGCCAAATATGCTACTCCACTAAGTGCACGAAGTCTGGCTGCAGCCATTTTAACTGTGGGCAGCTAAAGCTGCTGCCTGTTCACTTCCTGGATTTTCACAGACACACAGAGAGGCACACCTCCAGCTCTGCAGCCCCACAGCTCTCCTCTCATTGGCCTGTGACTCATCCCCCCTCTCTCCCTCTTAATACAAGAAAGGATTGCTTACTCTGATTTTACTGCCCCCTTTGAGCATCTCACAGTGTTTATTTGAAACCTAGCACCATCATTTAGCCCGTTCCTCCCCAGCTGTACTGTCCCTTTCAATTATTGGTTTTCAGTTCTTCCAATCATGGAGGCTCAGCATCACATGTGGGCTTTACCGAGGATGGTCTGCATCCAAATACAGCCTGGCTATAAACACCCACTTTTCCAAACAAGGCATTTTGACAATTGCGTGACTTTACATGACGTTGTTTTTTTGTGAATCAAAACATTCATAATGTACATAACACCAATGTTGGGGACTGGCATGCTGAACAAGCCAAACCTTTCCTGTATTTAGGATTTTAATATTGAAGAATGTTTGTGAATGCATTTTTTTTAAGCCATACCATGTTTAAGGCCAGGTTCACACTATTGAGAATATTTAATGCGGGTTCCCCGCAACCAATTCGCAATAGCAGATGAATGTAAATGGCTCTCTATGGAGCCCGTTCACGTATCTCAGATACGACTCAGGTGCGAATTTGCACAGGCGCCCTGTGCGTCTTTTGGTCTGTTTCAGGTCCAAAATTCGGGCTGCTGGGAGCCGCATCAGCATCCAGTATGAACAGAGCTTTTTATTCCTTCATTTTGAAGAAACACTCCTAATTTAACAAACCATGTATGGGCTAGTATTACAATAAAATCAGAGTATTGAAGAAGATGAGTTTAAGTTAAAGTCAAATATCATTTCGTTTTCAAATACGATAGATGTAGGGCTTTCCTCTTCATCTAAACCAGGAGCACAGAGCTGTTATTAAATCTATTTTAGAAAAACATCTCACATGAAAAAAAAATCCAAATCAAAGAAAGAAATACTGGAACAATATCAATGGATAGTCTGGGACACATGACTTACATCAATTAATCTTGAGTGTAGAGACAGTAAAATGTGACATGCAAGTGCCAGGTGTGAGAATGCATTTCTCTGATCTGCTCCATATGTAAAAGTGCTGACACAAGTTTATTTCCTATTGACTAGACCACAGGAGATTAAGGATGGTCTTGAGAACATCAAAAATAATGGAAACAAATCCCAGTTCAATTTCCGGGAGGATTTCTAGATGGAGTGCAGAAGGACAAAGAGAGCAGTAACTGTACTAAAACCACAAACCTTTCCTCCCATGAGCCACTGTCCTCAGATCTGAGTATGCCGCTTGCACAGTCCATAGCACCCATTAATGCTTGTAGTACTGGTATAGGCAAACTCTAATGTTAACTAACAAACTAACCTATCTATTCATGGGAATGTAGGCTATACAAGTTTATTAAAATGATAAATAATAAATAAATAATAGACCAAACCAAGACCATCAAAGATGGTGATAAATTGGCCGCAGCACCTTTATTGGTATAATTTATAATACAAACATTAAATAAATTTAAATAATTATCTTTATTAAAATATCAATAAATAAATATTTAATTTCAAATATATTTTCCAAATCTTTCCAAAATTTCTCACTCAGTCATAAGACTCAAGTGATTGCCATAAATAAAATATCAACCAAGTCCCCCCTTGATCCAAGGGTGACAGACCACATAAAAGGTGCTGCGACAAGGGTGGGGGGGATGGGGAGCTCTTAACCTGATAAGGTAAATTTTTTTTGTGCTCTGACCCTCACACCTGTGGGCTTTATATACCCCTCTACCTCACGTGTATGAGTCATCAGTACACGTGTTTTTCCCGCCTGAACTCACATGCCCTTCCCGCTCAAAAACATGTGCAAATCCCGCTTAAATCCTGTTCTCTTACCTCACAAGAAATATGTACACTGACTCCCATTTTTTTTTTTAAAACTCTATAACCCCAATATATATATATATATATATATTTTTTTAAATTTAATTAAATATTGTGATAGCCACAATCCCATGTAGTGGGCACTGATGATGCCCCCTTTTTCATTCTGATGTTCACTGAAATGGCAAAGTTTGTCCTTACAGTAAAACATAACACCCAGGGTAAGCTAAACCTCCCAACAAATTACTTCATTATTCAGGTACATTAAAGTTGAATTCCAGGTATAGATATTTTTGCATAGTTACATTGGTCCAGGTTAGACCAGTGTATGCATGTATGTTCCATACCTGGCTCATCCCTTTGAAATCTGGAAATCACTGTAATGGTCACTGCTACTACAGCAATCAGCACTAGCTTCCGAGTCCTGTGCAAAGCAGCTGGCGTGTTGCTTAGTGGACACAGGGTCACTCGTTTGGCAAGGATATCAATCAGCAAACACTTTGATGATAGTGACTGATCGTAATTTCACAGCCCCACCTTGTCCAATCACATAATTCTTTGCATTCACTGAGAAAATGCAAAGTATTCTCTGAATGACATCCTTTTTGAGCAAGCAATTTCCTGTGATCAGTAGGCAGCAGAACAGCCGCTCAGCATGAGACCTAGATCTAGAAGGATTGTCCAGGTACGGTACATGCATACTTACATAGGTCCAAGCTATCGATGTCAAAATATCCATCCATACCTAAATTTCAGCTTTAATAAAAAAAAACTCTACACCTAACATCCTAGCTTTACATTGTTTACAAAAAGTCTCACTCTGCTTATTAGGTGGTCCCTTCACTTAAAGTGGAACTACACCCAAATGGAATTTCGACCCCCTGCAGCCTTCTGGGGCACTCCACAGGTCTCAGAAGACTACGGGACCATTCACGAAGCGAGCAGGACTCACACATGCACAGTAGGAAATAAGCAGCGAAACTGCAAGACTTTCGTTACTTAAGATGGCAGTGCCTGCACTCAAAGCCGATTAAATTGGCTCGGGTGAGAACATTGCTGGATCCCTGGACAGGTAAGTTCCCTTATATTAAAAGCCAGCAGCTACAGTATTTTTCTATCATGAATTCTGCTGCTAGACTAATACACCTCACTAACCGATTCGTGACTGCTGTTCCTCTTTGCCAATCCCTTCACTGGCTTCCCCTACCCCACCGTGTAAAATTCAAAATGCTAACCACAATATACAAGGCCATTCACAACATCACCCCCATGTACCAATCTCCAATCTCATCTGCAGATATTGCCCAAATTGTCCCCTCCGCTCCTCCCAGGAACCCCTGCTCTCTAGTTACCCTGTAACCTCCTCCCATGCTTGCCTTCAGGCCTTCTCCAGAGCCACTCCCATCCTCTGGAACTCCCTGCCCCGGTATGCCCGATCAGCCCCTACCTTGTACACTCAACTAATTTATTCAGGGAAAACTATGCCACACCCACCTAACAACTGTCCCGACCCCCCCCCCCCCCCATCAAATCATTCTCTGCAGCTATTAGCTTTTGTACCACCACCCCCTCCCTTTAGAATGTAAGCTCTATGAGCAGGGCCCTCCTGTACCTTCTGTATTTCACTGTACTATCCCCCCCCAACTTTTATAAAGCACTGCGTAAACTGTTGGTGCTATATAAATCGTGTATAATAATAATAATAATAATAATAATAATAATTTTTAATCTTTTTGGGGGAGCCTGGAGCTCCTCTTTAATTTACAGAAAATGCACCAGTAATACAAAGACCCTGCTGCTATAGTAGAAGAAGAAAGTATCCAGTGTTGGGGGAGGGAGAACTGGAATTGTGACGGGACCACCTTACAAAAGGTGAGCAAAATTGTCAGCATTACCCAAAAACTAAAACATCTGTTACCAAAGGATTGATTATTTGCAACATAGTCGAAGATAAATGTGATATATGTAAATTCAATATTTTTATCTCTCAAATATTATAATTATAAGATGAAGTCTTAAGCATAGCATGTTGCATCCTTCTAGTGATATGAATGATACAAAGGGGTGTATTCAGAAAATATAAATAGGGCTAACACTGTCAAGACTGAATAGCCTGCAACCTTACAGCTGTAATTTCATTACACTTAAATGGCATTATTATGACTCATGCCTCAACAGCTTTCGAAAGATTGCTATTTGGATACTAAGCTCAACTCAACTATGACCCAGCAGTGTGAGCTTGGCAGTCGGTTTCTTTTAATGGATTTCAATATATTTTTTTTACTTACAAGCAATAAAATAAAAACTGCTCTTTTTACAGGAATAGTATAGGATAAAAACACAAACGGCACAAAAACTTGCAGTCACTGTTCAGAAATGTGATTGATCAGAAAATGTGTTTGTTGTTGTTACTTGGGCCATTTTACAATAGATTTAGTAAAACAAAAAAAAAATCCAGTCATTCACAATACATATACGTAATACACAATGATAACTATTAAATGTAAGGCAGGACTTGCTCAGTAAAATGTTTTAAAAGGCCTGGATTCTTTCCTAGATACACATAATATAACTGGATACTAAAATTTATAGTTAAAGGTGATCCAGGGAACATCCTATTGCCTCTTAAGAGCCCATTCACACTGGGGCAACACGACTTCTAGCAAGACTTTGGGAGGCAACTTGGACACGACTTGAGTATGAATCATCAGGCAACTTACAAGGCAACTTCAAGTTGCCTTCAGGACAGTACAAGGCAACTTCAAGTCGCCTCCAGGACAGGAGGCTTTCCAGTGGCCAATCAAACAACAATCAGCTCTGTGGGAGCGAGTGGTTTGCCTGAGAAATGTATGTTATCTTCCTGTATTGTTGCTTCAGTTAAGACGTGATCCGACTTCTGAGGCGACTTCCATTGAAATCAATGGGTACAAGTTGCCTACAAGTTGCCTAGAAGTCGGATTGAAGTAGTACAGGAACCTTTTCTGAAGTCGGAGCGACTTCAGTAGTGTGCATTAAGACAGCTCCCATTCACTTCGATTCATTTTCTCGACCGCGCGACTTGGGGCAACTTGAAGTTGGATCCCAGGTCGCCCCTGTGTGAACCGCCTCTGAGGGATCAGGAAATATTTGTTTCCCCCTGCTGGAACAAATCGAAACATGCTTTATTGGGATTTTTAGCCTTCCTCTGGATCAACAGTTGGTATAGGATTGTATATTTTCCCTTCTATTTGTTGAACTGGATGGACTTGTGTCTTTTTCCAACCGGACTAACTATGTAACAGTACACTCAAAACCTTTTTAAGCTTTAAGCTCCATTCATAGTTTTTAAATTTGAGGCTTTTTTTTTTTTTTTTTTTATTGTACACACCTTTTTTCGGGAATTTTCAGGCTTAAGTATTTTATTTTAGCCAATATAAAGGTAGTTACTAGGAGAAAGAGAGGCAAGAAATAACATGAAAAATGCACATTAAGTGCATTTTCCGACTTTTTCAGGCGCTTCCATTGAAGTCTACAGGAGCAAAAAGTGACTCTGATCCAAAGAAGCTCATTTACCTTTTCTAGCTTCAAGTGGCCAGCTTCGGACGACAAGGTACTCAGGTGTGAACAGGTACAATAATGGGAATCTTGATGTTGAGCATTGAATATGCTTCAAATCGCTCAGGTATGAATTGGGTCTTACAAAGTACAGGATAACTAAAAATCCAAGAGCCAATTTTGAAGGGGACCCTTTGTCTGGGACAGAAGACCCCTAATGCTTTACAAGTGTCATATTTTGTTCTATTTTGTCAAGTATGGTTCCAATTTTCCATCTTCTAAGTCAGGTGTCTCAAACTGGCGGCCCTCCAGCTGTTGCTAAACTACAAGTCCCATCATACCTCTGCCTGTGGGAGTCATGCTTGTAACTGTCAGTCTTGCAATGCCTCATGGGACTTGTAGTTTCACAACAGCTGGAGGGCTGCCAGTTTGAGACCCCTAAGGCTAAGCCCAACCACTCAGGCTAAACTCCAGTGGTGAGACCTGTGTCCTTGTTCTGTTTAGACTGGTAATTTGGTATTACATTAGGGTTTCATAATCTTAAAGGACTTTTTAATTTATTCCAGATGCAGTATAAAGTATGAGTATGAGAAACCAAGGCATGGTAAAACAGTGCTGGGTTCTCCAGAGGACACACCTTGCCAGCGGCGTTCAGACAAAATCCAATGATTCGTTCTTCCAAAGTCCACACATAAGTTAAACATCATTTCTTCATAAGCTGACCCTCCAATATTAGGTAAACAAACTTAGTGCAGAGCTAAGTCCTTCTTCCACCGAGAGCAGAATATGCACACCAGATTTGCTTGCACCGTTTTCCTGCAATATGTTGTAGCCTTCATTTTCTCTTCACCGCTCATTTTGTGCTAAAAATAAACTTGTCACACAAAGCAGGCTGATATAATTAAACCAGATGATTTGTCGCTGAAGTAAAATCAGCCATTCATGAATGCTGGTCACCAGAGGCCATTTCAAACAATGCATATTTCAGAGGAATCTGAGGTAATCCTTGCTCTGGACTGATTTGGTTTCCTGGCTGTCTCAGGCACATGTGGCCCACAAACAGATGCTTATTGAACCCTGATGGTTTACAGAAGATTATAAGAACTTTGAGTTCTGCTGTAATTTCAGACTGAAATATTACTGCCTCGGTAGTGAACTTTAACGAGCACTTCACAGCAATCGTGCCAATGTTCACTGGAAATCCAGACTTTGAAAAATAAATTTGTATATTACAGTCATACTAAAGTATTATTCAAAATACATGATCAGAACAACGTTCTTAGGGGAAGAAGACAAAGGGTTTAATAATTTACTGAAACTGTAGAGTACAAAATCTGGTGCAGCTGTGCATGGTAGCTAATCAGCTTACACATTCAGCTTGTACAATGAAGCTTTGACAAAAAAAAACTGGAAGCTGATTGGTTTCTGTGCAGAGCTGCACCAGATTTTGCACTCTCCAGTTTTAGTAAATCAACCCCAATGCATACAAGCAGTTAGTTTGTCTGTCGGCAGGGTGGGATAGATGACAGGCATGGTGATATATGGTAGGACAGGGGTGCCCAACCTTTTTTTTAGGCCACCTAAGCGACATGGCAACCGGTCGCGGGCCACAATGAGCGGAGCGGGTGGATGGCAGCCCACTCTACTCTATAGAGCCCACTCTTTTTTTTTTTTCCCTTTTTTTGCAGGTCTAATTGGAGGTAGGCGTTTGTAAACGGACACAAGTCCATTTACATCTGCTACTCCTTACATGGGAATGGAAGGTCCAATTGGGTTGGACTGACCGTGTCAAAGGGGCCTATGGCTCAGTGCAGGTAACCCACAGGTGCACTGCTCTGCACCTGCGGATCAGTTTGAAAGCAGCTCAGTAACCACTGCATAACAGATATGCCCAGATATACACTGTGATTTTAGTAATAAACGTAACTTTAATAACAGTATTCTATTCTTTCCCAGTGCAGGAGGTCGCGGGCCACATCAGAGGGCTCTGCGGGCCACATGTGGCCCCCGGGCCACTGGTTGGCCACCCCTGTGGTAGGACATGGCAGCACCCCCATGTGAACCCCATTGGGAAAGCCCCAAGATAGACAACATATATAATTCAGAAGTAGTGTGCACTGTATATTCTATATAAATGTTTTAAAATCCATTATAAATTAAAAGAGATGGTATTTAGAAAAAAAAAAATACTCAACTAGGTGGATGCAGCTTCGATCCAATGCTGAATCTGCCCTCTCTGCTGGCTCTGCACTGAGAACTGTGCGATCAAAGACCACTGATCACTCAGTTCTCAGCATTCTGTGAGGACTGGCTCTCTGTTCTGCCCCTCCAGCGCTCACTGGATCGTGGATCGCTGAGAGACCGAGCCAGCTCTGGTCCAGACTTCTGGGCAGATCCAGACTATAAGAACGGCTCTGTGATGTCAGCGGACAGCGGGCTGCACTCCTGTGGTCCATAGGATGAGTACAGCCAAATAGCTTTAGCTATACTACTCATTTAAACAGCAGTTATTTTTATCCATCTCTCTTTGCTAATGTTAAAGCTTCACTCACAAAGAGACAGAAAATAATTAAGGCACGCAGGGGGGTTACCCCTGACTGCTTAAGACATTAAAAGTCACAAGGAAGCTGCTCATGTACTTGATTTTATTTAACAATAAAGCCCAGCATTGCTAAAGTTATGAACATTGCTTCCTGTCAATGGGAGATACTCTGATTCAATCTTCTGGATGAATCAAGCTCTTGTGAAACCCTAGCATGTAGCTTGAAGACAATTCAATATTGAGTTGACCTTGTATGAACAAAAAAAAAATGTTCACATTGCCTTTAACACAGATTTAAACCTGCAGGTCTCCATTCAATCTTAAAGTGATATTAAAGTGCAAAACAAAAATGTATTATATTGCAGCGTACCAGTTTTCAGATGTGGGGGCTGCATTTGTTTTCTTTTTTAAACTTTTTTCTTTATTTTCACCTGGTGATCCTGCAAGTAAGTAAGTTATTTTTCCTTTAAGAGACCAAGATGCTCAGCAAAAGTGGCAGTTAGAGGGTTGAGACAAACCATTTGCCACTGACAAGGGGGCTTATAATGGTCAGCTCTTATTCGTTTAAGTAATTTTTTTTTCTAAAAGGCATAACTGCTTAAAAAAGTGTTAGTCAATTCCATCTAAACCTGATAGTACATCTAGCACTATTCTCTGCACAGGGTGACAATTCTGCTGTCCAATGGTGTCTCCATTTCTCCTTTATCCAGAGTGTAGCCACCCTAAAGCTAGCCATAGATGATTCCTCCATCCAAACAAATGAGGTGGATGGAGGAATCCTTTTCACAAGGACAATGCATTTGGAGAGTGAAACTCTGTTGATCGACAAATGTTTCCACACAAATGAGGCAGATGGAGGAATCCACTCCGGTGGGAAATTGCATTCTGACAGCGGGACTCTGATCAACAAAAGTTTCCCAAGTTGTTAATTTGACAGAAATCGATCTAACAAACTGCTTCTGTTGAATAGGGAGGGCCACTAATTGAAATTCATATGGTCCCTGCTTAGTTGGCTGAATTTCGATCCATCTATGACCATATTAAGAAATGAAGTGTTACTGGCAAGATCACCTGGTACAAATAAAGGAAAAAAGAGCCTAAAAAAATAAGTGCCCATGGGCTAAACATCTGGAGACATCGGTTGGTTCAATAGAATCCGGCCAACATTCGGACTGTGTGTATGACAGCTGGTCCTACAGAAGCCGGACGTTTGGCCGGCTCCTGTCGAACAAGCATGCGGGAAAACCAGCAGCTGACTGGCTCCCGGTCAGCACTCTCAGCCAATGGCGGGGGAGCTGTTCCCCTCTCAGAACACAACAGCTCAGTGGAGGAGATCACTGTACTAACGTGAGACTGTTAGTACAGAGCCTCTGATCGGAGCAGTCAGTTTTAGTGTGTAAGGCCTCGTACACACGACCGAGGAACTCGTCGTAAATGAAACATCGCTTTCCTCGACGAGTTCCTTGTTAGGTCTGTCGAGAATCTTGACAAGCTTTCTTTGCATACACACTGTCAAGACCAAATCTCGTCGTTCTCAAACGCTGTGACGTTCAACACGTACGACGGCAGGGGAAGTTCGATTCCACTGGCACAAACCTTGGGGCTGCTTTTGCTAATCTCATGTTACTGCGTGTTAAGTAAAAGTTTGGTAAGAGACGATTTGCACTTTTCAGTCTGTTACAGCGTGACAAATGTGCTATCTCCATTACAAACGCTACTTTTACCAAAGGTGCGCTGCCGTCTCATACTTTATTCTGAGCATGTGCGGGTTTCTAAGCATACACACAAACGTGTTTCCCGTCGAAAACCAGCCCGACGAGAAACACGATGAGGAAATTGAGACTTCCGTCGAGGAAAAAGAGAACTTATTCTCTTTTTTTCTCGTCGAGTTCCTCGACAGTTTTCTCGATGAAAAACATACACACGACCGTTTTACTCAGCAAAAAAGCTCTGCCACCAAGTTTCTTGATGGATTCTGTCGAGGAAAATGGTCGTGTGTACGAGGCCTGACAGGCTTCAAGCCTTCTCTAAAGCAGTGTTGGGTTATCAGCCCAGCATGATGAATTGAGACCATGTCATAAAATTAGGGCTGTGTGAGAGGTTTCTACACCAGTGTTTTTATTCCTGTGATCCTGGTCAGATGAGACATGACTGTGTTCAGAAATAAGCTGTGTGTCTGACAGGATCAGAGTAATCAGAGATCAACTCACAGAGGAATTTTCACACTATCAATTAGGAAAAGTCATTGTCCTAAAGAGCTCTTGTGTGACCTTTTCTTAGCGGACACCTATCAAGAGAGGAATTTGTCACTGAAGAACTCTCCATCTGACAATGCAAGTTGCCCATACACAGAGCAAATTGATTTCCTGCAAACACAGGTTTTAGGAGAGAAATTGGCTTGATTCCCCCATTAACACAGACAGTGTTGACATGGGAATCTCCTCCACGGAGCCATTGTATTCTCCTGGTGGGGGGTGGAGGGAGTGGGGGACACTGTCCCTGCCAAGAGAATATAGTAATTATTGCTAGCAGCTATGCTATCCATTCGATCGATCAACTTGGTACATTCAGCCTGCCCATACGTGGTTTGAATCTCTGCCTGTTCCTGCTGAACCCGCCAAGCTTCGAACCCTCTATTGCCGGCTTTATACTGACCCAGGTGCTTCAACTCTTTTGAGTCAATTCCAGGAAAGATTCCTGAAAACAGGGGTCAGTGTAGAAACCAAACAACGAGCAGAAAGAGGTCAGCAATGGTAGCCTTGTATTTCTCTCATGACATGCTTACCTTAGGACTGAAATAGATGTAACCTGCTGAGCGGTATTCCCGAGTCTGGCTCGGGGTGGAATTTCAGCACCAATAGCTGTAACCCCGAGCCAGTCTCGGGATTGCATCGCAGGATACAGGCAGGGAATTACTTACCTTGTCCCTGGATCCTGCAAGGTCTCCCCGCTGTGTGATGGACCTGTGTCCTCGCTCGATTCACAGTGCCGAGTCCCGCCGAGCTCCGTTCCCTGAGACGTTACGACGCATGGGGGCGGAGATCGGCGCCAAATTCAAAAAAGTTAAAACACAGTACACAAACAGTATACTGTAATCTTACAGATTACAGTACTGTATGAGATAAATAAACACCCCCTTTGTCCCTAGTAGTCTGTCCAGTGCCCTGCATGCACTTTTATATTAAAAATACTGTTCTTTCTGCCTGGAAATTGTAGATTGTCCATAGCAATCAAAAAGTGTCCCTTTACGTCAAAGTGCTTTTAGACCAGCTAAACAGTGGTAATAAATTAGAATCACTTGCAGAATTGAGCGATAGCGATTTGTGGGGAAATTCGTCATCAAACACTGAAAGTAATGACAGCGACAATTCTGCAACTGAGAAAATTTCAGTGTTTTTGATTTGATTACATTATTGAATCATTTGTATTATTATTAATTATTATATTATAATTATTTATAGTTATTTATTATATTATAATTTATGATTTTGTGTTTCAAACTTTATCATACCCGGGATGACTACTAGACTCCTGTTTGCTCAGATTTAAGTGAGTTATTCCTAAGAAATACAGGCCTACAATATAAAATGACAAATTTCCATGCAAAATAATAGTAGCGCTTTCAGCACCTAAAATCTGACATAATCATACCGCCAGGGAGGTTAAAGTATATCTCAAGCCAAAACTTTTTTTCATTTTGGATAAAAATATAATTGTAAAACAACCCTGTCAGGTTTCTTTTGCCATCTGTGCCCCATTGTGGGGATTTTCCTTAATTTCCTGTCTGTCTGACACAACAGGAAGTGAAAGAAAATCTTTGCACAGGGAATGAAATCCCACTGCAACAAGTGTACCCAATGGAAGATTTCCCATCTATTCCTGTTTCCCCTTTCTTTTAGTCACCATGACCAACAGTGACAGTGAATCTCCCAACTGGGACACAGAGCACATTTAACAAATGAGACTATCAACAAGTAAACTAAACTGGTTGTGGCCACGGCTAGTTTATTTGCCGGTTTTTATGTTGTATATACACATTTGCTGGAAGAACAGCAAATTGAAATATATTTTTACAGACTCAAAGCCAAAGAAGTGATCTGCCATTCACAAAACACGTCTATGTATAAAGTAGCCCAGCTGTCTGTACGGTCCATGTGCTTCACAAGGGTCATCTCTACACAAGGCGCCCAACTAATGCATAAAAATAAGTCCGCCAAAACAAAAAACTGCAGGCTGATGTAACAAGGAAGACATTAACATGCTTCTTAAAGTCGAATGCGCCCACATTTGTTTTCTTTTCCCCTTTCCACAAAGCCTGACATGATGAAAGCATGGAATTCAGTAGGCCAACATGCTGCCTGGTGTACACTGATGAGCCACTTGCTAACTGAGCATGTCAGCAATTCATTACACCCGCTCAGGAAACCCTGGGGGTTTCCAAACAAACCTTTTCACTCGGAACATGTTTACAGTGTACACTAAAAAGTGTCAGGAACTGGAAAGAGCGCGTTAATTAGCAGCCCCCCCCCCATGTCCTGGTATGTCATTTAACAATAACATGAAATGGAAAAGAATTTGGATTCACAGGATTGTTTTCAAAGGGCAAGTTAGAGGCTGTGCCTTCAAATTATGATCTTACAGTGACTATATATTGTATACAGTATGTTATATGAGGTAAAATGTACGTAAACCCAATATTTCTTTTTTATGTCACATTGTAGAGAATAAGATTTCCTATCATCTGTGCCCAGTCTTGCCACACAGTTAATCCAGCTCTGAGCAATCCTCTTTTATTGTTCAGTGAAAATTAACAGACTTCCAGATAAAAACCTGTCTAAATAAAAAGTCCTTTCCGTCCCCTTGCTTCGAGTGACATACATTACCTCTCACAATGAACTGTGGATTACCCCCCATATTATGATAAACATCCAGGAATGTGCATGTGTCCAAGCTAGTGCACAAGATATGTAAAAACCCTGTCATTTAAAGCAAGGGGACGGAGCTGGATTAACTATGTGTGGCAAGACTGGGCACAGATGATAGGAAATCTTATTCTCTACATTGTGACATAAAAAAAAAATTGGGGTTTACATCCACTTTATTAAGGAAACATTGCTTGAGATCTATTCACACATTGAACTCTAGGCTAGTAGCTAAAAACACAGTTAAAATACATCTAGTTACCAAAGGGCTTGTATTCTTATTTATCCAGTCCTAAAATTGACAGCCCCATTATACGGAACAGTTAGATGGATAATACCACTTACAGTAGGGCCCCATTCACACTATGTGTGATTCCACACCAGACCAATGCCAGTCACCCCAACAATTGTTTTCTGTGTACTCTGATCACACTGCAATGCTGCCTTCCGGTGGGTTGCAACATTCACTTTGCTTTTGTACTTTTTGGTGTTTCACAAAAGAGCCGATTGGTGTTTCGAAAAGCATTACCTAGGCAATGGAGCTTCCCAGGCGTGACGTCACTTCCGCTTCTGCGCTCCACGGTGGTTCTGGATCTCCTTTCACTACAGCTGGTGATGAACAACACCTGGGCTCTCCCATCCATGTGGTTCTGCCACTGTTGCTGACATCCTGGACTATGGAGAGGACGATGCTGCTGTTACATTACAGGCTTTCCTTCTTGTGGATTTATGTGAGTGCACATTTAGCTGCCTAATTAAACATTGTTTTTGAAAGGTACCTGTCCCCTCCTCCTTCCCTCGCCACTGGGCCATTCAGAAAGCGCAACATGCTTCGTGCATGTGCAGTATGGAATGGAAAGGCTTTATTGCTGGGTTACCTTACTACGAATGGCAGTGGCATACCCGAGAGCCGATGGAAACATCGGCTGGGGTGCCGATACCCCTGGATTCCAGGACAGGTAAGTGTCCTAATATTAAAAGTCAGTATGTGTAGCTGCTGACTTTTATTTTTTTGCAGGGAATGGGGAATGGGGGGGGGGTGGTGTAACCACAGGGAGTTAAAAGGACAATAATTGTCCTTTTAACTCCCTGTGGACTACACAGATACCTCAAACAATGTCATCAGCTTTGCCAAAGATCTTCTGTGAACTACAGTATGTGATGGAGACAAGGAGATGTTTCTAGCTGAAATCAGGGTAGCAGCCTGGAGTGGGAACGTTGATCTTTGAGAGATACAGTATGGCAAATGAGAGTTGTCACCCTAAGACAGTAAGTGTGTTACTGGCAGGAGGGAAAAAGGCGGAAAATATAAAATTAATGTAACCACAACCACATTTAACCGCTTGCTGACCACCGCACGGCTAAATACATCGACAGAATGGCACGGCTGCGCAAAAGAACATATATATACGTCCCCTTTTAAGAATCGTTTTTTTGTGAAGGCGCGCAATGCCCGTCACAAGCTCCGTGACTCCGACCGCGGGTTCTGCAGATTCGATGTCCATGGGGATACCCGCGATCGTGTCACGGTGAGGAAGAACGGGGAAATGCTGATGTAAACAAGCATTTTCCCAGTCTTCCTAGTGACAGGACAGTGATCACAGCTTCCTGAAATCGGAAGCAGTGATCACTGTTGTGTCACACACAGCCCAACCCCATACAGCTAGAAGCACTCCCTTTGGCACACTTAACCCCTTCAGCGCCACCTATTGGTTAACCCCAAAAATATGTAGAAGAATACTTATGCGCCTAAACTGAGGACAAAAATAGTTTTTTTATATATTTTTTGGGGATATTTTTTATAGCAAAAAGTAAAAATATTGCATTTTGTCGCTCTATTTTTGTTTATAGCGCAAACAATAAAAACCGCAGAGGTGATCAGATACCACCAAAATAAAGCTCTATTTGTGGGTAAAAAAGGACATCAATTTTGTTTGGGAGCCACATCGTACGACCGTGCAATTGTCAGTTAAAGCGTCACAGTCTTTGGCCAGCAAAATGGTCCAGGGCTTAAGTGGTTAATGACTGACAAGATGCATTTTATCAAATTTAGATAAACTTTAAAAATTCGAGGCTGCATTCACATGTATGTGTTCCAAGAATACACAAACAAAATTGAGTTTAGCTTGCAGTGCCATTAATTTTTAAGGGCACTCCAAACATGGCCAGCAGACAAATGTTTTCACATGCAGAAAAACATGCAAAGCTCTACGCCCGAAAAGGTACAGGAGCTTCTTTTGTTGCACATAGGGAAGCCCATTCAAGCGAATGGGCTGCCCCATGCCCATCGGGTAAAAACACAAAAAAACACTCATAAAAATGCGTGTTAATGGGAAGCTAGGTGTAAATTGGCATGAGGGTTTATTATCACTTTAATATAATCCAATAAAATTAGAGATACACACTAAGAAAAGGGGAAAACAATAAAGGAAGGCATCTTAGAGTTTCTTTTCCCCATAAACCTCAACATAATAAATCAATATAACTATATCCTAGAATTTGTAAATAAACGCTGACTAGACATCACATTAGGTCTGTATAGTCAACATTAATATCATTATGTTCTGTACTTTTTGCAGGAACCAAAGTGTTCCTATATGTCGGCTGCTAAAGAGCTTTTTCTGCTACTTAACCAACAGCAGGCAAAATTCCTCCCAGGGTTTGAGCTAAATGAAGCTATAGACTTGAGCCTGCTGGTTACACAAACCTCCTGAGCAGAATACTCTGAGGGATACTACATCTCGGACAGACAGCGCAGTTTGCCAGCTTTACTGAATGAATGCTAAAAAGACCCTGACTCAACAGAGGGGCAACTTGTCATTTATGTACTGCCAGGGTCTGCAGCCATAGGACCTTTGCTACTGCTGAATAGCACCTTACAAGCCCAAAACTCCACTAATGTACTTTCAGCAGAATCCTTCTGACACAAGCATTAATCCAGAACTCACAGAATGCGTTCAATCATAAATGCCTTCTTGTAGTCTCCGGCAGATTAATCCTTCCATTTATGCATAAGAAACCTTTTAACCTCATGAAAAGTAATGCTAAGATGTTAACCTGACTCAATGCACGGATTGCTTGTATTAAAACAGATTTGACTCTAATCCAAACGCTATGTAAATAATGCATTACAAATTGACTTAAAAGGTAACTACAATTCTCCAACTTTGCACAGCAAGTTTAAAGATCTCTATCCTAAGAGTACTTTATAATCCATTAATGTTCGAATCATTTATTCCATATGAGGCAGATACATTGATGTATCACTGTATTTAAGAAAGGTCACTTTTGTTTCAATTCAACCTCCTGATTTCAGTAATACTAATTCTTATTATATCAACTAGTATGAAAATCATCCACTCTGAATGGCAAACAGCTAAATAATAGATTGCACCCTTCAATTCATTTTGGGTGTCATGGAGAGGTTCAGGAGAATTAGAAATAGGGGAATTTTCAGGGGTATGCACACCCAATCGGTGATTGTTAACATTGTACTCAACTGAAGTAGGGAAGTATAGATGTTATGTGTAGTAGGATTAATCCGCGCTATCCCCAAAGAAAGGGGGTGTGCAATAGTGCAACAAAGTGTAAAAACAATGCCACCATGTGAAAAAATAAATTTATATGTGGATAATACTTGTCCCCACTGGGACAAAATTCCAAATATGACAAAAAATATATGATAAAGAAAAGGTGCTGCAATTATAAAAATAGTTTGAATAGTAAACTAGAAGTAAATGTGATAAAGTGAAAATAATGCGCAACCTAAAAAATCGCAGAAACAAGCGATTATAGAAGTGTATATGTGTATAAACTTAAAAAAACATATATGAATTAATGTGAATATAAACACAATGATGAAAGAAAGCAGCAATATAAGTGAATGAAAATCTGCCGCACACTTTCAGCGATAATCCTGAGTGATCACTTAAAGTCCAACAAAAAAGCAATAAAGCAACTTTGAAGTCCAAGAAAGAAGCAAAAAAAGCTGCAAGGATTCAATCAAACACAGGAGCAGGGATACAAATCTTCAGTTTTATGCTTCCATCAGGTAAAGGTAGATAAATTGGCCGCTTACCGACTCAGATGGATCTCTGCTATGGAGATCAAATGGGCTCAACACACCGGGGTTGGTTCACCAGGCCCCCGACATGGAAGTTGATCCACAGCAGAAAATCCTTCCTTAGCAAACTTTTTCACCTCTCCATGGGATAACAAGCAACCCTTTATATCAGATGGATCTTTGTCCCAGGACACATACACTATCTCCTCCCGGGTTAGTGATAGGTAAAGGCGTTCAATGAGCAGGTTTGGGCATATTATAAATGAAAAAAAGAGGAAAACTTCATAGTGCAGTATATCAAAAAGGTACCCTTTTTTAAAATAAACGGGTTATTGACAAACAGATAAAAATGAATTAAAAACAGACTACCAGCGGCGGCTCACGCCAAACCAACTGGAGTGTGATGATTTCAGAGTCCTTAGCTCCACCCGGCACTGCGTTTTTCCGTACAAGGCGTCCACTGGGAAAGGAGACTTGTTTTTTTAAGTTTATACACATATACACGTCTATAGTCGCTTGTTTCTGCAATTTTTTAGGTTGCACATTATTTTCACTTTATCAAGTATAGATGTTAACACAAGAGGTGGTTTATGGATTATTCTTCTGTCCTCATCTAGGGCCATACATTTTGAGATTAAATGAAAAAGATTAAAATCCAATGAAAAAAAATGAAAAAAATCCAAGTGGTGGGAGTTAGGCTTCTCCAGTGATATGCATCTTTTGCTCCTCATTCTTCAAAAATGCTGGTCTTACACCTGCAGAATTTCATTCAGGTGAGAAAGTATAAAAAAAAATCGCTGGTCTGGCTTTTCAATGGTGCCTTCAACTCATTTCAAACATATTTTCATTCAAGTACAGCGTCAATGCCCTGATTTTCATAAAACACATGTTCTATTTCTGGATTATCTTTAACAAGTGCACAAGACTTGATATGATTTAATTTGGATGGGATCAAATTAAATGATTAGAAATGTGTTTGTTTTTATTTGATTTGACAACAATTTTCCATCCTTGTTCCTTGATTTTTAACTCACTTTGGTCAAAAAACGATTGAATTGAATTGTCCCTTTAAACCAGTGATGGCGAACATTGGCACCCCAGATGTTTTGGAACTACATTTCCTTTGATGCTCAACTATGCTGTAGAGTGCATGAGCATCATGGGAAATGTTGAGTTGAGTTGAGAGGTATCTTAATATAGCGCGGTCTTCCCCCGAAGGGTCCCGACAAGCTTAGCAGAGTTTTTTGGGAAGAGAGACCCGGAGACTAGGAGCTGCAAGGGGCAGCAAAGAGGGTGAAGTCAAAAAGGCTATGGAGGGAAGGCTTGCATAAAAAGCCAAGTCTTCAATAACCCGCGAAAGACCGGGATATAAGGGGTCTCCTGGAGCTTGGCAGGGAGGCAATTCCACAGCACGGCACCCTGGTGGGAGAAAGCTCGACCACCACGCCGGGTCTTCTTGGGCACCAGGATGTAGAGGAGATCTCTTTCGGTTGATCGAAGTGATCTGCAAAGAGCTTGTTTATGAAAACAAGAACAAAGGTAGGTCGGGGCAAGGCCTCTCATAATTTTAAACATAATACATCCTGCCTTAAATAAGGTGCGATAGTGGACCGGCACAGAGGACAGGGGTGATATGATCCCTCAGCGGGACATCCATAAGTAACCTTGTCGCTGCATTTTGTATAAGTTGAAGCTTCTGCACTATCATCTTTGGCAATCCCAGATAAAGTGAATTGCATTAGTCTAGGCTGCTGCCTATCGTGGCACCGATGACGGTTTCTGTCTGGGAGATCCAGATATTTAAACAACACCCTCAGGAATTTTAGTAGTTCCAAAACATCTGGGGTGCTTCACTTCTTTAAAGGCTTACATAATCAAATGAACGTTCTGAAAATGACAACTTTCTAATGAAATTCTACAGGTTTAAGGCCAGCTTACGACATTTAGCAAACCCCAAAGCCTGTAAAGATTAGCTGCTCTACTAGGGGACCTGGGACATACCTCAAAAACAGTGAAAAATATATATCTAACATCTGGCCTTGAAACTATTACTGGGATAATTACAATTCTGGACTATTTAAGGAATAATTTAAATCTGCAACCAGGCAGATTAATCATGGTTAAACAGTACACCTTGACTTACCAATTCTGAAATCCATTCTCTGCCAATACACGATTCAGCCAAAGATAGCTTCTAGCTTTTGGTGTAGGGATTGCTATGCTAGTGATTCTACAAAGTAAACCAATGTCTATAAATACACCTATAAAATGAGTAAATTATTCATTTGGTGACATATTGAAATGATCTGTCCCTTTTTGGCTCTTTCAGGCAACAAGGAAATGCAAAGTGCTGTAACCCATAGAGCCACAAAAAATTATTGTAAGCAAACGACCCTCAACCCATCCCACCTTCTCTCCTGCAAATGTGTGAGATCACTAGAAAAATAAATATAAATGAAAAATCTACTGCCCTTAAATGTTTTAGTCCCTCTTCATATTAATTCTGCACAGCATATAACGAAACTGCTAATTGCTACTTTTCAGAATTTGTAAATGTTTAAAGCCATTAGGCTTGATATTACTTCTCCAATGAACACGGAGGGGCACTGGCAAAGGCATAAGAAATGCCTCCTTTTAAATGTTAGTGCCTGGCTTAAATACCACATTATGCCATGTACATAAAGCTTATTGTGACTACACATTTGCCCTTAAATGGCTTCAGGGTGTTGCACAATCACTAATTGCTTCCTAATTACAGGACTACAGTACAGCATGTAACAAGTCAATGAATGGAGGATATTCTAAACCAGAGCACACGGGCTATTCAGCTGAGTCACAAGCACCAAACTGACTTGTCAATTTGATGAAAACTCTGGGTTTTAACTACTATCAAAGCATATGGAGGGATAATCGTGAGACACCAGCAAAACCTTTGAAACGCTTTTACAAACAATAACCTTCTGGAGTGGGAACTGAGTTGAATGGATAAAAAATCACAACATTAAAGCTATTAGTGAAGTACAAGTTTTTTTTAGTAACAGTAAAAAAAAAAGAAGCTTGTTTAAACTGACGGAACCTTTTTAAACTTTGTTATACAAAAATCCATTTGCATAGTTTATATTTGATTGTACAAATCCAGACCTTTTTAATAGGTTATTATGACATGGATGTTTAAATGCTCCATAGATTTATGTAGGGCCATTTTATTTTTTTAAATAACAGGATTATGTAAATTGTTTCTTCTATAGTTTTTTGTTCTCTTGTACAGTGGAAGGTAATTCTACTTGTCTTGTAAAAATATAAAGTTTCTCACGCATAAAACATGCTGAAGCATGGCATTGCTGTGCTTTTTTAAGGTAGAAGTTATTGTTTGCTAATAATTATAGTGAGTATATATAATGCCAACCTTTTTTATTTTTTAGGTTAGAGTAGGGAATTGTTTTTTAAATTATTTTTGTAATTGTAATTTTGTAATTGTTTTTTTAATATATTTTTACAGTGTATCTAAACCTGTATCTAAAGCAGAGTTTCAGGAAAAAAGAGAACTCTGTCTCAAACAATCGTTTATGGACATATTTTTTTTCTTTCTGGCCTTTTTTTGTCTTCGAGGCTTCCGTCCTATGTCGGCGCAACAAGGTACATCACTTCTGCAGTTGCATGCAGCCCTCCTCTTTCCTGCTGCCTTCTGGGACCTGTGTGTCTCCCAGAAGACGACTGGACCACTCAGGAAGCACCACGCGACTTGCGCATGCGCAGTAGGAAACCAACTGTGAAGCCTGAAGGGCTGTATAAAAGACTCTTCCTATACAGCCTAGTAAAATATTGAATGAATGAAAAAAGGACGCTAACTGATCATTCCAGTGATAAATTAATAATTTCATAAAAATTCAAAAACATCAGTGTATATTCAAAATAAATGTCCAAAATTGTGAAAGACCAAAAATATATATTGAAAAATGTAAAGATTCAAATAAAAATATCATTAAAATAAGAACAATGATAGTTCAATGTTTAGGCTCCACCCAAAGTGAGATATTCAAATGTGCTCACCAGATAAATTCGGGCCTTCAAGCATGGATAAGAAAAATGTGAATTCCTTCAATCAATTGGTATAATCACCACAAAACAGGCCTATGTCTCCTCTTACCATCAAAGGCTCTGCAAGGATGGCTCCACCAAATGAGCCACAAAGAGACAGGTGATAGTGTTAAGCCTCGTACACACGATCGGATTTTCCGCTGACAAAGCATAGGACTTTTGTCTGAAGGACGTTGGCTGTGAAGTTGTCTTGCATACAAACGGCAAAGAATTGTCATCCAACAAACACAAAACAATGTGGTTTTTCAGCTCTTTAGCGCCACCCTTTGGGCAACTTCTGCTAATGTTGTCTTATGGTTAGCATTGCTTCTGAGCATGCGTGTTTGGGATTTTTTCCGACGGACTTGTGTACACACGATCGGAAAATCCGACAAGGCACATTTGTCGTCGAAAATTTTTCGACGAGCCAAAACGAGAGCAAGTTCTCTATTTTCTCGACGGGAGTCTGATTTGGCTCGTCAAGTTTCTGGTCGGGCTGGTTTTCAACGAGAAACTCGAGCGTGTGTATGCTAAGAAACCCACGCTTGCTCAGATTAAAGTATAAGACGGGAGTAAAAGTAGCATTTGTACTGGAGATAACACATTTTTCATGCTGTAACAGACTGAAAAGTGCAAATGTCTCTTACCAAACTTTTATTTAACACGCAAACACATGAAATTAGCAAAAGCAGCCCCAAGAGTTTAGCCAGTGGAATCAAACTTCCCTTGCCGTTGTATGTGTTGTATGTCACCGCATTTGAGAACAAGGAGATTTTGGTTTGACTGTGTGTACGCAAAGCAAGCTTGTCGAGTTCCTCGACAAGCCTAACAAGGAACTCGACGAGGAACTCGATGTGTTTCGCCCGTCGAGTTTCTCGGTCGTGTGTACGAGGACTAAAAGAGACAGAATTTCTCTTATATAAGGAGTTTAAATAAGGCTAAGCTTTTAAACAATCTGCAAATCTCTGTATTTAATATCATACTATGGTAGATGAAGCCTTTAAATGTGACAGTCACATAACGTTTTTAAATAAAATGACAGTAGTATGAACATTGCAATAATAACTAAAAATATGTGCTCACTGAAAACAAATGATGCTTTCCCTTTAAATAATCCTGGATCCAGGCATTACGGCTGGGTAGCCTTGTCTGAAGACCAGGTCCCATACAAGTACTGCACACATATGTTTTACATTAACTATTAATTAAAACCAGAAGCTGCCGCACAGACACCTGAGCTTTTTCCAGCTTTGTGGCAGCTCAGGTCACACGTTCCTTATGACTAAGCTCTTTTGGCTGAAAGCATGTCTGGCAGGCACCAAGACTACCTTATAAAAAAGAGAAATACTGGTGTTTCCCACAACAACCAATCAGATGTGTTTTCTATGATTTCATGTGAACTGATCTTTAATCCCATGTTCACATTGGGCCCATTAGGCATGCAATTTGACATGTCAATTCGAATGCCAAATCGGAGCCTATTGTTGGCAATGGCACTATCCGAATCGGTGCGACGCCATCTTTGTGGCGCCGCACCGATTCCCAAAAGTAGATTGTTCGGGGGCGTGTTCAAAAGACATCTGTGCATGAACTCACGCAGATATCTGTCAAATTGCCCCAGAAGTCGGACTGAAATGCCGGTTTGAAATCGTGCGAGTTCAGCTGAGCTTGCATGATTTCAAACCTGCCCTCAGTGTGAATGAAGGTCGCTATAGATAATGGTGGTCAATTTTATTTTACATAGTTACATGGTTAGTTAGGTTGAAAAAAGACACAAGTCCATCTAGTTCAACCATAAAAATAAAAAATATCGTACAATCCCATATACCCAATTCTATACCCACAGTTGATCCAGAGGAAGGCGAAAAACCCCAGCAGAGCATGATCCAATTTGCTACAGCAGGGGAAAAAATTCCTTCCTGATCCCCCGAGAGGTAATCAGAATTTCCCTGGATCAGCTTTACCTATAAATGTTAGTACCTGGTTATATTATGTACATTTAGGAAAGTATCCAGGTCTGTCTTAAAGCAATCTGTTGAGATGGCCAGAACCACCTCTGGACCACATTTTCACAGCTCTTACTGTGAAGAAACCTTTCCGTATTTGGAGATGAAATCTCTTTTCCTCTAGACATAAAGAGTGCCCCTTGTCCTCAGTGTTGACCGTAAAGTGAATAACTCAACACCAAGTTCACTATATGGACCGCTTATATATTTGTACATGTTGATCATATCCCCCCTTATTCTCCTCTTCTCAAGAGTGAATAAATTTAGTTCTTCTAATCTTTCCTCATAGCTGAGCTCCTCCATGCCTCTTATCAGTTTGGTTGCCCTTCTCTGCACTTTCTCCAGTTCTCCAATATCCTTTTTGAGAACTGGGACCCAAAACTGAACTGCATATGCTTGTGCTTGTTTTAAGAGGAAATGGCAGTCTTTGCGAGACCTTTTTTAGTTAGAAAAATTAAAGTGATCAGCCTTATGTATAATCTTATTATTGTGGGCTGTTTTGTGTTTGTGTGTTTAGTGTGTAATTATATACAGTGTCTACCTGGAAATTGTTTTTCTTTATATAGTTTAAAATGATATGCTGCATGTCCTTGAGGACCTTCTATCTTTTTTATTGTTTGTATTTGGGGACCTTTTTTTTTAGATTGTAATTATATACTGGATGTACTTCAGGACCTTCTTCCCCTTCATAATTTATAGTTGGGAATCTTGTTTTTTTCTAAAGTTTTCATTTGGGACTTTATTTATTTGTATGGTTTGCAATTATATACAGTATATACTGTACATGAGGACCTTGTTTTCTACTGTAATTTGTATGTTGGGGAAGTCTTCTTGCAGTCCTGGTTGAAAACAACATAACTTTCTATGTGATTGAGACTTTTGTTACAGTAACCTAGATCATTCATCTTTTTATACAATCATTACCGATGTATAGAGACTGTTGTACGCTTTTTACTGCTCCCTCTCTAAAGTCATATCAATTCCTAAATAGCAGCTGTGAAACTCAGTGTAAAAATTAAGCCTTAGCCATAAACAATCAAATAAGAAAAGAGGTCAGTGAAGCAGTGATGCAATAAACAGAGATTTATGTAGGATCAGAAGCACAAATCCATCAAATACACAGCTAATATCTATATGAATTTACACCAACAGGTAATTACCAATAAAGCAGCCCCTATATGGATTTAAAGGAGTTGTAAAGGAAAAAAAAACATTTCCTAAAATTAATGTCTGCAAGGTAGACATAATAGTGTAATGATTCTGTTAAAAAAAAACGAGTAAATACCTATTAAATTCTTTCATCTATATCACCTCCGGCGTTCTTGTTTCTGTTCTCTCATTCACTTCCTGGTTTGCATCGCTCGTTCATGTAAGAATTACATTTCCTAGTATGCATTGCGGCACGCCCAGTAATTCACTCCTCCTTGAAGTCTTTAACACAGAGAGAGCATCCTGCCACACAGATGTAGTTCCCAGGAGGGGGTGAGCACATTACTGACCGCCGCAGTAAAGCCTCCCTCATGGTGGTGAGTAACAATCAGACAAGCAGGAAGTGAACAGAGCAGAGAAGAAATAGAGCAACTTCTAAGCAAAAACAAACAATGAGGAAGTGAAAAGAGGAATGTCTGCAGGTAAAGGATGCTTATTATGAAAAAAATTTTTTTTTCCTTTACAACCCCTTTAAGGTGGATGTAGGGTTGCCAACTTTTCTTCAAGCAAAACCCGAATACTTTAGCGGTGCATGGCATTTTTTTTGTAGTATACGCAATAAGATTGTATAAGACTTGGGACAATCTTGGACATGCATGCAGCCGCTGAGTTAATAAAAGCGGGGCAGGGGTACTGCGTTGGCTAGTATGTGAGTGAACAGGGCAGAGTGACAGTGTGCAGAGACTGTGTGCGGGGAAGAGGGAGGAGACTTCGTGGTGAGAAGCCCATGTTGTAAGGGGAGGAGTTTGTACACTATACTGGCAACTTCCTGTCATCCTCATCCCTCTGCAGTAGACCGAAGCCTCGTACACACGACCGAGAAACTCGACGGGCGAAACACATCGTTTTGCTCGTCGAGTTCCTTGTTAGGCTGTCGAGGATCTCGGCGAGCCAAATTTCCCCATTCCCGTCGAGGAAAAAGAAGACATGCTCTCTTTTTGGCTCGACGAGATCCTCGACAGTTACCTTGTCGAAAAGTGTACACACAACCGGTTTCCTCGGCAAAAAAAAAATACCAGCAAGTTTCTTGCTAGTTTTTGCAGAGAAACCTGGTCGTGTGTACGAGGCCTGACTCTCCCAGAAGTCTGCATAGAGGGAGCCACTGTCCAGTCTGAATGTGTCGAGGTTTCAGGTGGTCTGAAATCCGGACACATGATTCAAAACCCGGACTGTCTGGGTCAATCCAGGACTGTGGCAACCCTAGGTGGATGGGGGAATCCGCCCGATGAGCTTTGTATTCTGACAGTGGGGAGACTTCTCCGTCATCAGAATACATTGATCAGCGCTGAGGGCTATTTACTGCAGTGCTAATCAAGTGGGGAAAATACAATAGGTCCATTGTACAGAAGTTGATTTACTTCTGTACAACCTCACTGCCCATACATGGATTGAAATTCAGCCTATCCCTGCTGAACTGGCCAAATATCGATCTATGTATGGCCGGCTTAAGGCAGCTAATTATTAGTATTGCATTGCTGCTTCTCAAACCTCTTTTCTTATTGGATTGTATTGGTGGCCTGGGGCATTGCTGAGGCTTTTGAGATCAGCTTAATGGAGACAGAGCTTGAATGCCTGGTATCAGTGGCGTCATTTGGTGTATATGTCTAGGTCAGAAGTACCCAACTGGGACTATTCAAAATATCCTTAGTACATTATCTTTCAACTAGTAATTAAAAAAAAAGGCACAGATTTGATACTTTAATTCAATGCTCTGATTAAGTTATGGAGCTCATAGAAAGGAAAAAGCATGTCCTTAATGAAATCATAATTCCCACAACCGACTTTTCATCCACTCCTTAAAGTTGGCAGAACTAGCTATATTGGGAATAGTTTGGGTTAAAGCCAAGAAGAAAAGTTCCCATAACTCATGCTAACTCAACAGGGCGTTTTTTGTTTTGTGAACCTACTTTTCAAAGGCCGTCATTTATCCTATTTTAATAGTGCCATTTAGACATGAACATTCATAAACTTCACTTTAAAACTCATTCTGACTCCACTAACTTATGTGGAGAACCCAATCAAGTCTTAAGGCCCATACACACGATTTGACAACAAATATCCGACGGACCTGTTTGATCGGACAATCCGACCGTGTGTACACTCCATCAGACAAATGATTTAGCATTTAAAGTAGAATACAAGTTAAAGCGGAGTTCCACCCTGAAAAAAATCTTTCCACCAAAAATCTAAAAAAAAAAAAAATTTTACTTAACCTAAATAGCTGTTGCTATGCGGAAGTCCCGAATCTGCCTCTTCATCTTCCGCGGTGGATTCTCTTCCTCCTCGTACACTCGGTTTCTTCTTGTGAATGGGGCGCGCTGCATTCTGGGAACTGTGTGTGTCCCAGAAAGCAGCCGTCCCATTCACAAAGCGCTGCGCTGCTCGCACATGCGCAGTAGGAAACGGGCAGTGAAGCCGCACTGTTTCCCTTACTGTGGATGGCGGCGCCTGAAGCTGCCAGGATCGAGTATCGGCCTCGGCGGGGGCTGACATCGCTGGCGACTAGGACAGGTAAGTGTCCTTATTAAAAGTCAGCAGCTACAGTGTAAGCAGCTGCTGACTTTTATTTATTCTTATTTTTTTACCGGACCTTCGCTTTAAATCCATTTTGCTAATATATCAAAAAATGGATGCTGGCTTACTAGATGGAGTTGAGAAGGTTCATTCTCTTTCAATAACTAATGCTAATGATTAGCCAACAATAGCAGAAGTTGCCCAAAGGGTGGCGGTAAAGAGCTGAAAAACCATGTGTTTTGGTGAAAGTTGGCTGAAAAAGTCCTACCGTGTGTAAGTTTACCAAGTTCACTGACAGCGCACTTCGGACAGAAATCCACGGAAAAGTCAGATGTAAGTCTAATCGTGTGTATGAGGCTATAGTCACAGAAGATAGCCAATATTGAAAAATAAATGTGCCACTTTGGCCATTTGCAGTGTATCAGCACATGCCTGTTAACATGCATTACTGCATTACAGTTTTGTAAATGGGCCAGGTACTTTGTAGGTTTCTTGGCAGTAAGTGGGTTAAATTATTCATACCTCTCAGCTGTACCTTATACATGAAGAGTCTTGGGTTCAAATACCTTTTTCATGCTGATTGACTGCTGCTGAAAATCCATGCATACTCAGAATCAAGTCGACGCATGCTTGGAAGCATTGAACGTTTTTTTCAGCACGTCGTTGTGTTTAACGTCACCGCGTTCCTACACGATCGTTTTTTTAACCGATGGTGTGTAGGCGCGACGGACCATCAGTCAGCTTCATCGGTTAACCAATGAAAACGGTCCATCGGTCCGTTCTCATCGAATGGACTGATCGTGTGTACGCGGCATAACACTACCCTTTCCACATGCTGATGATGCTGCTGTCCGTGATGTCCCTATTGTTCTTCCATCCAGAGTGGAGACTTCCTAACACAGGAAGTGTATTACTGGCTGGATCACCAGGTGAAAATAAAGGAAATAAGACTAACAATAGAAAACTAATACAACCATCACATTTAAAGCCTAAGTGCAGCCAAAAACTAATAATTTAGCAGAAGGCGCATAACTTATAGTCAGTAGGATGTGTCCCTTGTGCTGATGCATCTTTTTTAAGTGGAAATCCTCCTCTGTGAAATAGATTTATTTCGATTTTTAGCAACAAAACCAGAGTTTCATTTTGCTGTGATACTTTTAACCTACAATAGGCTAATATCTCCATAAATTATAAATCACAAAAGTTCAAATGTATTAATTCTGTAGACTTATCGCTAGGATTGTGCCTTGGCATGCAATAGATTCTGTACATGAATAGCTTCCCTCTTTTATCACTTAGACTAAAAGCAACATCTCTCCACTTATCAATACTTCTGCTTTTTTGTCAATTTCCTTCCTTTTTCATTATTAAACTTGACTGACCTTTAGCTTTCTCTAGTGAGTATGACAAAAGACTAACAAAGAATAGGCACATAGGTTATTCTCAAGTAATTCATCATTATGTCTTCCTGTTGCTACAACACACATTAACACATTAAAACATTTAGGCTCGGGTTCACACCACTGTGTTGCGATTTTGTGTCCATTTTCAATTTGATTATTTAGTGCAACTTTGACGCAACTTGGCTGCATTTTTGCATATTCTATGGGGCCAAGTTGCACTGTAATCACACCAAAGTAGCACAGGAACCTTTTCCAAAAGCACACTGGGGGTTATTTACAAAAGGCAGATCCACTTTGCACTACAAGTGCAAACTACAAGTGTAAAGTGCACTTGAAATTGCACTAAAAGTGCACTTGGAAGTGCAGTTGCTGTAAATCTGAGGGGTTGCTGTAGATCTGAATTGAGGGGAAGCTCTGCTGATTTTATCATCCAATCATGTGCAAGCTAAAATGCTGTTTTTTTTATTTTCCTTGCATGTCCCCCTCGGATCTACAGCGACTGCACTTCCAAGTACACTTTGCACTTGTAGCGCAAAGTGGATTTGCCTTTAGTAAATAACCCCCATTGTGTTGGTTTACATTTATGAGAATGGGCACCATTGAATATAATGTGATTTTGTTCGTCTTGCAATTCTGTGCATCTCAAACCGCATCAGAAATCACACTAGTGTGAACCAGCACTGACCTGTGTAGCTCTAACTTAAGGGAAGACCAAAAAAAATAAAAAATCTTTAGGCTTTAAGGGTAAGCTGTACTCTTAAATTATCTATTAACCCCCTTCTTGCTGCCCTGCACCAATTCCAATAGCTGTGTAACACTCATGCTAGACATATAGCTGCAGCCGATCAGCAGATTTAATGGCTGACCCTGCCTGAATGTCGCCCTTTGACACCATCCATGTGCCCCTCCTCCACGGCTGTGCTCCTTTGTTGGCAGCTGAACAAAGTTTGGAGCTGCTGTTAGGTAAATGTTAGACAGCTGTGACCATCAGAATACATGGTCGGGCATCAATGTGGAAATTTTAAAATAGATTATCTTTAGAATATAATTAAGGCATTAAACAACCCTTAGCAAAAAAAAAAAAAGATATATACAAAAAAACTCAATTATTCCTGCCAGAAGAGGCACCATCTTGAGATCCATTAAAGATGAGCATCTGCCATGGCTTGGGGTTTTATAGAAAAGCTTATACTCTGTGTGCAGTACAGCAGATGCTGGCGAGTACTCATCACCCATTCTTGTGAGGGCCGGTGCTTTTGTTTCTCTGATAGGGTCATTTTTGACTCAGTACCTCTGTTAACATGATGAATCATAAGCATGTGATAAGTGGGGACAACGCTTAACAGGTAACTCCTGTTTATGTATTGGACAATCAGGCTTTTTTTTTTTTTTTTTAAAGCCTGTTCAAAAAGCTATGACCCATGGCAACCCACTACTTATTTCCAAGCCCAGCTAGAGCCACAAGTGGCATTTGACACACCCTGGTGTGGGATTATGCTCCCATATGTCCCTGAGACACCGTGAGTGGTCACTGGTGATAGGTGAATGGTTACTAATGCCGCGTACACACGATCGGTTCAACCGATGAGAATGGCCTGATGGACCGTTTTCATCGGTCAAAACCGATCGTGTGTGGGCACCATCGGTTAGTTAACCATCGGTTAAAAAAAAGGCAACTTTTTTTAAAATTATCCGATGGATTCCTAACCGATAGGAGAAAACCGATCGTTAGTAGGCACAACCATCGGTTAAAAATCCACGCATGCTCAGAATTAAGTCGACGCATGCTTGGATGCATTGAACTTCGTTTTTTCTTCAGCACGTCGTGTGTTTTACGTCACCGCATTCTGACACGATCAGTTTTTTAACCGATGGTGTGTAGGCACGACTGACCATCAGTCAGCTTCATCGGTTAACCGATGAAAACGGTCCATCGGTCCATTCTCATCGGATGGACTGATCGCGTGTATGCGGCATAAAGCTCAGTAAATAAAAATCCCATTGCGTCAATCCACACCATACAGATGACCTCACAGTGACTTTTTCATATTAGTTTTCACCCTGTTGCATTTGCTAGTGAGGGAGAACGGGTGTCTCTCTACACAGAACCAATCTTATTCAGATAATATTTTATGTGTGTTGTAACCTTTATTAAAGTGGGATTCCACCTGCGATTTGTTTTTTTTTTAAAAGTCAGCGGCTACTAACAGTGTAGCTGCTGACTTTTAATAAAGACACTTACCTGTCCTAGTCGCCCGCGATGTCGGTCCCCTGATGGCGATTGCTAGCGATCGATCGGTCCTGGCACCTCCATCCTTACTAAGGGTAAGCGTAAGGCTTCACTGCCCGTTTCCTACTGCACATGCGTGACTCGCACATCGCTTTGGATATGGACCGCTGTCTCCTGGGATACACACAGTTCCCAGAAGGCAGCGCGGCTCATTCACAAGAAGACACAGCGACATAGGACGAGCCAGAAGATCCACCGTGGAAGAAGAGGCAGAAGAGCTACTTCCGCATAGCAACCGCCCTTTCAGGTGAGTATACTTCTTTTTTTTTTTCTTTTTTTTTTTAGGGGGGGGGGGGGGGGGGACAGGTGGAACTCCACTATAACCAGTCAGAATCCATTTAATCAGGGGCGGACTGGCAACTCATGGGGCCCCCGGGCAATAGGAGATTATGCCGCCCCCAGGGCAATAGGAGATTATGGGGCCCCCAGGCAATTTATTGTGGGGCCACACAGTATACACACACATACAGTATACATACACAGTATACACCCACAGACACACAATATACACACATAGCATACATACACAGTATACATACACAGACCCACAATATACAAACACGGTATACATACGCACACAATACACATACACACACTGAAAAGGTACTGGAGAGGCGGGCCAGCTATAATCTTGGATTTAAAAAAAAAAAAGATTTTTACATACTGTCCCTGGTTTTACTGAGGCTGGCAACCCTGATGGGGCCCCCTAATGGAATGGGGCCCTCGGGCAGTGCCCAAGCGCCCGAATGGTCAGTCCGCCCCTGCATTTAATACTGGTCTGACTTCAGCAGAGTAAATTTTGGTTGCTACAGGTTGCTGCATTAGGAATAGGAATGCGCAAAATGGAGAGTTTTCCTTTCCCAGCAATATTCCTAAGTGGATTGGAATCAATAGGGAAGGCAAAATAAGGCTCAATGCACACTAGGGTTTTTTTAAGCTAAAAAAAAACACTGGGAAAATCACTATATAAAAGATGCTGGTAATAGCTTTTTGTAGTAGCGTTTTAGGAGTTTTTAAGAGCGTTTAGGAGCATTAGCATTTTATTAGAATTTTGCAGTAAAAGAAAAAAAAAAAAAAAGCTAAAAAAAGCGTTTAGTAGCATTTAGGCGCCTTTAGCAGTGTTTCTGTTGGAAAAACTCTGCAGGAAACTCTACAAAAACAAACAAAAAATAATAATTCTGCTCCTAAACGCTGAAGCTGAAAAAAATCTAATAGCCTAAAGTTGTGTGCATGGACACATAGAATAACACTATTTGGCTTCTAGGAGAAGGAAAAAATGCTAATAACGGCTTTTGGGACGTTAAAAAAAGGCTAGTGTGCAAGGAGCCTAATGCTGCGTACACACGACCGTTATTCATGTCATTGAAAAAAACAATGTTTTTCTCAAGGTGATTCCTCACAAACCTGCCTTGCAAACACACGATCGTGAAAAAAAACGCTTGAGCAAAGCGCGGTGACGTACAACAACAAGTATAAAGGGGAAGTTCCATTCGAATGGCGCCACCCTTTGGGCTGCTTATGCTAATTTTCCCATCTCATAACTTGCACGTTTTTCCCCCCTTGTTAAAACGTACACACGACCGTTTTTCACGACGTGAAAAACAGCGAGAAAAAATAGAGCAGGTTCTAAATTTTTAACGGCCATTTTTCTCATTGAGAAAAATGCTCTGGAGCCTACACACAACCAATTTAAAAAATGGCATTTATCTCGTCATGAAAAATGTTTTTTTTGGTGGCTGTTAAGTGCGCAGTTGGCTTTACATGGCTTTACATGGCTTCTGAGGGATAGGGAAGCTTCTTTTAACTATCCCGTACCTGTTTTTGTGTCCAAAAAGTCAAAAAATGCCTACTCATTAGCCTTGTGAGAGTACACAAATACAATCAAATATACAAAAAATTTAAAAATTCAAATCGCCCCAACCAAAAAGAGATACATTTTAAAAAACAATTTTGCCTAAGCAAATTGTAGCTTTAATGTAACGGCAGCCTTGAGAAAAAAATCTGATTGTGCACTTCGGGGAAAATTCAGTGTTGGGTAGACAGAAATTCTTAATTGACTAAGGCTGTTAATTTTTCAGTGAAATCTACTCTAATGCCGCGTAAACACACAGTCGGAATTTTCGACAACAAATGTTCGATGTGAGCTTGTTGTCGGAAAATACGACTGTGTGTATGCTCCATTTGTTGTCGGAAATTCCGACCGTGTGTACACAATTCAACGCACAAAAATTCTACGCATGCTCGGAATCAATTCGACGCATGCTCGGAATCATTGAACTTCATTTTTTTCGGCTCGTCGTAGTGTTGTACATCACCGCGTTCTTGATGTTCGCAATTTCTGACAACATTTATGTGACCGTGTGTATGCAAGACAAATTTGAGCGAACATCCGTCGGAAAAAAATCCACGGTTTTGTTGTCGGAATGTCCGATCTTCTGTATGCAGCACAAATCTATATTACTGCCCCAGTGACCTTTCTTTGCCAAGCATACCTGGCAAACTTCAAGCACTTCCAGCATAGATAGTGGACATGATTTCCTGTGTAAAGATAAACATTCCTATCTACAATTTCTGAGCAGGTAATTGGAAAGACTAAAGCTCAGTAAACATGGGACGAATGTCAGGGTGGCATCAACTGGTTGAACAGAAACCAGCCCACATTTGGCCCATGTGTACTGCAGCTCTGCCAATGGGGCATTACCAAAAAAGTTTTGCTGAATGGCTCCTGATCAGTGCTATCAGCCAATGGCTAGGAGCACTGACTGGAGTGTTCTGGTGGGTGGCATCCCCCTGTCAGAACACAATAGCACAGCAGGGGATATCGCTGTACTAACATTGCATATTTATATGCATATTTATATTTATTTATTTATTCGACAACATGTATTTATACCAGAAATCCATAAAATAAATTGTAAAAACACAGATTGACAATGTCAATGCCCAACAACAAAACACTACTTAAATACAACTTAAAGCAGCACTTACCTCGTTAGAGATGTCTTTTGACTGGCAAATTCTTTAAGGAAAGCATGATGTTGGCATTAATATACACAAAGAGCACAGTCTTTTCCTAGGGGAAAAAAAAGCTTTCATTAAAAATATGAAAAAAGATAAAAAAATAAATGTTCAAGTGTTATGTCTTTATATATAAAATATATTCTATTAATGCCCTGACTTACAGTGTCAATACATTTCTGGATAAAGGTGAAATTTAGAATGCACAAATCAATGTACCTTTAAACTGTATTTTTATTTAATTTTAATATAATTGAATACCAGATAATGGAACTGGTCAAATAAAACCCAGAGCTCATATCAATTAAGATTCAGTAATCTACCCCACAGATACTACTCAGTGGCTGCCACATATGAGCATTGCAGCTTTTTCACGAACCCATATCCACTTTTTATATAGTAGACAGCACTTAGAGAACTGGGATCCGTGGTTTGCATCTTGGCCAGGACACTACCTGCATGGAATTTGCTTGTTCTCCCTGTGGGTTTCCTCCCACAACCAAAGACGGATGGTGAATTGGCTCCTGTATAAAGTGGCCCTAGTATGCGCATACAAATTGGCTATGAACACGTTATTACATTCTGCATGCCAGTTCCAATCTGAGCTATATGGAATGATTGAAAAAAGAACTGATTATCTATTTTGTAAAAATAATATGGAAAAAAGCTTTCAAGCGTATCAGGCACGGTGCCCAGCTGGCCCACAGAATTTAACGGATATATACCTGCATACATACATATAGTTTTCAGCATATGAGCTGCCCTACTACTTTTTTTATTATTATTATACAGGATTTATATAGCACCAACAGTTTGTGTAGCACTTAATTTTCTATATATACACATGTTTCAGGGGATGGTGTGTGTGTGTGATCTGCAGGTTTTTGATTTTCTATAGCCTGCTGTCAATCAGAAACCAGCAGTGCTCCAAACACACCCCACCTAAGTGTACACATACTGAGAAAAGGTGACTGGTCACCCTTTTGCTTCTTAATGATGTCTAGTAACTTGTATGCTGTATATGCTTCCAGTATCCATGGAAAAAAAAAAGTCATGACTGTACACTTATACAGGAATGTCGAATGGATCGGCAATTGAAATTTTGCACCAATAAAATTGGAGCCATTGTGTTCTCCTAGCCCCACAGTGATTACTGCTAGCCGGTTGTACTCAAGTTGATTAGCCTGCCCATACATGGTTCGAATCTGGGACGGTTCAGACTCCAACCGTCTATGGTCAGCTTAAGAGGGGCATTTTTTTCCAATGACCTCTGATAAATTGGTTTTATCTGGTATACCCCAAAACCTGAAAATTATTTCTAAGGGTTCTTCTAAGGCAGGGGTGTCCATTTTGCCTGGGATTCCGTGAACCATTAAAATTCGGTCTAAGTGTGCTCGATCGAGCACTAATACACTGCGCAACAAGAATTCTCTTGTGTTAGTGGCTGTGTGTGGTGAAGAGATGAGCTCAGGCGTGTTTTTTGGATATACCGTATTTATCGGCGTATAACACACACCTTCACTTTAAAAAATCTTACATTTTAAATAAAGAACTGTGAAGCAAAATAAGGGTCACTGCCCATCAATGCAGCACCCCACATTGCCCTGAATGAAGCACCCCCCACATTGCCCTGAATACAGCACCCCCACATTGCCCTGAATGCAGCATCCCCCACATTGCCCTGAATGCAGCACCCCCCTTGACATGAATGCAGACTCACCATTGCAGCCTGATTCATGCCCATCTGCAACATTGGAGGAGATAGGGAGGAGGCGGGACGAGCGCCGACAGACATACAGGAGAAACTCCTGTTTTATCGGCGGCCTCTTTATTAGAAGGTCCTGCCTTCTGTGATGGACAGAACAGTCGTCCAATGTGGCCCCTGGTGCTCAGGAATTCGTTGGGGGCCACAAAAGATATCAAAATGACCAGGCGGGCCGTTCAAAACCAGAACTTTGGACGTGCCTGCTCGTAAAAAGGTTAAAAAGGGCTGGCCTAAATACAATTATTTTATATTTCTTTTTAATGATTGTTGCACAATAATTGCAAGATAGCAGTGAACATTAAATATATAAAACAAACAAAACAAAAGTTTACATGGAGCATTGGATGTATCACAAAAAGCACTGCACAAGCTAATACAATTCAAGAAAGTAGCTAGAAACAATAAAACCTTCTGGTTTCTAGATAATAAATGTATTCCAATGCAAGATCAAATGGAAGCCAGCACTTTTTGGTTGCTAGACCTCACCCCTTTCTTCACGGTTTAAAGTGAAATTAAAGGCAAAACCTAACTAACTCTAAAGCGCCTGCCACCCCCATTCTAAGACTAATTTATCTATTCCTGTAAAGAAATGATTGCTATACTTACCAGTTCTGAAACCGCTCCGGTCTCCAACGGCACCTTCTGTGTGCAGGAGAAAGGCGACAATGGCTGGGAAATACCTGGGAAGTAAAGTCACCCATAGACTTACTATGGGGCTTCCATTGTTGGCTGCCTCTCCTACACACTGAAGCTGCTGCTGACAGCTCACCCTGGGACTGGACCAGAGCGGCTTCAGAATAGGTAAGTATTGCGATCTTTTCTTTACAGGACTAGGTAGATTAGGCTTAGAATGGGAGTGAGTTGCATACATAAAGAATTTTACAGTTTACGCTTTAAAAGGAGCAACTGTACCCCAGAGCAAGCCCTAAATAATGCTAGGGTATGGAGGGGGGTGGGGGGCCTTGATCTCCGGGCTGCAGGGAGGGAACCGTACACTCACAGCTTGATCCCATGGGGGTGATGTGCGGCTGCCTGCCGGGGCAGGGGGATTGGGGTACTTCACCCACCAAATAGACAGTGATTTACTATCCCAACTTGGACTTGAGCCTCTGGGAAAAGCGCTCCACCTAGAGCAGTGGTCATCAACCCTGTCCTCAGGGCCCACTAACAGGCCAGGTTTGCAAAATAACTGAAATACATCACAGGTGACATCATTTGCTGCTCAGTGATCAAATTATTCTAGTCTGCATCTCCCCCAAGGTAATACATAAAACCTGGCCTGTTAGTGGGCCTTGAGGACAGGGTTGATGAACACTGTCCTAGAGCAGTGTTTCCCAACTCCAGTCCTCAAGGCACACCAACAGGTCATGTTTTCAGGCTTACCTTTATTTTGCACAGGTGATTTGATCAGTTTCACTGCCTTAGTAATTACCACAGCCGTTTCATCTGAGGGAAATCCTGAAAACATGACCTGTTGGTGTGCCTTGAGGACTGGAGTTGGGAAACACTGTCCTAGAGGACCCGAATACAGCTAGTGCTCCTCCTCATAAAAGTTACTTCTGATCTACGTCTTGGAATTAAATATTAGCATATTGTCTCTCATATGATCTGCTACAGTTGACACTTTGTTGCTGTAATACGTTGTTGCCAAGCAGGCTGATATGTATGTACACTGTTATTTGTTGTACCTGAAATTTTTCTAAAAAATATGTGAAAAGAATGGGAGTGAGTGTAGGTTTAGAGTTAGAGTTAGGATGGCCATACATTATACAATTTTCTTATTCATTTTCCTATAGATTTACCTTAAACTATATAGTACAAGGGCTCTCCTGATTGAATACAAATTGTAAGTGTTTAGGTTGGACATACAGAAAAAAGGGTCCCAAATGGACCTCATATTATATGGTTTTGTTATATATGAAGGAAAATTGAAATATAAAATTGTATAATGTATAGCCAGCCGTTTTGCCTTTACTTCCACTTTAAGGATAGGACATAGTGTAAACAGACTGGACGGAATAAAAGGATACAATATATGTGGTATTTTAACCAAATAATAAAGCACACTATTCTTCAGCGGTCGGTTGGAGCACCAAATAGTAAATCAGTATTATTGCTCAGATATACAGTAAAATGGCATAGTTCTGAATGTTCGAAGGCAATGGCCCGAGGCTAAGATGGTGATTCTCTTTAAGATTGTACTGTTCTAGTTTTTTAGAATATAATTTCCAACAGATTAATTTATTTAAAATCTGAGTATATTTTTTCTCAATTTCCTTAAAATATTTTACTTCCATGTGTACACAGTCTCTTTAAATTTCCATAGCATCCTTAGTTATGGCCACCATAAAATTCTGCCTGAAAGCCATCGGTCTTGCCCGCTCATTATTGTGTGCTTGTGAATTCCCTAGTGATTAGTGTAACTAAACCGTTTGCCACATTATCACATTACACTAAACACAAGTTTAGGAATAATTATAGGCGTCAAACATTAAAAAGTTGTTGGAAGTAATCACACTATCACTTAGCTCACTGCTTAATTACAAGGTAGATTTAATATCCTGAATTTTTTTTTTTTCTGCATTTAGGGAAATAAAAGTGAAATAAAGCTGAATCAGGTAATTGCTGAGAAAAGTAAAATACATTTATACAGATGTCCTAAGTTTAGGGGAGAAATACTAAACCTTTCAATAGTAATCATCTTTACATCTTTGGATAAGATGATGTTCTAAAACAAATCAGAAATAATCAGCTTTATAATTACCATTTACTAAATATTATGTTCAATTATGTACATAAAGAGTCTTGAAGTTTCAGCTGTGCCAACTGAGAATATTAAAATTTTGTTTGCTGGCATGCAGTAATTGTTAAAGTAATGCAAGGCGCTGTATATGTAAATCTTTCAGAGTTTAAAGGGTTAGATCACGTTTTCACGCAACTTAAAGGAGAACTAACTCACAACACCCTTGCCATAGTCCCGGTCTCCGCTGCACTTACCACTATGGATGCATATGTTCTGCCACCCACACCTGCCGGTGTAGCGGTCTGGGTATTTAAAAAAAATTCTCTCTTCTGCACCCAACTTTCTTCTGTAACACCATCCTGGAGGAAAGAAGGCTCAGAGAGATTCTCATTGGTCAGCATGGTCATGTGGCGGCACTGATTATTGCCCACTAACCACCGGGAGCATAATGATACTACATAGCCACTGGCTGTATACTGCATTTTTTAATTGCCTTGACCACTACACTGGCAGACATGGGTGACAGAAGATAATCGTCCAAGTAGGTAAATGCAACAGGGACCGGGGGTGTAAGATGGTGTTGTAAGGTAGTTCTTATGTCTTGTGAAAAGGTGAAGTAACCCTTTATTAATGTTAACCCTAACAATGAACCTCTTATATGTCCCCGCTTTTGGTCAGTTCAATATACTATTGAATGCGTTTTCAATCTGTTCAGTAAGTTAGAAAACAATAGCTGTTGATTCTGCCAGAAACCTTGTCAGCTGATAACTTTCTGGGCTCTCTGCCTGCCCTGCACTGTTAGGCCCCGTACAGACGACCGAGTTTCTCGGCAGAATTCAGCCAGAAACTCGATCGGAGCCGTATTCTGCCGAGAAACCCGGTCGTGTGTACACTTTTGGTCTAGGAAACCGACGAGGATCTCGTCAGGCCAAATAGAGAACATGTTCTCTATTTCCTTGTTAGTCAATGAGGAAACTTGGCTCGCCGAGGTCCTCAGCGGCTTCACAAGGAACTCGACGAGCAAAACGATGTGTTTTGCCCGTCGAGTTTCTCGGACGTGTGTACGGGGCCTCAGTATTGCTCTTGGGTCTCCCCCCTGCGCACTACAGAACACCTTAACCTATTTCATTGAGAAAAAAAGTAGGGGAGAAATTTTGTAGTCCTAACTAAGGGTGACAACACTGCCCCCCCCATAAATATAGTACAATGCAGGAGCGTTATCACCCTATTTCCCTTTGAGAAGCAAAAATGGATGTAAATGGAGAAAACAGTATTTTTCTGAAAAACATGGCAATTGTTTACTAGTTGTGTTACAGTTAGGGTTTACATCAGCTATAATTTGGCTCCAGTGAGAGCGGTGTGAAACGCGTTAGAGCGAGTTCTCTCTTTATTAGGGTTTACATCCACTTTAAAGCCCAACAATTCCACGTCCTCCCCCCACCCCACAGTAAGCGTTAAATGCTTGTGAAGTCTAGGAGTTTGCAAAAGAGGCTGTATTACCTACATGACTCCCCGCGCCAGCATGCTCTGATGCTCTCCTCCTCCTCTCCCCAAAACTCCAACCTGTGGGTGGAGCCTTGGCATTACTATGTACAGTGCAGGAGCCGATAAATCTACACCGGGGCTTTAGCATTGATCCTAGGATAATGGCTGTCCTACCTTGGGGTTTCTTGTTGCCCGTATTTTATGCTATTACCATGTGAACATTTCAAGTTAGTTACCTGACAGATGCTTAGTTTCCCACGTGAAATCTTTTAAGTGGTTTCTTCAGCAGTTCACTTCATTCAATATCATTTTATCATATGGATGATTTTATATTTATGAATCTGTTCCCCCTATGGCCTACTAATACCTAATTGGGACCAGTTCCCTTGGTGCATGAACCTCAGTGACTCCTTGTTGAATGCTGTTTATTACATTTTTGAATATCAACGTTGTGACAATATATATAATGCTTTATGGCTCCTGAAGAAGCTGACTGGTGAAACATGTCGAGCGAAGAGCATTTGTCAACAACATAAGAATCTGTATTCAATTGTCTTTGCTTGTTTTTAGCATCCATTTGTACTTACATATTTTTAATGTTACAGTATAATAAATATTTTTATAACTTGTGTGTTATGGCACCTTTAGGCCTCATGCACACTGGACGTTAAAATAACGTTATAAAAACGCCAGTAGCTTTGCAGGGAGTTTTTCAATTTTTTTCTGTTTTTTTTTACGTTTTTCAATAGCGTTTTTTAGCGTTTTTCCGTTGAAGAAAACTATTTTTTTTTCTTTTTTCAATGGATCAAAAACATTACAAAAACACTGGTGAGTGAAGTTTTTGAGCGTTTATCAGCGTTTATTGACGTTTATCAGCATTTATCAGCGTTAGAGCGTTTTTACAGCTGAAAAACGTCTCTCAGAACCCACTAGTTTTTTTTTTTACTGCTCAAAAACGCCACTGCCCAAAACTGCTGATAACAGCCTATGTATGCATAGACACATAGGATAACATGATGGAGAGTTTATTGACTGTAGAAAAAAAACGTCTACTGCCAAATACAGCTGCTGTAAAAACGTCCAAAAACGTCCAGTGTGCATGAGGCCTTAAAGTCCCCTCTTTACTGCTTCTAAAAATGAACAGTGCAGAGCTAATAACCCTGCATTATACATGGTGGAGGATGGAGTGGGGCAGACCAGTCAGACAGCAGATGGATAGAAGGAGCAGTGAGTCAGGTAAGTAATAAAGCATCTTCTGCAATGCCCTAGGCTTAGAAGCATTTAACACTTAAAGCGGATGTGCCACGGGAAAATAATATTAAAAGCCACCAGCTACAAATACTGCAGCTGCTGACTTTTAATATTAGGACACTTACCTGTCCTGGAGTCCAGCGCTGATCGCAGCAGAGCACGAGCGATCGCTCGTCTCTCTGCTGCTCCCCCCGCCATCCACGCTCAGGGAACCAGGAAGTGAAGCGCTGCGGCTTCACTGCCCGGTTCCCTACGGCGCATGCGCGAGTCGCGCTGCGCCCGCCGATTGGCTCACACGCTGTGTGCTGGGAGCCGAGTGTTCCCAGCACACAACGGGCGACAGACGGGATGTGACGGAATGCCCGTCTTTCGCCCGTAGCGTGTGGCCGGAAGTGGGTGCAAATACCTGTCTTTAGACAGGTGTCTGCACCCCCCTCCCCCCTGAAAGGAGGGGGGGAGGGTTCCGATCAGCGGGACTCCACTTTAGGGTGGAGAACCGCTTTAATGTGGAGGGAGGGGGGGGGATGCAGTTTTTTTTTGCCCGCAGTTGGGCTTTAAGCATTGCAACAAACAAGTGTATTCCACCACAGAAAAAGAAGTGTCTGGATTTTAATTATAAGAATCTGTTTACACTTCTCTCAGCTGCTTGGTGAGGGAGAGTGGCCAAACTAAATATTTAACCAATGTTTATAGGTCACACTTAGCAATTTTCCTTGAAATATATACCTCCTACAAGGAAGCACAAACTGTAGATACAGTAACCTACGGAGTTTGTCACACAAGTTATTTTGGGGTTGATTTACTGAAGGGGCATCCATTATACTGCATCTTGTGTTCTCTATAAACATCATGTCAGGTTAAGAAACATTTAAACTTACCTCAATGCGAACCTATAAAATATGATGCAAGATCCCAGCTTTGTACTGCCGACAGAAACTATGGAAAATCCTTATTTTTTTAACGCGTAAGTAAGCCCAAATTTTTTTTCAGCATGTTTGAAACCGTGTCTCAATGTATACAATTTTCTTAAGCAAATCCCTTTTTTTGTGACTCTATTTCAGGATTTCTTATTTGGAGATCCTTTCAGTAACAGCATTTCCTGACAACACTAAGCTGCTGACTTCCAGCTCCTTCAGTTGGCCCTTTCGGGTTTGTCAGATAGGCAGCCCAATGGCCAACCGACGGAGCTTAAATGGCAGGCTGACAACGCGCCACCACTGATTGTAGAGCAGTGGCTTAGCGTGGTCAGCCTGCAACAGGAAGTGTTGTTACCGGCACAATCTCCAGATAATTTGAAACATATTCACAATTTTTTTTTTTTTTTTTAAACATACTGAAAATTCATTTAGGTTTACATACATATAAACGTATGTTTTTTTATTGCAGAATAGGTTGAATGAGGGAGCCTTCCCTTTGTACCTATTGCCAAGCGAATGATTACAGTTTAGTGAATAAATTTAAGCTGTGTTCATTTCAATCATCTAATTATGAAAAAACAAAAATTCAGCTGCTTTCATTTTCTTTGTACATCACTAAGTATTAAAGTAAACACAGCTTTACCAAGCTTTGTTAGGTTATGTTACCACTACAGTTTAGGCACACATTTTATTGCATCGGTACAGCTGGATCACTTTATTAAGCGCTTCTTCGGTGATGACAGCAGTCTTCTGTGTGCCTAGTGGCTGCCCTTTTGCATGGCACAGGGGGTCGCCCATTAGGCACTGCCTCTATTCAGAGAATGCCTTATATTTCCTTCAATGAATATAGGCATTCCCTGGTTGGATGAGGTGGAGAGGCAGAGAGGTCAGTATTGACTAAAAGAAAAAAAATGCATTTTGTGAATGGCAGCAGTGCTACGTGATCAACCCCCTGTGGCTACTATGCAGAAGGGCAGCACTTGCCACTGGACCCAGAAGACTGCTACTATCACTGTAGTAGCGCTGACTACTTTTTTTTCCCTTGCCCGCATAATCCCTGGGGCATTCCTTCCAAATTTCTGTATTTGGGATGTGGCAAGGGTTGCCGGGATTCACCTTTAGGTAGTCTCTCTTCTTTCATCATTTTTGAGTACTACAGGCATAGGTATGATATATGCATGCTTACATTGTAAATGTACATGAAAATGTACGCCTATGATTCAATTTTAACATTTGCTTTGAAAATCAAACCTTTACTACTCCTTTGGAAATTCAACCCCAATAAGAGAAAGCAGCATAGAGATAGCAGCTATCACCATCCTGCCAGTTGTCACTCATAAGGTTTGAAAATAGTTTGCCACAGCTTCAAAAGAAAACAAAAAACAAAAATGTAAATTAATCCCCCCCCCCCTCAAAAAAAATGCAAAAACATGCCACTTGAGCATAGATTGATTAAGGTCAGATTTGGCTATAAGCAAGGTAGCAGCTTTGGTCCTCCTCTGATTGACAGGATAAGGACTGAAAGAAGTAAAAAGAGCCCCCCCCCCCCCCAATTTGCATTGTCTACACTGGCATGTCCTCACCTGACAACACCAAATGCCTACAGGTACACCCTCCTTTGTGAAGTGACAAACAGATGTGCAGCTTTTACCAATTGTGAGTGAGTGAGTGAGAAACTTATATAGCGCAACACATGCGAACTGAATCGCCTCTGGGCGCTGAATCGATTCCATGCGTAGAGCCCCTTTGACCTCAGAAGAGATGGGTTTTAATCTTTCTCCTAAAGGCCAAGTGGTTTACCTCCAACCGAATGGTGGTTGGTAGATCATTCCACAGACGAGGTCCCTGGACTGCAAATCTTCGATCTCCTTTGGACTTGTATCTGGCTTTAGGTATCTGGAGTAGATTTTGATTGGTGGATCGCAGAATGCGATTGGTGTTGTGAGCTTTTATTTTTTCGCATAGATATCGGGGGGCGTTTCCTTGAATACACTTATGCATTAGGCAGAGTGCCTTGATAGTGATTCTGTCTTTTACTGGCAACCAATGAAGGGATCTCAGTGAAAGTGAGATTGATTCCCATGTTTTTTTGCCGGTCACTAATCGAGCGGCCGTATTTTGAACGACTTGCAGACGAGTGATTTGGTATTTGGGGAGTCCGAGATAGAGGGCATTTGCATAGTCAAGTCTGGAATTAATAATTGTTCCCACCACGACTGCAATGTCCTCTTTCGGGATAAAGGGGGTGAGTATGCGTAGTAGGCGCAGCAGATGGTGCGATCCGCTGACTACTGACCCTATTTGTGCATCCATTGTCATGTTGGAGTCGAAAATGACTCCAAGACTTTTGACTTTGGTGCTAGGGGTGATCGCTTTGCCCAGAATGGGCAGAGGTGTCCATGATGTCGCAGAATGATTTTTTTGGTTGGCGTGAGACAGGAGAAATTCTGTTTTAGAACCGTTGAGTTTAAAATAACTCTTTGTCATCCAGTTGTCTATCAAAGTAAGGCATTTCTCTAGTCCAAGATAATGATCCTTTTTGTTGCATACGTGAAAATACAGTTCTGTGTCATCTGCATAAGAGTGATAAAGTAACTTCTGGTTACTAATGATTTCGAAAAAAGGGCGGAGATAGATGTTAAACAGTACGGGCGACAAAGGGGATCCCTGAGGGACTTGTGCCACCCCCCTGGTCTACTACAGGAGCAAGAAAGATGTAGCTGGGTCCCCTGGACATCCACCAGGCCCTATGCTTCTGCCTAGATTGCCTTGTGGATAGCAGTCTCCATACTTGTTTTAACAGCAATAACTTCTTCAGGGCAAAGTACACTGTTCTTCCTGACAGATCCCCTTTAGAGCCACACATCATAAATATAATAAATATAGCAATACTGATCCCTAATACGTACATAATGATTCCCAGAAGCAGATCTTGACATATTTCACATTATTCTGTAACTAAAAGAACCAATTTCATTTATTTTATTGTCCTTGACCTTGTGGAAGGAAAGTAACATAGTATAACAAAATCTCTCCTTGTAGCTAGTAATACATAATACATATATTCAGTTCTGAGAAGCTTCTCATTTCTTATTTATACAATCAGTGTGTACTGTTGGTTTATTCTGACTTTAATTTAACTGGACAGCCTGTGTTTTAGGCCAAAACTCCAGCCAAAACTTTTTCTTTGTTGTTTTAGTTGGTGTGAAGGTTTTTATTGCTGCTTTTGTCACTGTTGAAAATGTTTCTATCAACTTCCTGTACCAAAGACAGGGTGTCACAGGAGTAAAGTCATTTTCTGCAATAAAGGCAGAGTCAAATATAAAAGCACCATTAATGTAGCCTTAAAGGTTTAGTCCATAGCTAAAATTGTATTTTTAAGCAGGATTGAGTGAGACAACAAAGCCACGTATGAACAAGCCCCAAACACCCACCATTTCTCCTGGCAAAGGCCAGAGCTACCTGTTTACTGGTCTAGTCTAGAGGTAAGATAGTCCGTCACAGTGCCGCTGCTAAATTTGGGCTTTTGTATCGCTCCAAGCTTCTAAGCTTGAAAAATAGCTCTCACAACAACAGCATTCCAAATCTTCTCCACATATACCTCCTTGCTCCACTCTATGACTAAACTTTTTTAAGTGGTATTAAAAGTTCAGCTTAAAAATCAAATAAAAAATTACCTGCGTTGTGTAATTGTTTTGCGCAGAGCAGCCCTGATCCTCCTTTTCTCGGATCCCCCGCAGGGTCTCCTGGCCCCTCCCCTATGACTAGTGCTCCCAATAGCAAGACATTTGCTATGGGTGCACTAATGTGTGCTCATTTCCAAGCCCTCCTCTATGCATCTATAAGACACATAAAGCCGTGGCTCGGCCCCACTCCCTCCTCATTGGCTCACTGGCTGTGTTTGTCTCAGCCAATGAGGAGTGGAAGTCCCAGGACAGCCAAGGCTCTCGAGCACATCGCTGGATCCAGAGAGGGGTCAGGTGAGTATTAGGGGGGCTGTGGGAGGAGCAACACACAGAAGGTTTTTTACCTTCATGCATAGAATGCACAAAGGCAAAAAACCTTCAGCCTTTACAAAAACTTGCCTAATGGGCACTTTTACCCCCTTCCTGCCCAGGTCAATTTTAAGCTTTCAGCTTTCAGCGGGTGCGATTACAGGAGGATATTATATGACGGCCTCCCAGAACTGGCTGGCCACGCTGTAGCCCTCATTCATCTATAGCGTGGCCAGCAAGTGGTTAACTAAACTGAATCCAGTAAGAAGAGGGATGTACCCGAATTGATGGAGCAACTGTAGCAGGAAATTTTTTTTTTGCAATCTTCTTTGGTTATCTCGACTCAAGAGTAATACAAACAGAATTCCTACATCGCTCATACTATACTCCATACATCTTTTGTAGGATGGGTTGGCTTCCCACTTGGAGCAGTGTGGTAATTTTACCATATGGTCTGGAAACCAATACAAGCTTTTTGGTTTGAGGTCACTAACTTTACCAGTGTGATTCTACAGCTTCCTAATACAGTGTACAGTGGAATCTCAGATAACGAGCATAAACCAAAGTACTCGCATATCAAAGTGAGTTTTCCCATTGAAGTCAATAGAAACTAAAATGATTTGTTCCGCATTGACTTCAATGGCATGCAATACCGCATGCGGCCAGAGGTGGGAGGGGTGCTGGAGAGCCTCGCAAACAGCCGTAAATGCCTGAGGAAACCTTGGCTGACCTCAGAAGGACTCCGCTCCCGAGGTTTGCCAAGCTGTCCTTGCTTTTCGTTGCATTTCCGAACGGCGCCGATAGGCGGCGTTCGCTCCGTTCAGCTCCGGCGCCCCCCACCTCAGGCCAAATGCGGTACTGCACACCGCTTTGGTTTGAATCCTGCTCATTTTGCGAGACAACACTCGCAAACCGAATTAGGATTTTTTAAAATACAGTGCTCATATTGCGAAACGCTCATTAACCGCGTTACTCACAATCCTAGGTTCCACTGTATATGTAACCCCTTACTTTGCTAATTAGATTATGTGGAGGATGACACTCCCCCTAATGGAATGAAAACAATTCTATGTTTACTGTTTTTCTATGCTAAGAAATGAATAATGCTGCATTGGAAATCTACCGTCCTCCCCTCTATATCTTTATGGCTTCCTTGTAAATAGGGCAATTCCCATGTACAAATTGACATTTGAGTCGAGGGGATGCCCTAAGAAGTTTGATAAGGTCAGGTCCCCCTGGATAGATTCCCAAGATACGGTTACTCCAGAATAGTGTTCTATGCCTACATGTAAATAATTACTTACTCCCATTGGCTCTGAGGTCATTTGATATACCTATGCTTTTAAAACTTTTGTAATGATATATTTCCTGTGCTGTGTTTCTGTATCAGGATGCAGGTATTTGGTCCTTTTCATTTATCATTGTACTAATATGTATGGATATGCTATCATTTGCTCTTGTTTTGTAAACTGCTGAGCTATGGCTTGCTTTTGTATTTTTGTTGATTTTGTTCTCTTTCTTTTGTATGTTAAAAACATGAGAAAATTTCAATACAATTTAAAAATAAAAAAAGAGGTAAGATAGACTTTAAAGTGGATGTAAACCCACTCTCATCCTTTCTAAACTACTGCCATAGTGCTGATCTATAAGGATATACATGCCTCCTGCATGTATCATTACCTGTCAAATGTCTCCTCTCTGTCTGTTATAAGAACTGAAAAACTGCAGATTCTGTGGGTGGATCTGTTGTCTGGAGCTCTGTGGGCAGAGTTGTGATGTCAGTAGACTCCCCGCCCTCCTTGACACTCCCCTTGTCAACATGCATTTTTTTCCTATGAATTCCACTAAATTCTGCTATGATCACTAACATCCAGTCAAAATCCAGAAAAGTAACCACATGACTTCAATAAAAGAGGGGGGGGGGGGGGTGGGAATTAAAAAATAATGCCTGTCTCCAGGCTAGTGCATGAGATATGTAATTAACCTGTCACTCACAGTAAGGTTTTTCTCTGTAAGTCCGTTTTATTTCATTGAACAATAAAAGAGGATTACTCAGAGCTGGATTAACTCTGTGATAGGAAATCTTATGCTGTATATTGTGATTTGGGGTTTACATCCACTTTAAGTACAGTGGGCCATATTCTCTCTAAATATCCGCCTGCTGCGCTTAGGGCACTTACACTCCGCTGTCCCAACTTACTGGAGCAGGTGTTGTATTCCCCAACCACTTGCTCCATAACTTGGGACAGCGGAGTGTAAGTGTCCCGGCGTAGCCTGGCGGATCTCCAAGGGGGCGGCTTCTATTCAAATGAAGCGCGCCCCCGATGCAAAAGAACTGGGCATGCGCCGGGCTGCAAAAAGCCCAGTGCGCATGCTCCAGTTCTCGGCGGAAAACGTCAATGACGCCGACGTGTGCGTCATTGACGTAAAGTCGTATTCAAGAACGACTTACGTAAACGACGTATCCGACGAAAAAACACGACGGGGACCCGACGCCATCCGTAACATGGCCTACGCGAGACTTGCGGAAACTTACCCCTCATATAGCAGGGGTAAGTTTCCGCTTACGCAAACGACGTTAGCGACGGTTACGCGACGCAAACTCGTTCGGGAATCGGCGTAGAAGGATCATTTGCATATGCAAATGACTCCTTCACGTAAATGCCATCAAGCGGCGGCCGGCGTCATTGCATTTAAGATCCGCCAGTGTAAGTGACTTACAGATGGCGGATCTTAAGTGTATCTATGCAAAAATGATTCTGAGAATCAGGAGCATAGATACACTGGCCAAAAAAGGGAGTTACGATGGAGTATCCTGAGATACTCCATCGTAACTTCTCTGAGAATATGGCCCAGTATGTCCTAATACCTGTGACCTACACATGTCCATTCACATGCCATCATTCCTTTGCATGGGCTTCAATACTTGTGCTCTTGGACTGATTTATCATTTTTGGAGGTTAACAAAGCACTAAAAAAGGAGTTGCACGTACTCTACACACATACTATCTAATGAGAAAAAACGATATACCAGATTCTAGCAGGTGGACTAGCAGTAATAGAGTGTATCGCTTTCCAAGGTGCAGCCAAGTTAATGAGGTGTCAGAATTCAAATAGTTTCAAGAGCAAGTACTCTAAAGATTTTTTTTTTTCTGTATACTGAGATCGATTTCTCTTTTTAAACTCCTATATAATCATATGATAATGTATATAATAGCCTTCTTCAACAATTGTTTTCCTCCAAGAGAATTTCTTGTTTTTTGCAAACACAACAAACTGATGCGTTTGGAAAAAAAAAAATCACAAAAAGAAAGACATGTCATATGAATTCACTAAGACAATGAAAAGAGCAGTAAAGATCGGTGTAAAAAAATAGAACATGTTTTAAATTTTTCCTATGGATTAAAAACCTCCATCGGAGAAAAATCCACGCATGCTCAGAATCAAGTCGACGCATTTTTTTTGGCTCGTCGTAGTGTTTTACATCACCGCGTTTTGGAACGGTCGGGATTTAGTCTGATGGTGTGTAGGCAAGACTGATGAAAGTCAGCTTCATCGGATATCCAACGAAAAAATCCATCGAATTTGAGTCCATCAGAACTCCGATCGTGTGTACACGGCTTAACAAAGGGCTAAGTATAAGGCCTCGTACACACAACCATTTTCCTCAACAGAATCAATCAAGAAACTTGGTGGCAGAGCTTTTTTGCCAAGGAAAATGGTCGTGTGTATGTTTTTCGTCGAGAAGACTCGACGAGAAAAAAAGAGAACAAGTTCTCTTTTTTCTCGTCAGGAGTCTCAATTTCCTCGTTGTGTTTCTCGTTGGGCTGGTTTACGACGAGAAACACGTTCGTGTGTATGCTTAGAAACCCGCGCATGCTCAAAATAAAGTATGAGATGGGAGCGTGCCTTCGGTAAAAGTAGCGTTTGTAATGGAGATAGCACATTTGTCGCGCTGTAACAGACTGAAAAGCGCGAATCGTCTCTCACCAAACTTTTACTTAACATGCAGTAATATGAGATTAGCAAAAGCAGCCCCAAGGGTGGCGCCAGTGGAATCAAACTTCCCCTTTATAGTGCCGTCGTACGTGTTGTACGTCACCATGTTTGAGAACAACGAGATTTTGTCTTGACAGTGTGTATGCAAAGAAAGCTTGTCAAGATTCTCGACAAGCCTGACAAGAAACTCGTCGAGGAAAACAACGTTTCATTTACGACGAGTTCCTCGGTCGTGTGTACGAGGCCTTTGTTTACTATTACTATTAGTCAGATTAGTGGAAGGTAAAATCTGCTGAGTAGTGTGTAGACCACTACTCTTTGCACATTCATTTTTACACATTGTCCTGCTGTGATTTATTTCAGTTATCTTGCAAACCTGGCCTGTTAGTGGGCCCTGAGGACAGGATTGATGATCACTGGCGTAGATCACAGAGGAAGGTACCTGCTCACCCTTCCCCCCTGAAAGGGGCCAAATGTGACACCGGGGGGGAGATTCCAAAAAGTGGAAGTTCCATTGTTGGGTGGAACGCCACTTTAATGTTTTTTGATCCTCTTCACAGTGTAAAGATAAAACTTCCACACTGCAGAATGCTTATAATTATTGTACAGTAAAACCTTGGATTGCGAGCATAATTCGTTCCGGAAGCATGCTTGTAATCCAAAGCACTTGTATATCAAAGCAAATGTAACCATAAGAAATAAAGGAAACTCAAATCATTCGTTCAACAACCATTTATTCATAGGTCCTTCAGTTTATAGTCCATATAAAAAAATTATAGCAATGCGATGTGTAACCATAAAATGTCCATCCACAAATGGAAGCCTCCACAAGGGGATTAGAAGCAAAATCCCGCAGGAGCTACAGAGCAATAAAGAGAAGAGAGGCGCCTCTAAGTGTAGCAATATGTTGCTAAATGTTGCACCTTCATTAAATGTAACCATATTGATACACTTGGAGGCGCCTCTCTTCTCTTGTATACTCAGTTGTGACATGACGCTACTTGTATATCAAGACATCGCTTGTATATCAAGTCAAAATGTATTTAACCACTTGCGGACCGCCACATGTACATTTACGTCGGCAGAATGGCACGTACACTACACTGACACCAGTACACGCAGGCACATTTAACCCCTTGCGATCACCCCCCCCTGTCACAGTGTCACTGAATGCAGTGATCATATATGTACTGATCACTGCATTTAGTGTCAGTGTGACAGGCAGTTAGTGTTAGGTCCAGGGTAGCCCCCCGTACCCCCCTAATAAAGTTTTAACCCCTTGATCACCGCCCTAGTTAACCCTTTCACTCCCTATTGCCAGTGTCACTAAGCGATCATTTTTCTGATCCCTGTATTAGTGTCGCTGTTCCCGCTAGGTAGCTATTTTTTTTTTATTGAGATTTTTTTTTACTAAAGACATGTGGCTGAATAAATTTTGGCCTAAATTTTTGACTAACATTTAGTTTATTTGATTTTTCTTATAACAAAAAGTAAAAAATATTGATTTTTTTTCAAAAATGTCGCTCTATTTTTGTATATAGCGCAAAAAATAAAAATCGCAGAGGCGATCAAATACCACCAAAAAAAAGCTCTATTTGTGGGAAGAAAAGGACGCAAATTTTGTTTGGGAGCCACGTCGTACGACCGCGCAATTGTCTGTTAAAGCAACGCAGTGCCAAATTGTAAAAATCCCTTGGGTCATTTAGCAGCATATTGGTCCGGTCCTTAAGTGGTTAAAAATGTAGCTTGTTTTTCAAAACGCTTTTAAACCAAGTTACTCTCAAACCAAGGTTTTACTGTATTTGCACATTATAACGGACTCCTTTTCCAAAGTTCCATTCTTCCTGCATATGAGTGGGAGGACAGATCAAGCACTTCAGTGTTCTTCCAACCTTGACCCCAGGGAAAAGCCAGTAGAAACTTGTATCTATCATAATATTACTTCTGACCCAACACCAATAAGTATGACTGCTGTGGTGGGTGGCATTCAAAGCGGTACACAAAGGTTTATAATGGTAATCTTGAAGACCACAACAAACGGATTTCAAATGTATAATTTATATTTCACTTTTTGTGCAATATGTGGTAGCCCCCACATTCTCATGCCACATAAAAGCACCATAGAGAATTAAAGCTTACTACAGATCATTCATTCAGCCTCTCTATTGATGGACAGAATTTTTGCAATCCGAAAGTAACCCACATTTATCCTATCTTATTAGGAATGTGAGTATCAAATTCCCAACACTATCCAATTCAACCAACTTCTGTGATCTGAAGGTTGGGGGTGTCTGGGTGACTTTTGAAGGTGGACACAAACAAAAGGACTGTTGCTTGATCTGGCCAGGTGTGCACTAAGCATGTAATGTCTATTGTAGTACAGAATTTTGATAACAGATAACGTTCCAACATGGGAATTTGTTTTATGCATTAACATCAATGGGAAACAGTGAGGGCAACACGCCGCATTTGTTCACCCTCTACCATTGCATTATGCTCATTAACCTTGAAATTATGGTAAGGCAAGGCCCCTATGTGGTGAGGATGGGTTTTGTTTTCTGATTTAGGCATACCTCCTAACATTTTGAGATGGAAATGAGGGACACCTACTAGAAAACCTATGTAGGCATAGGAAACGTCCCCTTTCACGCCCCCTTAAAGGGGAAATAATCCCCAAAAAAAGGTTAATAAATCTACAAGTGTATTTTTTTTTCACCACTGCTATTCCTTTATATTGGCTTTAAAATTGAAAAATACAGCAATTTCGAATTTGGATGAAAGGTTTAGCACTGGGAAACACTTTTTGATAGATAAAAAAAATAATTTTATATACAACTTTATCGATCAGACCAAAATGAGGGACAAATGAGGAGAAAAGAGGGACAGAGGGACATTGCTCCAAATCAGAGACAGTCCCTCAAAATCAGGGACAGTTGAGAGCTATGATTGAGGCTTTCTCAGCTCTATCATGACACATGCGATTTTACATGTATATGACTTTGGAGTAAATAAAAAGTGTCTGTTTTACCACAAAGTGTTGCCAATGTAAATGCAAAAAGTACCTTATCGATTTCCTGAACTATAAAAATTGATAAACATGCAGAATAAGTACATATATGGGAACTTTTTCACATGCCAAAGGATTTGCATTGCTGTCTGCCCAGTTCTGAGATTTTCACAGCTCTGTCTGACAGAACAGGAGACCTGATTTTTCTCTGCTGCAGCTAAAGCGGAATTTCCCCCTAAAGGCAAAGTCTGCTTTATAACCTCTTACCCCCCCCCCCCCTTCTGTTTTTGGCACCTTTTGGAGGTTTTGACAGGTACCCGCTCCCACTTCCGGGAAGTGCTCAACCCCCACAACCTTCTAGGACATGACAGGTCCCAGAAAGCTGCAGGACTTATCACAAAGTGCAGCATGACTTGCTAGGAAGCCACAAGGATTCACAGCCGAATACCCACAGTAAACATGCCCCACAGTAAACAGGACCCAAAGACTGGCAAATGAGTGGTTTGGATGAGCACAGTGCTGGACTCCTGGACAGGTAAGTGTCCTTTTATTAAAAGTCAGCAGCTACAGGATTTGTATCTACTAACTTTTATATATATATAAAAAAAAAAAAAACGGCTGAAGAACTGCCTTAAAGTGGAGCTCCATCCTAAAGTGGAACTTCCGCTCATTGGATTCCTCCCCCCCTCCGCTGCCACAATCTAAAACAGGAATTTGCACCCACTTCCGGGGACTGCGGGGACCTGCGGGCAGGCGGAGCTCCACTTTAAGTAACACCTATACAGTAGGTCTTGCCCCTCCCTAAGCCTGTGACTGGACAGTTAAAGGAAAGAGTTCATCCCGTCTCCTGTGAGCATACAACGAATTGGTTTCTTGTACTGCTTCTCCCTCCCCCAGCCTGAGCATTGCTGTACAGGGACTGTAGAAGGCCGATACCAAGTCAAATTCAAGTCATTACTTTGCTTGCATGAAACATGCTTCAAGGTTTTATTAATGAATAAAGTTGCAGACTTGTGTGTTTTTTTTAGACGTGCCTGGAGATTAGATTTAAGTGTTCTTCATCAGTAAGAATAATGGTGCTAAAATGGTTCCATTAAGAGCAATCAATTTGTATTTCTATTTTTTAATAGGGTTTGTTTGACAAACAGAGACCCCCATATTATCCAGGTCCATGTGATTTGAACTGTATACTTATACCCTGCAGACTAGCTGGCTCATGTTCTTTTAGAAATGAGTCATTATGTTAAATAAAATGCACCGCAACCTACGACATGGTCTGTCTATTCAAATCACTAATTATACAGACACATTAAATGCTCATTATGCTGTTTTGCGCAATCACTTCTATATTTAACTTGCTACTTTTGATTTATGCATTCCCTGCATTTACACCCAGTGACAGACTTACATTATACTGGCCTCAAGGCCACACAGCTCCTTAAAGGAGTTCGAAAGACTTAAAGTGGACTGTACAAACAATTGTGTGGGAAAACATATGACCCTACCTATGTTTATGTATATATGTCATTTTCCATAGAATATTCTCAAATGTATTACTTGCAGTTCTAATTAGGTGTAACTGTCCCGAGATAAACCCACACAACATGTTTTCTTTTTGAAAAAAGACTGTTTAAATGTAGATACAGGAGATGCCAACTACTAGCCAGAAAACTCTGTTAGTAGGATTTGCCAACTGAAGTTTCTGTGTCCAAGAGGACTGCATTAGGACCTGTAAGGGCACTCTCAATGGGCAGGGTGGTGCCATTTGGTAGAGCCTTTCCAAGATGGCAGCAATAGGCCCTTCACAGGCCCCTGTGACAAACTGAACCTAAATTGGGAAGGGGCACAGAAGAAGACCGTTATGGATCATAAGGCCATTAGCGGGAATCTTGTGGTGTCTGCTCTTTGTAAGGATTGTTAATTCTAAAATGTACAGGTTTATTTGTAGTCTAATGTCATCCAAACTCTATTTTTATATTCTGGTTTGGGGGGCACTCGTTTTTTTTTTAACTACCCACAAAGAACCCCACCAAAACTTATACCTGATTGCCAATTAACCATCAAGGTACAATATACTAACTGAGTTTCACAGAGTAAGTTGAAAATCTAAAGGTAAAACCTAATCCCCCTTGTAATGGTTGACACAGGTGGGTGTAGAAGATTCTGTAGAAGAATACTCAATTTTGGAGTCTAAAAGATATAAGAAGCCAATATTTCCAATATAATTGTATGTCACTTGTACTACTTTGTACTCAAGCAAGGGCCAATGACCAAAAACCAGGACCAGTGCGTTCTGAAGCTCCAGAGTTAGAGCTGTAAAAACACCAGATGTTAAAAACGCTCAAAACGCGCAAAAACGCTCAGAACGCGCAAAAACGCTACTGCTGCGTTTTTGAGCTCCAGCTGAAAAAAAAAAAAAAAAAAACATGGACAGGCGTTTTTAAAGGGTCAGTAAAGGAAAAACATTTTTTTGCTGAAATGACTGTTTACAGGGTATAGAGACATAAAAGTTAACTGATTCCTTTTAAAAATGATTAAAAATAGATTAAATTCAATCATATAATGTGCCTCTAGTTTCACTTTCGTTTTTAAACTGGTTTCATGTTTATGTGAAGTAAAGAGACCCACAGAACAAAAACAAACAAATCCAGGGCAGTGTTTTGTTTTTAAAATTAATCTGATTGTTCCTGAGGAGTTTTAGACACACAGCTTGGACCACAGTGAAAAGCTGCCATGAGATTTTTCATAAGGAGCCAGACAAGCATGAAGTGTGGAGATCACAGCAGAATTACAGCAACTTCAAAGCAAAAACGAACAATGAGGACATGAAACCAGTACTGCAGTAAGGTAAAGGAAGCTATTTAGCTAAAAAAAATGTCCTTTAGTGATCCTTTAAGCTGTAAAAAAGGCTAAAAAAAGTGGCTGTAAAAACGTCCATGGAAATGAAGCCTTAGAGCCGGTTCACACTGGGGCGACTCGTCAGGCAAGTCGCGTCCCATTCTATTCAATAGAACCGTTCTAATAGGAGCGACGCAAGTCTCTCCGACTTAGAAAAAGGTTCTTGTACTACTTTGGGGGGGACTCGGGGCGATTTGCATTGACTTCTATACAGAAGTCATTTTGCAAGTCGCCTCTCAAGTCGTCTTCAGGAGAAGGGGAAGTTATATTCGCCTTTGGACTGCTTTAGCCGATTCCTTGTTAGTAAAAGACGATTCACGCTTTTTTGTCTGTTACAGCGTGATGAATGTGCTTACTCCATTATGAACGGTAGTTTTACCAGAACAAGCGCTCCCGTCTCATAACTTGCTTCTGAGCATGCGCGGGTTTAAAACGTTGTTTTAGCTCACACACGATAATTTTTTACAACCCGAAAAACGATTTTTTTTTAAAACGACGTTAAAAAATGCAGCACGTTCAAAAAGATTTTTTGTCGTTTTTCAGAAACTGAAAAACGATGTGCAGCCCACACACGATCATTGTAAATGATGTTTTTAACCACTTCCAGACCGCTGTACGACTATATACGGCCTAACTTTAAAGATACATATCTCGGTAACGGCAGCAGCTGCTGCCACAACCGAGGTATGTATCTTTACTGTCAGCGGTTCTGGTAACGATAACGGCGGTCTCCGCGGCGGATGCGCCGCGAGATCGCCGTTATCGGTGGCGGGAGAGGGCCCCCCCCCTGCCGCCGCTCTCCCGCGCCCTCCGCCGCTTACCGGAGCCGTCGGTAGCGGCGGAGGAGATCGCGACCGTTCGGGAGCTGAGCGGGGACGAGACTGAAGGAAAAATCTCCTTCGCCCGTCCCCATAGCTCGGCTGGGCGGAAGTGACGTCAAAACGTCAGTCCCGCCCAGCCTCTTAAAGAAACATTTTTTTTTTTTGTCATTTGAAAAAATGACATTTTCCAATTTTTTTTTTTTTTTCTCATTTTAGTCTAAATATAAGATCTGAGGTCTTTTTGACCCCAGATCTCATATTTAAGAGGACCTGTCATGCTTTTTTCTATTACAAGGGATGTTTACATTCCTTGTAATAGGAATAAAAGTGATCATTTTTTTTTTATTTTTTTTCCCAGTGTAAAAAATAATAAAATAAATAAAAATAAATAAGAAAAAAAAAAAAAATGTTTTTTAAAGCGCCCCGTCCCGACGAGCTCGTGCGCAGAAGCGAACGCATACGTGAGTAGCGCCCGCATATGAAAACTGTGTTCAAACGACACAAGTGAGGTATCGCCGCGATCGTTAGAGCGAGAGCAATAATTATAGCCCTAGGCCTACTCTGTAACTCAAAAAATGCAACCTATAGAATTTTTTAAACGTCGCCTATTGAGATTTTTAAGGGTAAAAGTTTGACGCCATGCCACGAGCGGGCGCAATTTGTAAGCGTGGCATGTTGGGTACCATTTTACTCGGCGTAACATTATCTTTCACAATATATAAAAAAATTGGGCCAAATTTATTGCTGTCTTATTTTTTAATTCAAAAAAGTGATTTTTTTCCAAAAAAAGTGCGCTTGTAGGACCGCTGCGCAAATATGGTGTGACAAAAAGTATTGCAATGATCGCCATTTTATTCTCTAGGGTATTAGAAAAAAAAATATATATAATGTTTGTGGGTTTTAAGTAATTTTCTAGCAAAAAAAAATGTTTTAGTCTTGTAAACGCCAAATCTGAAAAACACCCAAAGTAGAGAAGTGGTTAAAAACAACGTTTTTTTTCATGCCGAAAAATGATCGCGTGTACGTGGCATGAGACTTATATTCACTTTGTGAAAAGTGATCATGAACATACAACAAAGCAAGTAAAAAGGAGGTGTGATGACTTCAAGAAAAAGAAAAAAACACTGAAAATACTAAATAATTTCTCTAACAGCTTCACATTCACAGGTTCGAATATCCAGAAAATGAAGTGTTTAGTCACCCTTTGATTGCTATAATGAAAGGTAGATAGCGTTTTATGAACACATGCACTGACTGTTTTACGCACTTGCTGGTAGTAGAACAGTGCATGTTAGGAATGTCGAACGCGCCATAAATATTTCGCCTGAGTGTCCGCCACCTGGAGCAGTAAATTACTCTTTGACAACAAGCCGGTCCTCCCCAGAGGCAGAGATATTAAACTGCTCTATTTATTGTGCTGGGACAATTACTCCGTTTCTTTTAAGTTCGCACAACAGTGTTACTGTAATTCTTTTAATAAATCTCAAATAAGTTACTTTTTGTTTCCTGCACAGACCTTGAAATTGGATTATGTGCTCAGTGGCTGTATTACAGGGGACATCTGTGAATAATAAGACTGTTTTAGGACACAAAGACTCTAAAGAGTGTTTTTATCAAACATACAAAACTATCAGCATTGCTTCAGTTTTTTTTCCCCCAGCAAAGCAGCAAGGATTTTAGTCTACATGGGGTATAGAAAATAATCACCCCCTTTAAAATAATCACATTTTGTTGTTTTGCAGCCTGAAACGAAGACAGACACAGTTTTTATTTTTATCTAGTTGTATTTACTAGTGCAACTTATAACATCCAAGTAAAAGATAAAACACCAACATATCAGGAAGAAATCGAAAACAGAATCACTAATGCCGCGTACACACGGTCGGAATTTCCGACGGAAAAAGTCAGACGGAATTTTTTCATTGGATATTCCGACCGTGTATGTGACCCACTGACTTTTTCCGTCTGAAATCAAGACGGACTTAGAAAGAGAACATGTTCTCTTTTTTTCCCGACGGAAAAAAATTCTATCAGAAATTCCGTTCATCTGTATGGAAAAAAACACGCATGCTCGGAAACAATTTGGCGCATGCTCGGAAGCACTGAACTCCATTTTTCTAGGCTTGTCGTAGTGTTGTACGTCACCACGTTTTTGACGGTCGAAATTTGGTGTGTCCGTGTGTATGCAAGACAGCTTGAGCGGAATTCCGTCGGAAAAACCCGTCAGAGTTTAATCCGACGAAAAAAACGTTGTGTGTACGCGGCATTAAAGCACCTTTCACACGGGCGGACTGTTCGGGTCCGCCAGTCAGTTTTTACGGCAGACCTGAACGGGCGCTCCATGCAAGTCTATGTAGTGTCGCATGTCAGCGGTGACCATGTCCGTTGACATTCGATCCTCTAAAATCAGATGTATGGTGATACGTCGCCATCCGTCCTGGCAGATCTGATCGGGTGAGATCTGATGAAAACAGACATGCTGTCCCTTTTCGTCCGATCTCTCCATAGCAAGCAGCGGCGCTCGACAAGCCCCTCCCCGCTCAGTGAGCAGAGAGGGACCTGTCATCCGCCGGCTCAGCGGAGATCAACGGAGAGATTTCTCGCTTAGCTGGCGGATGCCGCTGAGTGGATCCACCTCGTGTGAATGAGGCCTAAGTTGGAAAAAGGATCACCCCCCTGATGTCAGTATTTTGTTGAACCACCTTTTGCTTTAATTACAGCGTTTAAGTCTGTTGGGATGTCTCTACTAACTTTGCACATCTAGACTTTGCAATATTTGCCCACTCTTCTTTGCAGAACTTTCTTTTCTTTAGATATAAAGGCTTTGGCCATATAACATCTAGGATACAACCGTATATTATATTTGTTTTCTGCCATACTGTGCACAACAATAGTGGCTCCAACTTTTGGTCTTTAATCCAGTGAGTACCGGTGGTGTTTTGATCTATGTGTGTTACGCCTGCACTTGTGGTTACATTCTTTGATTTGTACTGATTTTCCTATCATTAGGCTCCCATCCTTTGAGCTATCTATTAGTGCATGGGAACATGGAAACCACCTGGTGGGTTATTAGATGCTCAATCTCTTGCTGATCCCTGTAAGTTATCACTATGAAATATATACAAACCATTTGCAACCATTTATGTTCATTCTTTGTATGAATATATTTTTTTATTTCTTATGTGTGGTTATTTTTTCATTATAGAACCTACTACTATTTCTGTTCACCAGAACCCCTTGAAGAAGACTCCACGAGTTGAAACGTGTAGGGAATTACCACTGGGACCTGTTGCCTTTGTGGCAGATTTACAGCAGTATATGTCAGATCCCCTTCTGTTACTGCCTCTCAGCGGAGCCTTGAGAGCCTTAAGCCGCGTACACGCGATCGGTCCATCTGATGAGAACGGACCGATGGACCGTTTTCATCGGTTAACCGATGAAGCTGACTGATGTTCCATCGTGCCTACACACAATCAGTTAAAAAAACGATCGTGTCAGAACGCGGTGACGTAAAACACAAAGACGTGCTGAAAAAACAGAATATCAGTGCTTCTAAGCATGCGTCGACTTGATTTTTAACCGATGGTTGTGCCTACTAACGATCGGTTTTGTCCTATCGGTTAGAAATCCATCAGTTAAATTTAAAGCAAGTTGGCTTTTTTTTAACCGATGGTTAAATAACCTATGGGGCCCACACACGATCGGTTTTGACCGATGAAAACGGTCCATCAGACCGTTGTCCTCTGGTTAACCTATTGTGTGTACGATGCCTTAGTCAGCTGCCCCCGCCCCTTCCTCAGTGATTGGTGGACTGGCAGAGCAGAGCAGAGATTAGAGCAGAGCAGAGAGCAGGTGAATGACATTTGCCCGCTCTCTGCTTACTGCTAACCGATTGCCTCTCGGGGGATCAGGAAGGAATTTTTTCCCCTGCTGTAGCAAATTGGATCATGCTCTGCTGGGGTTTTTTGCCTTCCTCTGGATCAACTGTGGGTATGGATTTGGGTGTATGGGATAGTACTGTGTTTTTTATTTTGTTTGTTTATTTTTATTTTTTTGTGGTTGGACTGGATGGACTTGTGTCTTTTTTCAACCTGACTAACTATGTAACTATGTAACTAAGTAACTGAGCAATCAGCGGTCTTTAATGCAGTCATCTAGGTATCATTTTTTTTTATTCCTGCATAGCTCTATTAAAAAGCCTCTTTAGGTTTTAGTTGAAAGAGAATTTTTGGTTAGCTATTTTTCTGAATTTATACATACCTAGGTGGATGCAGCATCTGTCCCTCACTGGCTCTAACACTGAGAACTGCGCGATCAAACACCACCGATCGCTCAGTTCTCAGGGCTCCGTAAGCAGAAAGCTGGTGACTGTCAGTGACCAATTTTCTGCTCTGCCCCTCCTTGCACTCACTGGAGTGCTGGGCTGGGGAGGGGGCAGTAGCGGCCGGCTCAAGCTCTCAGCGGCTCGCTGAGAAGCTGAGCCGGCTTCCGGTCCAGGCACCTGGCGGATCCCGACTTCATTGTCGTCATCTTTCCCAAGCCTGGACTGGCTCTGTGACATCAGCGGGCGTCAGCCTGCTGTCTGCTGAAAACGGGTCACAGGAGTGCAGAACAAACTGCACTTCTGTGATCCACAGGAGAAGTACAGCCAAATGAGCTTTGGCTGTACTTCTCCTTCATTTTCAGGCTGCGATGAGGCCATCAGTCATCAGTCTGCTACAGGCAGGAGGAAGCATTTGCTCAGTCTCTTCTCTCCTAGACATCAAACAGCAACATTTGCAGCAAGTCTCAAGGTGCAAGACTACATCCGGGGGCTGATCTATGGCAGATACTTGCAAACACAGCCAAAAACTGCATAGTCACCAGGATTTACATAGGTGTGTCATCACCAAGCCAGTATTCAAACCCTGGAAGTAAAAACTGACATTAGACTGAGCCTGAACAAAGATGGCTTCATCCTTCTGGAGAGAAAAAAAAGATCAAGGCATCGTCAGGGGGAGTTGTGTGATATCCGAGGCACTGACATTTTGTGGTAAATGCACATCATCAGGGGCTGGCTGCAAAAAAAAAAACAGTAAAAGGCCACTGCCCGCTCCCGGGAAGCAGCAGTGTAATGGTGATCTACTCACAGTTCTGACAAATGGCTTTCAAACTGTCAGCAGCCCTGCAGCTGCTCCAGTGATCTAGGGATTTGAAATTCCATCTCTTTTTCATCAATGCGATGGCGCTGACCAATCAGAATCTATCTGTTCCATCCAAAAAGCGCTGATGGAGAACAGGTAGAAGAGCAGGGATTCTACATCCCTGGACCGCTGGGGCAGCTGGGAGTGCTGGAGCAGCTTGGCAACCCCAGAGGTAAGTACAGCCGGCAGGGCTGGTGCAAGGATTTTTGACACCCTAGGCAAAACCTCATTTTGCGGCACCTCCATTGGCTCCACTTCTGACTCACCCCCCTGTGTCCTGCCCATGTATACCCCACCTTTTAAATGAAGCACCCATCAAATGCAGCCTCTCCAGTGCCCATCAAATGCAGCCTTTCCAGCACTCATCAAATACAGCCTCTCCAGCGCCCATCAATGCAGCCTCACCAGCGCCCATCAATTCAGCCTCACCAGCGCCCGTCAATGTAGCCTCACCAGCGCCCATCAATGTAGCCTCACCAGCACCCATCAATGCAGCCTACTAGTGCCCATCAATGAATGTTTGCTTGCTTCCATTCATTCGGGAGTAGGGACACAGACACAGCCCTCCACCTCCAGTGCGCCTCTGACACTATGTACGAATGGAGTGGCGGCTGCCTGCTGATGCTGAGACTTATTTGGTTGTTGCAGAGAGAAGAGAGTAGGAACACCAGTGGCTGGGTGCCCCTAGGCAACAGTGCACCCTAGGCGGCTGCCTAGTTTGCCTAATGGTTGCACTGGCCCTGACAGCAGAGAACAGGGGAAGGGTGTCATTGTTATGTAAAGGTGAACTAACACTATAACTTCCCCCCTATAATGTATATCCTAAACCCTTTTCCGTAGATAATAGCAAAGAATGTTGTTTATAATCAAATCCATCACATAAAAATTTGCTCCTTTTTAAGCCAAAATAAGATTCTGTGAACTCTCAGATCCTCCTCCAGCCCATAGAGGCCTTATCTCTTCTGTTCCTCCAAGGAGTAGGACGGCCTATATGGTATGACCTTTCCTCTGACACTAGAATATCAATCATACGTGTCTTCATGGTGGTCTCAGTACTCCGTCCTAGCAGTAATGTACTCAGCAGACTTCATGTACTCAGCAGACCCTGATCTTGGTCACAATGATCAGAATTAGTTTATTATTTATCATGGTTGTATTTTGTATGGGGAAGGATTTTCGTATTTATCACATTAAGGGAGATTTGCTGAAAAGTGAAAGTGTTCTCTATGGGGCTGAATAACTCAGGAAGGAGGGAACGATTAATCTGCAAAGTGAATGATCACTTCCCTTAGTCAATAGGGTGAAGCTATGTTGGAATACTGAAATTAGTGCCAAAGAAATGTGATTGGATGATTCAAGTGAATACAGATCTGCCTTTTTCACTGTGCTACATGAGCAGTCACCTTGCAATGTGAGTCAGATCACGTGTAAATCGCTCCACAAAATCACTTAGCGGGAGCGCTTGTTCCCACTATGCAATGATGTTAAGAGGACCCTACATTTATAAAGGTTCCATCGTACAGTTGGACATTTAGCAGGGATTTACATACAGAGTTGGCAGCCTTCCTGCCCAAAACACTTGTATATAATACTAGTATTTCCGGACAATTCCTGGTCACACCACTGGGGGAAATTCTCTATTAGTAGCCTTCTGTTCTGGGAACACTTATGCCGCGTACACACGGTCGTTTTTTGTAATAAAAAAAAAACGTAATTTTTTAGCATGAAAAAAAAACGATGTTTAGCATACACACCATCTTTTTTTTTAAAGAGCTCTAGCAAAGCGTGGTTACGTTCAGCACGTAAGGCGGCACTCTGTTCCATTCAAGCTTGCGTCATAACTTGCTTCTGCGCATGCGCGGGTTTAAAAACATAATTTTTAACATCGTTTTAGCTACACGCGGTCATTTTTTATGACACAAAAAACGATGTTTTGAAAAACGACATAAAAAATGTAAGCATGCTCGAATTTTTTTTTTGTCGCTTTTCAGAAGACATAAAACAACGTTTTCCCCACACACGGTCATTTTAAATGACGTTTTTAAAAATGACGTTTTTTTTCATCACAAAAAACGACCGTGTGTATGCGGCATAAGGCCTCGTACACACGATAGGTTAACCAGAGGACAACGGTCTGATGGACCGTTTTCATAGGTCAAAACCGATCGTGTGTGGGCCCCATAGGTTATTTAACCATAGGTTCAAAAAAAGCCAACTTGCTTTAAAATTAACCTATGGATTCCTAACCGATAGGTCAAAGCCGATCATTAGTAGGCACGACCATTGGTTAAAAATCCACGCATGCTCAGAATCAAGTCGACGCATGCTTGGAAGCATTGAACTTTGTTTTTTTAAGCACGTCGTTGTGTTTTACGTCACCGCGTTCTGACACGATAATTTTTTTAACTGATGGTGTGTAGGCGTGACGGACCATCAGTCAGCTTCATCGGTTAACCTATGACAACGGTCCTTCAGACCGTTTTCATCGGATGGACTGATCGTGTGTACGAGGCTTTAGGCTCCTTTCACACGGGGCGGAATCCATTCAAGCAGATCCACCTCTCTCCACGGATCCACCTGTGTCGGCCCCCCTATGCAGAGTGGATACAGCCCACTATTCTCTATGGGGCGGACGGATGGAAACGGAATGCTTACCCATCCGATTGTCATCCGATCCGATGGACGGACAGCCAACGTATCCCCATCCATCTGTGTTCAGTCCTGGTTTCAGCTATAAACAGGAACGCTTGGGTCGCATAAGCTCTTCTGTTTATGGCTTTGAAGATGAACACGCTGCAGAAATAGCAGTCAGAAAAGGTCCCCTTTTATGGATTGTAGGTGTGATTGGGAGATGTGTATATACAATATCTATACTTACATTTTATACGCATTCAAATGTAAATCTTTCAAGCACGGCTGCAGTGTTAATTATTTACCCTCCTAATGGCTTTCTCTATGTGATTAGCTGGCCGCCCCTCTGCAGTGTCACTGCCATTCAGACATTCCATACAGGGACAGGAATTTACTTAGTACTTATTCCATTATGTCTCACACAGAAATGTAAAGAATACTTGAGAAATAAAATCAGGCGGTAGTTTGCTAGGCATATCAAAGAATGTCCTGATAAGCCGATTTGTGCAGGGATCTTACTTATTTAGGTAAACAGTTCTTTGCACATTTCTGTAACCAACTGCAACCAAGCCGAATGATCCTTTTCTTAATCTAGCATCCCTACGGTTACTATGGGTTACTGCACTTTGCACATAATTACTGCCATATTAAATATCCAAATAGCTAAAAAAAGGTTGCCATTGTTATTATTTCACGTCACCATCAGTGAAACCCAATATGCGCTTTTTAAGCTTGATTGACAGAGGCTTAGCTGATAATAAAGCAGTATCACGAACTGAAATACCGGTAGCACCAAAACAAAGTTCTAGGCAATAACTGAGAATTCCAACTCTCAGTAATGGATGTCTGACAATGACAGTTCAAAATTCCCAACTAGCCAAGCGTCCCGTCTTCGCAGAGCTAGGAACGATTTGGAATCCCCTCCACCAGATTCCAGAATGTGAGCGCTGCGGAGTAACCTAAGCTAATAATTACACTTTAAAGCAAACTCTGTTAAATCAGCCACATAAGTATCTGACATTTGTCTCTGCTCGGGGATTTAGCGGCTATGCCAGGGTATGATTACCAGCGATAACTCCGGTTCAGATCATTGGGTTTAAACGGTTGTCTGCGAAAATGTCTGGCCTTTTTTTAATTCATCGACAAAACCACAAGCTTTTAAATATCAGTCAAAATCATTCAGGCTGGCAGAATTCCTAGCCATGCTTTTCTGTGTGCAGAGAGCGAATGGGATGGAATGTGGGCTGTATTAGAAAAGCAACAAGTGGAAGAAATGAAACATTCAGACATGTACCATGGGTTTTCATAGATTTTTTTCACATAGTGCTATGTTAGTACTCCTATCAGATAGTGCTATATTAGTACTCCTAGCAGATAGTGCTATGTTAGTACTCCTAGCAGATAGTGCTATGTTAGTACTCCTAGCAGATAGTGCTATGTTAGTACTCCTATCAGTTAGTGCTATGTTAGTACTCCTAGCAAATAGTGCTATGTTAGTACTCCTAGCAGATAGTGCTATGTTAGTACAGATAGTGCTGTGTTAGTACTGTTAGTGTGGTGTTAGTACTCCTATCGGATAGTGCTATGCTAGTACAGATAGTGCTATGTTAGTACAGAAAGTGCTGTGTTAGTACTGTTAGTGCGGTGTTAGTACTCCTATTAGATAGTGCTATGCTAGTACTCCTATCAGATAGTGCTATGTTAGTACTCCTATCAGAAAGTGCTATGTTAGTACTCCTATCAGAAATGACTATGTTAGTACTGATAGTGCTATGTTAGTACTCCTATCAGATAGTGTTATGTTAGTACTCTTATCAGAGAGTACCATGCTAGTTCTCCTATCAGATGGTGTTAGTACTCCAAACAGATAGTGCTATGTTAGTTTGCTATGTTAGTACTCCTATCAGATAGTGCTATTTTAGTACTGATATTGCTATGTTAGTACTGTTAGTATGGTGTTAGTACTCCTATCAGATAGTGCTATGTTAGTACTAATAGTGCTAAATTAATACTCCAATCAGATAGTTCTAGGTTAGTAATGTTACTGCTGTGTTAAATCACTCCTATCCAGGGGTCAAGTCCTGGGGAAAAAAGTGTGGGAACTCCTACCCAAGATCCACTCCCCCACCAAAAAAAAAAATGATACACTCATATGCATAATTACTAAACCGCATGTTTTTTATTTTTTTATTTCGATCCACTGTACCTTGGTAATCCTTTATGTTACTGGCCGCTTCCTGTATATGGATTCATCGGGTAGTGTGCGGGTATTCCGTCACTTCCTGGATGCCGCAATGTCTCCTGGGAGCTTTTGTCATTGTTGCCAGGAGACATTGCAGAGGTCTGCCGCGAGTTTTCGCGGGATTTAGAAAGCCCCTGACAGTGACTCGAGCTGGGCATCGCCGCTTAGTGAAGGATTGGCTTGGGCGGCTCTGCTGCTCTAGTCCTGCAAAGGGACTGACATGCGGGAATGAAATTGTGCGAGTTCAGCTGAATTTGCGCAATTTAATTCCCGCAGTCAGAGTGAAGTTTGTGAACCTAGGCTTACTGTCTCTAACCTTTCCAGACATATTTCTGAGTTTAATCAGCAAAACGGTGTAAACAGCAACAATGTACAATGTGTACTAACCCATAGCAACCAATCCCTTTCAACTTACTTAGTTCAGACTATTGAAAGGGGAAATTTGTTGGGTCTTTGATATTCTGAATAAGTTCATTTGTGCTGGGAATAATAGTCTTCAAAAATCTTGTTTTTATCTGATATGTACACACGGTACAAAGACTATGATACGTCATGATGTGGACTGCAGTACAATGCTTATCTCTGGAAGTTTGATATGAAATGATGGGAAATCAAACCATTGTGTGCACCAAGTCTGGCTCTAGGTGTAGAGAGTGACACATGCACTTGAGGCTACAGCTGTACAAATACAACATATACTAGCATCTAATGACACTGAACATCACACCTACCACATCATAAATGCAATAGCTGCATTTTCTTTTTTTTGAGTCTTTAGCTTTGCCCCCAAAATAGGTGCTTTATTAAATTGATGCTAAACGATACCCTTGTTCGCCAAAAAATAATGCATACACATCCACTAAAGGCCCTGTAATTTTTTTTTCGTGAAATCCTTTCTTACTGTGTGTCTGCCTCCTTGAAATGACCTTGGTGAGCTTCCAAGCCTCTCCTCCCCCCCCCCCTCACTTGTTAGCTGTGCTCATGTGCACCGTTCTATGCACGCCACAAATCTTCGTGCTGCCAACTGATGCAAAACGATTGATCATATTCTGCTTTGGCCAATAGAGTTTGATCGAATTTACGTCTCAATCATTTTAGTCAAATGGCACAACAATCGGATAAAAAATAAAAAAATCGAAGCGTGTGTGGCCATTATAAAGGCGATTGTACAGTCAGACTGTGGTGGTTGTAAAGCTAAAAAAAAAAACACCCAAAAAATACTCAACTCCACCTTCCAGCAATGCAGTGGTTACACCCCTCTATAGCCACTGTCATCTTCTCCCTGGGCTACTTCTGGGTGCTGGGTTTTTGGCCTCTTGATTGGGCAGTGGTTGATGTCATCCCATGCATATGTACAGGAGTCGGTCATTCCAGCATAGCCAGGAATGCAACTAAGCTGTGCATGCGCAACTCCATGTACATTCTTCAGACAGCGATCAGGCATATAAGACCCATTTCCTGAATGGCCAAAACGCCAGTCAATCCTAAGAGGAGGAGAGAGGAGAGTGGAGAGCAGGGCCGGAGGAGAAGACCCGCCAACCCAGCAGCCACCACTGGATTGGCTCACCCGCAACAGCGCTCCCCGACTTGGACAGGGGAGGGAAGTCGGAGTGAGAAGATAAGAAGGCCGTCTGTCTCGCCAGGGGCCGTATTCCCCACATTCATTTCCCCGGGGAGTGGGTAGACTGATTTGTCTCCCGCTGGGGGGCGAGGGTGGTGGTTGATGCCCCCTCGAATTATCGAGCACCAGTCACCACTGGTGGGAGGAATAGTGCCCTATCATTGGTGTCAGTGGGAGGAATAATGTCCCATCTTTGGGTCTCAGAGGAAGAGTTTATGCGCCATCATTGGTGTCAGTGGGAAGAATAATGCCACATCATTGTTGTCAGAGGGAGCAAGAGTTTCCCAAGGGCCAGATAAAGGCGTATCCAGCCCCTGGGCTGTAGTTTGGAGACTACTGTTCTAGGACATCTAATACTTCCCTTCCCCCAGACTGACAAAGCTACTGTCTGCTGTGCCACCTGTGTTCCTTCATCCAGAGTGGGGGCACTGTAATACAGGAGAAAATGGAGAAAAAGCCCTGCAGATCACCAGCAGAAAATCAAGAAAAAGCCCAAAAAAGAAAACTAATGATTGGCAGCCTGCAATATATTATATTTTTGGTTATGGGTGCTTTGACTACATGTAATGTCCCTAAAGTTTACAGCACATTATGTGAAAGCATGCTAAAAGTTACAGAAAATGTCCCTACACCCACACAAAAAGTTCAAACATCTGATATTAGTGCTTTCCCATTAGATAGTGACAGCAATTTTAATTTCTACTCAAAGTGTAATCAATTTGGTTTGGGGAAGTGCCCCTGAGCTATAGTAAAACAAGCCCTGACAGAGAGGAACACATGCCGGTATATCCAGTGACAGGCATTAATAATACAGCCAGATTACCTACACAGCTTAGGTAATATGCCACGCTCCATTTGTTCATGCAATGTTATTTTTTGGATAATGAAACCGTCGGGATTTAGTATCACTATCATGGTAACAATCTATAGCTTGACAAGCAAGACAATACCAGTTTACTGTACATACTGTCTTTTATAAAATGTATCCCACAAGTTACATTGTATGCAGTTCCTGCCATCAAAGCATATCAGTCTGCAAAGCAAGCCACCATTCATGGGGAAACCTCAATTACATTAGGAAGCACATTGACACTGAGCATTGTCACAAAGAATGTTGTTCACTTTGCAGCTGAATTAAACAAATACACAATAACCCATCTTATGTCTTTTTTTTTTGGGCTGGAAATATAATACTGTTCTAATGATGCGTGACGCCCACACTCCACCACGATTTCCTCTCTGTACAAATGCAATTGTTGGGGGAGCCACCCAAATGATGACTTTTACTTTGCAAGTCATCATCCAAGATAAAGCACAATAATGTCAACGTTGTATAATGTAGATTGCATTAGTCCAAGGTTTCAGTAGCCTTGGGGGGGAAAAGTGGGGGGTCAGCGAAGTTTAGGAACATGTACATTTGCGCATGTGGTGTCAGTTAAAAGTAAATTATAGCTCCTCTTGTATTTACAGTAGTTAGTAAACTTTGTACAAAGTCACTTCCTAGAAAGTCTTCTAAGAAAACATCAGACACTTGATAGAATAAAAAATGATGCCTTCAGATTAAATGATGCAAGGTTTTCCTTTAACTCTTGAAGGATCTATCCAGCATAATCCAATAAGTATGCTTCAAATGAGGTGATCTTTACAGCATGTGTTTAGGGCACCGCTGCTTGGGGAGCTGCAATAAATTCTTACCATAATTACAGAATGGTTATGGGAGAAAAAGAAATGGGCTTGTGGAGCGTCCACTGATGAATGTTTTAGTACATGTTACTGAATGAGAAGCTTCGTTTTAAATTTTCAGTATAATGAAATGAACCTCTTCTAGAATGTTTCATTTGCAACATGTTGGCTTTAGTGTGTTGCAGAAGCGATGATAGCTTTATAGAGATTTAACAAATGCTATTAAACAAATAAAAACTGCACATGTAGCAGCTCGATTGGGGCTCAAGCACATAGATAGGCGCCAGGCACTGCTATTAAGTCACTGCGTTGTCTTTCACTAGGAGGACCTGCATCCAAAGCTATTTTTTTGCATTTTAGACAGAGTAGGGAATAAAATCAGGTTTTTGTTGCCATCTGTGTCCCACTGGGGAGATTTCCCTTTACTAACTGTCTAGTAGTTTCTACAAAGTGAATAAACTTCTTTATAGACAGTTATCATTGGAACACGTTTTTACTGTTCTGGTGGCAACTTAAGGGAAGAGATTTATTTTACTAAAACGAGTGCACACGAAATCTGGTGCAAGTTTGCATAGTAACCAATCAGCTTCTAGGTTTTATTGTCAAAGCTTAATTGAACAAACGGAAATAAGAAGCTGATTAGTTACTATGAACAGTTGCACCAGATTCTGCGTGCACCAGTTTTAGTAAATCGCCCCCCAATATGTTGGATCTTCCCTAACTTTCAGTCCCAGTGAAACAGGTTACCAGGACAAATAGAGAAAGTGAATCACATAGACAGCAAAAAGAAAAAGAAAAAAACAGGGCGGAGGTTCTAACCCCCAGACCACTCTACTGTTTTAGCTTTAGATGTGCTTCAAGCCACATCTTGCACAAGTAGCTCTCTATCCCCACGATGACCACACAGGTTCTGTAAAACCTTGAGCTCTAATAAACCTCCATCAACTCGGAAAGCTACTCAAGGTCATTATTAGGGTTAGTGCCCAGTTACATTGTATCCATTCTATGCCAACATCCTTTTCCACACTAGCTTGCTGTCATGATCCAATAGGGTGGACATAGTCTAGACTTTATAAATGCCATTTGATGGGAAATAGTCTGGACTTTTAAGTCCTTTCCAAGGTCCTTCCATGGAAAATAAGCCTGGGAACAGCAATATAAAAAAAACTGGCCTCACACAAGTGTGCATTGGTCAACACCAGCAGGACTTTGCTTCTCTTCAGATACATTCAACTGAACTTGTTCTCTAAATTTGAAGGTGTTCTGTAGCTTCTCCAAGCCTCTGCTATCAAGTGTATTCATGACCTGAATAAATGAGAATCTTCAGAGACTCTAGTCCTGAATATGCAGAAAAACATCCCCTGTATCTATCAAGTGTCAGAAAAAGAACCAAAGAAGTGACTTGTATAAGAGCTATGAAACCTCTTCAACTTTATAAAACAAATCCAGATAAATGTAGCCAGCTACTACTAGCTACACCATGACATGGATACATTTAATTATTCAAGGGCTCTCCTATTGAAGACACAGAAAAGCATCCCCTGTATCTATCAGGTGTCACAAAAAGAACCAAATAGGGGGATTGCATAAGAGCTATGAAACGTATTCAACATTATAAAACAAATCCAGGTAAATGTGTCCAGCTACTACTAGCTACACCATGACCTAGATACATGAAATAATTCATGGACTCTCCTACTGAAGATGCAGGAAAGTATCTATCAAGTGTCAAAAAAAGGAACTTAAGAAGTGACTTCGATAAGAGCTACAAAACATCCTCAGCATTACAGAACAAGTCCAGATAAATATGGAAACTAATACTAGTTACAGCAAAACCTGGATAAATGAGAACCCTCACAAACTCTTGAAGAAGTAGGCAAGCATCAAGTGTCAGGAAAATGAACCAAAGAAATGGCTTGAATGAGCTACAAAACACCTTCAACTTTGCAGGACAAGTCCATATAAATGTGGCCAACTAATAACACCATGACCAGGATAAATGAAAACCTTCACAGACTCTCTTCTTGAGGAAGCAACCAAGTATCTATCATGTGTCCCAAAAATGAACTAAAGAAGTGGCTTGGATAAGAGGTATGAAACATCTTCAACATTACAAAAGTCCAGTTAAATGTGACTACTAACTATATCATGACTTGGATAAATAAGAACCTTTAGACTCCTGAATAGGGATGAGCTGAACACCACCCCGTTCGGTTCGCCCCAGAACCTGCGAACAGATCAAAAATGTGTGTGAACTTTAGAACCCCATTAAAGTCTATGGGACTCGAACGTTTGAAATCTAAAGTGCTAATTTTAAAGGCTAATATGCAAGTATTGTCTTTAAAAGTGCTTGGGGACCCGGGTCCTGCCCCTGGGGACATGTATCAATGCAAAAAAAAAGTTTTACATTTTGCAGTTTTTTCGGGAGCAGTGATTTTAAATGACTTTTTATCCTTCAGAAATGACACTTTGTGCAGGGACAGTTCTAAGCATGGGAAACAAGCGCTGCTTTACAGGCATACTTTACAACCCCCCCCCCTTAGGTGTGAATTTAAAGGATATTTCACTTTTATTGTTTCACTTTAAGCATTATTATTATTATTATTAAGCATTATTAAAATCACTGCTCCTGAAAAAACTGTCGTTTTTTAAAAACTTTTTTTGCATTGATACTGTACATGTCCCCTGGGGCAGGACCCAGGTCCCCAAACACTTTTTATGACAATAACTTGCATATAAGCCTTTAAAATTAGCACTTTAGATTTCTCCCATAGAATTTTTCAGAGTGTTCTGCGGCTTTTCGAATTTGCTGCGAACACCCCAAATTGTTCGCTGTTCGGCGAAGAGGCATTGTTCGAGTCGAACATGAGTTCGACTCGGACTCGAAGCTCATCCCTACTCTTGAAGAAGCAGGCAAGCATCAAGTGTCAGGAAAAAATGACCTGAAGAAGTGGCTTGCATTAGAGTAAAAAACATCTCCAACATTACAGGACAAGTCTAGGTAAATGTGACCAACTACTTCCAGCTACACCATGACCTGGATATATGAGAACCGTCACAGATCCGCTTCTTGAAAAAGCAGCCAAGCATCATCTGTATCTATCAAACATCATAAATTGAACTGAAAAAATGGCTTGCATAAGCGCTAGGAAACATATTCAACATCAATGGAGCTAGGAGACAACTTCAACATCATTGGAGCTAGGAGACATCTTCAACATCATTGGAGCTAGGAAACATCTTCAACATCATTGGAGCTAGGAAACATCTTCAACACTCCAGAACAAGTTTAGTTAAAGTTGAGGTTCACCCGAAAAATCAATTTTTAACATTAGATTGAGGCTAATTAGGCGAAGCAGAATCGGGTGTTTTTTTTAAAATCAATGCAGTACTTACCGTTTTAGAGATAGATGTTCTCTGCCGCTTCCGGGTATGGGCGTTCCTATTTGATTGACAGCCTTCCGACGGTTGCATACAGCGCGTCACGAGTTCCCGAAAGTAGCCGAACGTCGGTGTGCAGGCGCCGTATAGAGCCGCACCAACGTTCGGCAACTCGTGACGCGCTGTATGCGACCGTCGGAAGGCTGTCAATCAAATAGGAACGCCCAGTCCCGAAGATCATACCCGGAAGCCATGGAGAACATCTATCTCTAAAACGGTAAGTACTACATTGATTTTTAAAAAAACACCCGATTCTGCTTCACCTAATTAGCCACAATCTAATGTTAAAAAAAATTTTTTCGGGTGAACTGCCGCTTTAAATTTAGCCAAATAGTACTATTTATACTATGACCTGGACAAATGAGAACCTTCAGACTATTTACTTCACAAAGCCAGCAAGCATCCCCTGTATCAGGCATCATAAATTGAACTGAAGAAGTGCTTTGGATTAGAGCTAGGAAACATCTTCCACATTCCAGAAGACGTTTAGTTGAATGTAACCAACTAGTTACATCATGACCTGGACAAATGAGGACCTTCAGACTATCTTGAAAAAGCAGGCAAGCATCTCCTGTATCAGGCATCATAAATTGAACTGAAGAAGTGCTTTGGATAAGAGCTAAGAAACATCCTCAACATTCCAGAAGTTTAGTTAAATGTAGCTAACTACTAATAGTAATGACCTGGACAAATGAGAAACTTCAGACTATCTTCTTGAAAAAGCAGGCAAGCATCTACTACGGTACCTAGCAGGCATCATACATTGAACTGAAGAAGTGATTTGGATAAGAGCTAAAAAAACATCTTCAACGTTCCAGAAGAAGATTAGTAAAATGTAACTAACTACTACTAGTTCCACCATGACCTGGACACATGAGAACCTTCAGACGATCTTCTTGTAGAAGCAGGCAAGCATCCCCTGTATCTATCAAGCACAATAACAGCATTGATAGCAGAGAAGTTTCTTCACAAGGGTTCAGCATTCCTCCCACCCCAGCACAGCGACTACTCCCAAGAAACATTGCCCAACTTTACCTGAAGTCACTGGAGTGGCCCCTGATGTGTCCTTGCGGCTCCCCTCACTGGCTGAAGAGCTCACAACTCCGGTTGCGGTGCAGCCTTGCTTCTCTTCTAATCCCCACTCCACAGTGATGACACACACTAACCCCAACCATCTGTTGAAACACGTCCCGCAGCACTCAGCACAGTCCAATGGCTGGATGTCTCCTGTAACAGGCAGAGGAGGGGAAGAGGAGACACCAGGCTGCAGGTCTGCACACTCTTCCCCAAGTAACCTGAGAATTGGAGAGGGGAGCGCTATAAAAAGGCTGCCAGTGGGAGGAGGAGGTGCTGAGTGTGTGTGTGTGTGTGTGCTGGGAAGGTAGAGAGGGTGTGATCACATCTGATGACCACTTGTGTCACAGCATTCCCACTGCAGAGCCCCCTGACATCCCCGGGGACCACCAGGACCCTCACTTCACACCATCCTTCTTCTATGGGATCGGGGACCATCTGGGAGCAGTGCCCCAGGACTCACAGCAGTGCATGTTTATAGTTTTCATGTTTATTAATTGCAAGGTGTATGTTTATATATATATATATATATATTTGTACACAGAAAGGTGTATGTTTATATTTTCTTTTTAATATTTGTATACAGAAAGATGTATGTTTATATTTTCTTTTTAATATTTGTATACAGAAAGGTGTATGTTTATATTTTCTTTTTAATATTTGTATACAGAAAGGTGGAAGTTTTTATTTTCTTTTTAATATTTGTATACAGAAAGGTGAACGTTTATATTTTCTCTTTTAATATTTGTATATAGTAAGGTGTATGTTTATATTTTCTTTTTAATATTTTTATACAGAAAGGTGAAAGGTTATATTTTCTTATTAATATTTGTAAATAGTAAGGTGTATGCTTAGATTTTCTTTTTTATTATTTGTATATATAGTGAGGTGTATGTTTTTATTTTATTTTTTAATTATTTGTATACAGAAAGATGTATGTTTATATTTTCTTTTTTATTATGTATATATAGTGAGGTGTATGTTTTTATTTTATTTTCTATTATTTGTACACAGAAAGGTGTATGTTTATATTTTATTTTTAATATTTGTATACAGAAAGGTGGAAGTTTTTCTTTTCTTTTTAATATTTGTATACAGAAAGGTGAAAGGTTATATTTTCTCTTTTAATATTTGTATATAGTAAGGTGTATGTTTATATTTAATTTTTTATTATTTGTATACAGAAAGGTGAAAGGTTATATTTTCTTATTAATATTTGTAAATAGTAAGGTGTATGTTTATATTTTCTTTTTTAATATTTGTATATAGTGAGGTGCATGTTTTTATTTAATTTTTTATTATTTGTATACAGAAAGATGTATGTTTATATTTTCTTTTTTAATATTCGTATATAGTAAGGTGTATGTTTATATTTTATTTTTTTATATTTATATACAGAAAGATGTATGTTTATATTTTCTTTTTTAATATTTGTATTTAGTAAGGTGTATGTTTATATTTTATTTTTTAATATTTATATACAGAAAGATATATGTTTATATTTTCTAATATACAGACAGATGTATGTTTATATTTTATTTTTTTAATATTTGTATATAGTAAGGTGTATGTTTATATTTTCTTTTTTAATATTTATATACAGAAAGATGTATGTTTATATTTTCTTTTTTAATATTTGTACATAGTGAGGTGTATGTTTTTATTTTATTTTTTATTATTTGTATACAGAAAGATGTATATTTATATTGTCTTTTTTTAATATTTGAATATAGTAAGGTGTATGTTTATATTTTATTTTTAAATATTTATATACAGAAAGATGTATGTTTATATTTTATTTTTTAATATTTGTATATAGTAAGGTGTATGTTTATATTTTATTTTTTATTATTTGTATACAGAAAGATGTATGTTTATATTTCTTTTTTAATATTTGTATATAGTAAGGTGTATATTTATATTTTATTTTTAATATTTATATACAGAAAGATGTATGTTTATATTTTATTTTTTAATATTTGTATATAGTAAGGTGTATGTTTATATTTTATTTTTTATTATTTGTATACAGAAAGATGTATGTTTATATTTCTTTTTTAATATTTGTATATAGTAAGGTGTATATTTATATTTTATTTTTTAATATTTATATACAGAAAGATGTATGTTTATATTTATTTTTTAATATTTGTATATAGTAAGGTGTATGTTTATATTTTCTTTTTTATTATTTGTATACAGAAAGATGTATGTTTATATTTTCTTTTTTAATATTTGTATATAGTAAGGTGTATGTTTATATTTTCTTTTTTATTATTTGTATACAGAAATATGTATGTTTATATTTCTTTTTTAATATTTGTATATAGTAAGGTGTATGTTTATATTTTCTTTTTTATTATTTGTATACAGAAAGATGTATGTTTATATTTCTTTTTTAATATTTGTATATAGTAAGGTGTATGTTTCTATTTCAGACAGATTATAGAAGCAGTGATTTCTCCATGCGATATGAATGGATGGGGGGGTGGTCGATGATTTGAAAGCCAGGAGCAGAGAAAAGCTGTGCGTTCTGTTCAATGGGCTGAACTGTGAACTTGCATGCACCGGCCATGTGCTGTGACATGGAATCCCGCTGCTCCCTATTGTGTGTCCGCTCCCAGCACCATGTTCAGGCTGCAATAAAGAGCTGAATGTCCGCCGATCTCACATAGGCTCCATTCAATCTCTGCCTTTCAATCAATTTCAAGTTTTTTTTTTCTCTTTAAAGTGACAGTAAACTCTTGTTAAAAAATATTCTAATAAAATATTTATTCTTAACATAGAAAAGTCCATTCTGTTGTTTTCAGCCTCCTCGAAATGTATTTATTACAGGTACTTATACAGCCCTGAGAATTTACGCAGCGATTAAGCTTTGGTAATGAGACCTGGAAGCTCATTGGTTTCTATGCAGAAGTGAGCCTAATTTTGCACTTACTCCATTGTGTACGTAAAAGTGGGGTATGCCTGTAGTGTACATTCACATCAGTCCCTGCCAGTGCCAGGACAAGGTCATCTAGAGTCCAGGGTGAACATGCCAATTTATGCCCCCCCCCCCCATGTATGAGCATTATGTGCAGGGCCGGTGCTACCACTAGGCAAACTAGGCAGCCGCCTAGGACACACTACTGCCTAGGGCGCCCGACCACTGGTGTTCCTACTCTCTTCTCTCTGCAGCAAGCAACTAAGTCTCAGAATCAGCAGATAGCCGCCGCACATAGTGTCAGAGGTGCCGCAGCGGCGGAGGACTGTGTCTGTGTTCCGACTTCCGAATGAATAGAAGCAAGCAAACATTCATGGATGGGCACTGGTGGGTTGCATTGATGGGCATTGGTAGGCTGAATTGATGGGCGCTGGCGAGGCTGCATTTGATGGGTGCTTCAATAAAAAGGTGGGGAATACATGTCCTGGGCAAAGGGGGTGGAGCCAGGGGTGGAGCCAAGGGGAGGGAGGCAAAATTAGGTTTCGCCTAGGGTGTCGAAAATCCTTGCACCAGCCCTGACTATGTGTCAGAAAAATACCCCCCAAAAAAAAACAAATCGAGTACTAATTTTCATGCATACCCCCTATGCATAAATTCCCCCTTCTCCCAGTACAATTCAGCCTCCCCTGTTGAAATCCCCCCTCCCAGCACAAATCGTCCCCATATGCCCCTATCACAACCCCCTCCCCCCCCACCAAGAAAAAAAAATCCCCCTCCTAGCACAAATCGTCTGCCTCTCAAATTCTCTTCTGAGCACAAATCCTCTTCTCCCTACTCCAAATCCTCCTCCCAGAACAAATTTCCCTCCCTTAATCCTCCATCTTAGTGCAAACCCCCCCCCCCCCAAAACCCCCCCCCCCCACTCCCCCATCACCACCATATTATCTTTTCTAGCACAAAACTCTCAAATACCCCCTCCTAGCACAAATTCCCAATATATTACCATTTGTAGCACAACACCCCCTCCTAGCACAAATCCTCTTCCGCCATTCACCTCATAACACAAATTTCCCCTCCTAGAACATTTTTAACCTCCTGCCACCCCAAAAATCCACCTTCCAACACAAATCCCCTCCCCCCAGTCTCCTCATGGTGCCCTCCCACCTCACATGATGCCACAGTGTCCAGGGCAGCTGCCCCTTCCGCCTGCCCTTTGTCCTGGCCATGGTCCCTGCCCTCAAGGAGCTTACAATCTAAAGTCCCTAACTCACATTCGTACATACACATATTAGGGCCAATTTAGACTGGTGCCAATTAACATATCAGTGTGTCTTTATAGTGTGGGAGGAAACCGGAGTACCCAGAGGAAACCCAAGCAGGTACAGGGAGAACATGAAAACTCCGGGCAGGTTGTGCTGGGGTTGGAACCAAGGACCCTACTGCTGCCAGGTAAGTGCTTACCAGTTAGCCACTGTGCTTCCTCCAAAGCTACAAAGTCCTTTTTTGTTTGTTTGCTGCTGCAATCTGACTTTCTGTTAGAGGGTGGCTATGTTCCCTCTCAGTGGTCCCCCTGAGCATAGGAAAGTAGCCACCCTCTCAGTACACATGCCTGCAACTAACATGCACTGCTCATTAAAAAAACAAATGGAAGTCAGGGGTAGAGAAGAGGTTCAGGAGCTCATGGGGGAACTTACAAGGAGGCAGCAGGAAAATACAGTAAGAAATGATTGGCTAAACTTTTTTTTGGCTATACTTCTGTGGATCACGGGAGTACAGTTCGTTCTGCTTCCGATAAAGTCCACTGTCTGCTGACGTCACCAAGTGGGTCCAGGCTCTGAAAACATCCCAACCATATGGTTGGGATCATCCTAGAAGCCTGGACCAGCAGCTGGCTCAGCCTCTCAGTGAGTCGCTGATTGCCTGAGCCATCCGCTCCCACCCCCGGCACAGCCCATCGCTGACTGACAGTCACTGCCTCTTTCCAGGCTGCAGACCGAGAGCTGAGCGATCAGCAGTGTTTGATTGCTCAGTTTTCTTCGGCTGGGGGGGTTCAGGGGGTCACAGCTCCAGCCTTAAAGCGGGGGTTTACCCTATAAACCCCCAAAAAAAAAAAAAAAAAAATTCTTCTACCATAAAATCAGGCATTGTAGCGCGAGCTACAGTATGCCTGTCCCGATTTTTTTATCCCCGTACTCACCGTGTACTCGTACATCGAAGATACCGACTCCCCTCGGGGAATGGGCGTGCCTATGGAGACGGAGGATGATTGACGGCCGGCTCTGGCGCGTCACGCTTCTCCGGAAATAGCCGAAATAGGCTTGGCTCTTCACGGCGCCTGCGCATAGCCTGTGCGCAGGCGCCGTGAAGAGCCGAAACCTACTCCGGCTGTCTTCGGGGAGAGTGACGTGCCAGGGCCGGCCGTCAATCATCCTCCCTCTCCATAGGCATGCCCATTCCCCGCGGGAGCCGAAATCTATAATGTACGAGTACACAGTGAGTACGGGGGTAAAAAAATCGGGACAGGCATACTGTAGCTCGCGCTACAATGCCTGTCTCGATGGTAAAATCGTGTCACTGAGGGTGAACCACCGCTTTAACCAGCTGTTGTCGGAACATTCTCTCCTCTCCCCTTCAGCTGCCATTAGCGGACACAGGGGAGATCCCATGACCAGACCGGAATGGGCTGAAAATAGGTAAATATATACCGTATTTATCGGCGTATACCGCACACTTTTTTGCCCTGAAACTTTCAGGGCAAAATCGTGGGTGCGCGATATACGCCGATACCCGCTTCCCGCGCCGCAGTCACGTACAGGACGCACAGGACGTGACCGCGAGAGGAGCCGAGCCTGCCCGACTATACACGAGTGTACTGCGCTCGGTATATGCCGGCGCAGTAGTTCAAACTCAGCGCGGGAAGCGGGAATCGAGCGGGGAGGACACCGCAGAAGGACGCCGGACCCGACGAGGAGGACACCACCGAAGCCACAGACGGACGCCGGACCCGACGAGGCCACCGATGGACGCCGCGCAAGACACCAAAACTGTAAGTACTAAAATCTTTTTTGACAGGAATGCGGGTCCACTTTAGGGGTGCGCGCTATACGCCGGAGCGCGCAAAACCCAGATAAATAAATCTTTGTTACACCGGTTAGCTAGCATAGGTGTTAAGAGGAGGGAGGGGACAGTTTTAAGGCTAGTTAGAATGAAGCTGTAATTCCACTTTAAATTCAACGTTCAGGCTCCATTTAGGAATTGTCTATACATCGTTCTGATCCCAAGGTTTCAAACTGCTAGGCAGCACTAATAAAGATGCTTCAGCTACAGACAAGAAGAGATACAGAGGGGTGGATTTACTAAAGGCAACTAGACTGTGCACTTTGCAAAGTGCAGTTGCACTCTGAAAGTGCAATTGCTCCAGAGATTAGTAAATGAGATGAAGCTTCACTTTGCAAAGAATAGCCAATCACATGCAAAGAAGATTAAAAAAACAGCATTTTTGCTTGCACATGATTGGATGAAAAAAGTCAGCAGAGCTTTGGCTCATTTACTAAGCTCAGGAGTAACTACTCTTGCAGAGTGCAACTGCACTTTGAAAAGTGCACAGTCAATTTGCCTTTAGTAAATCAACCCCAATGTTTCTTCCTTTCATATGGCTTCAGGCTAGATTCACACTACAGCATTCTCTGAAAAGTGATCAAGGGTGAATCGCTTTTTTCACAAAGTGGCTATAGCTTACCACATATTACAATTTGATTGTGCAATGTCCTTTAGGCTGGGTTCATTTATTGAGAATTGAATGTGTGTTTCTCCGCATCCAATTCGCATAGCAGGAGATTGTGAAAGACTCTCTATGTAGCCGGTTCACACATCTCCGGAGCGGCTCCAGTGTGAGTTGCACAGGAGCCCTGTGCGTCTTTTGGTCCATTTCAGGTCCGAATTCAGCCCAAAATTCGGGCTAAAATTGGACCTGGACCAGTGAATGAAGATGCACCAGATCCAGGGGCGGACTGACCATTGAGTCACTCGGGCACTGCCCGAGGGCCCAATGCCACTAGGGGGCCCCATCAGGGTTGCCAGGCTCAGTAAAACCAGGGACAGTATGTAAAAATCTATGTTTTTTTAGATCTGTCCCTGATATGTCCGAAACCGACATGCTTTTGATGTGAAAATACAGAGATTTTAGCTGCCCCGCCTCTGCACTGCCTCCTGGCGTGGTGGCTATCTTTAAACCCAGGGGACCCATAATCTTCTATTGCCCGGGGGCCCCATGAGTTGTCAGTCCGCCCCTGACCAGATCCCTGCTGTGACTGGCTGCGTTCTCCAGTGTGAACCCAGCCTTAAAGGGTTTGTAAATATTTTTTTAAATAACAAACATGTTAGACTTATCTCCACTGTGCAGCTCGTTTTGCAGAAAGTGGCCCCGATCCACGTCTTCTGGGGTCCCTCGGCGGCTGTCTCTGGTCCTCCACGCAAGAATTCCACACATTCATGCGCGCTCCCTTGCATTGTGTGGAGTCCTTGCGGGCGGGCTCCCGTGATACAGTGAGCGGCCATAGCGGCCACGGCCCTCGGCGCGCCGCGTCATTGGATGTGATTGACAGCAGCGCCAGCCAATGGCTGTGCTGCTTTCAATCCATCTGCTCTAGCCAATCAACTGCCAGGCTGAGTGGCGAAGAGGATGTCAGGGCCGAGCGTGGGATTTTCGAGGGGTCAGGTAAGTATAACAGGGAGCCGGGGCGGGGGGGGGCGCTATAGTCGGAAGTATTTCCACCTTAATGCATAAAACGCATTAAGGTGAAAAAACTTTTACCTTTACAACCCCTTTAAGCTCACCACACACATTACAATGTGTTTTTACTACCCCCAACAAGTATGTAGTGAAAGAGTCTGTCTGATTGCATACAAACTGTTTGGTCCCCATATTACATATTTTGGGGAGATTTAAATTTGATTGTACAGAAATTGTACTGTCAGATTGTGACACCTACAGTTATGGTGAGTCCAGCTTTGACCAATGTCACTATGTACATACCATACCTGGCCGATGCCCCTGGAAGCTGGATATCACTAAAATAGGCACTGCTACTTCAGTGATCTCCACTTGCTTCCGGATCCTATGCTGAGCAGCTGGCTTGATACATTATGAACACTGATGGTCAGACGCTCAGCACTGACTCAATTCAGAGAATGCTTTGCTTCACTAGCCTGGTACTCTAAGGCCCTGTACACACGAGCTGATATCCGATGAAAACGGTCCGCCGGACCGTTTCCAGTGGACATTTCTGCTCCGGATTTTGATCTGATGGGCTGTACACACCATCAGATCAAAATCCCAGCGGAAAACATACGCGGTGACGTGGCCGCGCCGTCGCCGCGTCGATGACGCGGCGACCCTGGAAGGTAAATACTTCCACGCATGCGTCGAATCACTTCGACGCATGCGAGGGATGGGGATCGCTTGGACTTATCCGGTGAGTCTGTACAGACGACCGGATAAGTCCGACGGACAGGTTTCCAGCGGATAGATTTCTTAGCATGCTAAGAAATTTTTATCCGCTTGAAAAACGGTCGGCTGGACAAATGTCCGCCGAAAAATGTCCGCTAGGCCGTACACACGACCGGATTTGTCTGCTGGAACTGATCCGCGGATAAATCCCAACGGACAGATCCGGTCGTGTGTACGGGGCCTTATAGGTAGTACCACTGGGGAAGCTAGACATTATTTCACCCGGGGCAAAGAATCAGTTCGGTGACCCCCTTATGGGACAAGATTAGGCAGAAGTGAGAAACTCCCAGGCCATAGCTGTTGAGTCAGATGTCTGTCCCCTCCCCCCATGTTCCTCTGTCGTCGTCCCTGCTCCTCTGGTCCTCCCCTGCTTCTTTGTTCCCCCAAGGTGAGCGCTGCGGGGAGGGAGAGATAGAGGAGCGGAGGGGGACGGCAGTCCGCTGTCACTGAAGCTGGCCCACTGAGCCATCGGTCCACCGGGAAATTCCCTGTAGTCCCAATGGCCAGTCCATCCCTGCGCGTACACACGACCGTTTTTCATGACGAGAAAAATGCCATTATTTAAATTGGTCATTAACCACTTCTCTACTTTGGGTGTTTTTCAGATTTGGTGCTTACAAGACTAAAACAGTTTTTTTTGCTAGAAAATTACTTAAAACCCACAAACATTATATATTTATTTTTTTCTAACACCCTAGAGAATAAAATGGTGATCATTGCAATACTTTTTGTCACACCATATTTGCGCAGCGGTCCTACAAGCGCACTTTTTTTGGAAAAAAATCACTTTTTTGAATTAAAAAATAAGACAGCAATAAATTTGGCCCAATTTTTTTATATATTGTGAAAGATAATGTTATGCCGAGTAAAATGGTACCCAACATGTCACGCTTACAAATTGCGCCCGCTCGTGGCATGGCGTCAAACTTTTACCCTTAAAAATCTCGATAGGCGACGTTTAAAAAATTCTATAGGTTGCATTTTTTGAGTTACAGAGAAGGTCTAGGGCTATAATTATTGCTCTCGCTCTAACGGTCGCGGCGATACCTCACTTGTGTCGTTTGAACACCGTTTTCATATGCGGGCGCTACTCGCGTTTGCGTTCGCTTCTGCGCACAAGCTCGTCGGGACGGGGCGCTTTAAATTTTTTTTTTTTTTTCTTATTTATTTTTATTTATTTTCTTATTTTTTACACTGGAAAAAAAAAATTATCACTTTTATTCCTATTACAAGGAATGTAAACATCCCTTGTAATAGAAAAAAGCATGACAGGTCCTCTTAAATATGAGATCTGGGGTCAAAAAGAGCTCAGATCTCATATTTAGACTAAAATGCAAAAAAATAAAAATACATTTGAAACTGTCATTTTTTCAAATGACAAAAAAAAAATGTTTCTTTAAGAGGCTGGGCGGGACTGACGTTTTGACGTCACTTCCGCCCAGCAGAGCTATTGGGACGGGCGAAGGAGATTTTTCCTTCAGTCTCGTCCCCAGTCAGCAGCCGAATGGTCCCGATCGCCTCCGCCGCTACCAACGGCTACGGTAAGCGGCGGAGGGTGCGGGAGAGCGGCGGGAGGGGGGGGGGGCCCTCTCCCGCCGCCGATAACGGCGATCTCGCGGCGAATCCGCTGCGGAGACCGCCGTTATCGTTAACAGAACCGCTGACACTAAAGATTGATACCTCGGTTGTGGCAGCAGCTGCTGCCGTTACCGAGATATACATCTTTAAAGTTAGGCCGTATAAAGACGTACGGCGGTTTGGAAGTGGTTAAAAGTGATCGTGTGTAGGCTCCAGAGCATTTTTCTCGACGAGAAAAATGGGCATTAAAAATTTAGAATGTATATATATGTTAATTCGCGCTGAATATTAACTTAGAAAATGCAAATCGTGCTAATAAGTGATTAAAAAGAAACTATCAAGTGTCAAATTAATAGGCAAAAACGATACAAGTAAAGTCCAATTGCATAAATATACACCAGTGGTTTTCAATGAAACAACACCCAGATCAGTGTGATGATTAAAGGAAGGTGTGATGTGATCTCACACAACGTGCTCCTGCTTCACAAGTAGATACGCCTCTTCCACATTAACCACAGCTCATGGAAAACAAAAGAGAGATACTCTCATAGCGCAGCTGAGTGTAAAACAATACAAAGAGGATAGATGGTCTCTAACAATGGCACACTCACGAATCCACCGATTAAAAGCCGCATATAGCAACAATACACCGATCCTTCATTAAGCCGCTCAGCTCATATGATGTTTCCTCTCCTCATTCGAATCCTAGATCGAATCCTAGATCCGTCCCGCTCGTAACTCCTCCCCCACGCGTTACGTCAATAGTCACTTGACTTAGTCATGGGTCACCCATGACTAAGTCAAGTGACTATTGAGGGAGTGGAGTTACGACGTGGGGGAGGAGTTACGAGCGGGACGGTTCTAGGATTCGATCTAGGATTCGAATGAGGAGAGGAAACATCATATGAGCTGAGCGGCTTAATGAAGGATCGGTGTATTGTTGCTATATGCGGCTTTTAATCGGTGGATTCGTGAGTGTGCCATTGTTAGAGACCATCTATCCTCTTTGTATTGTTTTACACTCAGCTGCGCTATGAGCTGTGGTTAATGTGGAAGAGGCGTATCTACTTGTGAAGCAGGAGCACGTTGTGTGAGATCACATCACACCTTCCTTTAATCATCACACTGATCTGGGTGTTGTTTCATTGAAAACCACTGGTGTATATTTATGCAATTGGACTTTACTTGTATCGTTTTTGCCTATTAATTTGACACTTGATAGTTTCTTTTTAATCACTTATTAGCACGATTTGCATTTTCTAAGTTAATATTCAGCGCGAATTAACATATATATACATTGTACCATTTTTGTTTGACTTACATTACTTTTTTGCTGCGTTTATTATTTGGTAATTTTGTTAAATGCTCTATAATTTGATATTTAATTAGCGCTGTAGTACCATATTTTTACATTAAAAATTTAGAACCTGCTCTATTTTTTCACGTCGTTTTTCACGTCGACGTTTTTCTCAGTCGTGTGTAGGCTTTAACGACAGGGGGAAAAAACGCGCATGCTCAGAAGCAAGTTATGAAAAGGGAAATGTGCATAATCAGCCCAAAGGGTGGCGCCATTCAAATGGAACTTCCCCTTTATAGTGCCGTCGTACGTGTTGTACGTCACCTCGCTTTGCTCAAGCATTTTTTTTCACGATCGTTTGTATGCAAGGCAGGCTTGACAAGAATCACGTTGAGAAAAACATCGTTTTTTTCCATGACATGAAAAATGATCGTGTGTACGTGGCATTAGCCTGGAAAGTGAAAAGTGAGTAGTGATGTAGCCATCACATCTAGGGGCTGGTAAGCTGCAAAATATTTCATTTTATTTTTTTGAATACAATTAAAGGAAAAGTATAGGATTTTTGTATGCACTGTAATGATTACACTCAGGACTGAGAATACACTTAGCATTGATTGAATACACTGACAGCCTAATTGCAAGTTTCTATTATTGAGATCATTATTGAGACTTTTGAGATCAGGTCTTTGAATCAGATAAGCCTGTTATTTATGACAAGTTCACTTTTGGTTCAGAAGAATATGGCTCACCCATATGTATGAAGAGGAATGAGAAGGAGTCAGTGGGGATATTTTCAGGAAGTTGCACAGGATTGCACAGAGGAGATTGCTGGAATATGCAGAAAGATAAGTATTTGCCATGGAACTCTGCACTCTGGAACATGAATTAAAGCAGAACTCCAGGATCTGCTGCCCCCTCTGTTTTTTTTTTATATATATAAAAATTAATCTATATATATATATACTGTATGTGTATATACAGTGGGGCAGATCCACAAAGAGAGTACGCCGGCGTATCTAGTGATACGCCGGCGTACTTTCAAATTTCCCGCGTCGTATCTTTGTTTTGAATCCGTCGTATTCCGCGTCGAGTATGCAAATTAGCTATTTCCGACGATCCATGAATGTACGAGCGGCCGTCGCATTCTTTTACGTCGTTTCCGTTCGGCTTTTTTCGGCGTATAGTTAAAGCTGCTATTTGGTGGCATACGCAATGTTAAGTATGGCCGTCGTTCCCGCGTCGAATTTGAAAATATTTTATTTGGTTTGCGTAAGTCGTCCGTGAATGGGGCTGGATGTCAAATGTCAAAACAATGACGTCCTTGCAACGTCATTTAGCACAATGCACGGCGGGAAATTTAGGGACGGCTCATGCGCAGTTCGTTCGGCGCGGGGACGCGCTTCATTTAAATGAAACAGGCCCCCTACTCGCTGATTTGAATTACGTGCCGTTACGCCGCGAGAGATACACTACGCCGCCGTAACTTACGGCCCGAATTCTTTGTGGATTCAAAGATTAAAAAAGTAAGTTACATCGGCGTAGCGTATCTCACATACGCTGCACCCATGCAATTGTACGAGGATCTGCCCCAGTATATTTATATTCATGAAAAAAGTATCAAACACATGGAAACATAAAAAGTCCAATTAATAAAACAGCGCTAATAATGGATAAAGTCCAAATCCACATAGATAAATAAATAAATGATGAAAGGTGAGTAAACAGTCCCAAAGTGGTAATAATGTATCAAGAGCAAAGTTCTAAAGTGGTAAGTGCTTCTAGGGTTGGAACAGTAGTGCACCCTACACCAGCTCCCAATCTTCACCACAGAAGTGAGGCACAACTCCCCCTCAGGGGTTCACACTCACCAGAATATTGAGTAAACTCCAGATTCCTCTTATTAGACCTCCTCCATCACCTCAGAAGCAGCAAGGGTTAATCTCCATTCATGGTGCATAGAAAACACAAAGGCACTGACATAGTGTAATCCTGCTTTAATAAATATAAAAACCTGTGTACCAACACACCGCTTCCAATATACGTACAATTCATATACTTGTAAAGAACATAAAAGAAAAGGGTAATCACCGCTGTCCTCCAAACACAGGGGCCGCGCTTGTGCTAAAAGCACAGTGCTGCTGAGACCTTTTCCTGGTTTACGATATTGCAGGCGGTGGAACGCACTCTTCTCACTTCCTGCTTACGCCGTCGTAGCCACGCCCTACATACACACACACCTGTTTTCCTGCAGTCCTCCAGCCAGTCAGGTAATGTCACAGCAGCTTTCTATTCTTCCTCTAGCGTTGCAAGGGGAAGTTGGTGACAGAACTGGAGCATGGAGAGGGTAGAAACTGAGTTCTGAGTTAACTGTTGCATGTATTTTTACCATATGGGTAATAAATTTGATATGCTTATTTCATGAGGCCAGTGCACTCTTGGTTTTCCCTCAAATATGAAATATTGTCAGACCAATCTCGTCTCCAAATATCACCCAAACTGTCCTCTCCACTCCTCTCAAGATCTTCTGCTCTCAAGCTTAATTTTCTCCTCCTCTCATGCTCATCTTCAGGACTTCTAGAGAACCTCTCCCATCCTCTGGAACTCTCTACCTCAATCTGTCCAGCTATCTCCTACTATGGCTGCCTTTAGGTGATCCCTGAAAACTCATCTCTTCAGGGAAGTCTATCACCCTCCAACTAATCTTTTATCACTTCTATCAGCTCATCCCCCACAGTGACAACCTTTTGTACTACTTGCCTCATTCATTAGATTGTAAGCTCTTATAAGCAGGGCCCTCTTAACCTCCTTAGCGGTATTCCAGAGTCTGGCTCGGGGTGAATTTTTCATACCAAAAGCGGTATCCCCCGAGCTCAGGATCGCATTGCAGGATACAGGGGGAAGTTACTTACCTTGTCCCTGGATCCTGCGATGTGTCCCCGCTGTGTGTGCGGGCTCCTCCGCTGTGTCTCCTCGCTCAATTCACAGTGCCGAGTGCAGAGCTTTGTTCCCTGCGGCGTTACGACGCACAGGGAGTTCAGTGCCAAATTCAAAAAGTGAAACACACAATACACATACAGTATACTGTAATGTTACAGATTACAGTACTGTATGAAATAAATACACACCCCCCTTGTCCCTAGTGGTCTGTCCAGTGTCCTACATGTAGTTTTATATAATAAAAACTGTTCTTTCTCCCTGGAAACTGGAGATTGTCCATAGCAACCAAAAAGTGTCCCTTTACATCAAAAGTGCTTTTAGAACAGCTAGAAAACAGCGATAATAAATTATAATCACTTGCAGAATTGAGCGATAGCGATTTGTGGGGAAATTCATCATCAAACAATAAAAATAATGACAGGGACAATTCTGCAACTGAGCACATTTCAGTGTTTTTGATTTGATTACATTATTGAATAATTTTTATTATAATTACATTATTATTTGTTATAATTATTTATAGTTATTTATTTTATTATAATTTATGATTTTGTGTTTCAAACTTTATCATACCCGGGATGTCTACTAGACTCCTTTTTGGACAGATTTAAGTGAGTTATTCCTAAGAATTGCAGGCCTAAAATATAAAACGCCAAATTTCCTTGCAAAATAATGGTACCGCTTTCAGCACCTAAAACCAGAAGGAATCATACCGCCAGGGAGGTTAAAGAGGAAGAAAACCCTGATGGATTTTACTTCCTCTTTTGCTCACTGCAAACCCTCCAAATTAAAAGCATAATGGGTTAGTATGTATCGCATATTAGCCCATTATGTGAAACTTACCTGCAGACGAATCCAGGGCTGTCCCCTGTGCAGGCTGTGTCAATCTTCTCGCCCCTCTTCCTTCCGGGGGCTCAGACTCCAGCTCTGTAATTGGCGAGCATGAGCCACCGGTAACGGCACAGTCTAACTGAAGCGATAGCACGATGTGTCATTGCTTTAGTGCGCATGTGCCGATTACTTTGGCACATGCAGATACAGGGGGAGATCTCCTAAGCCGTGCAGGTTTAGGAGATCTCCGGGGGTAGCTACAGGTAAGCATTACCTGTAGCAAAAAGTGGTTTGTAAGGGTTTACAAACACTTTAAACCCTTTGTTCTTTATTGCATTGTAACTATACTATCTCCCTTTTATATTGTAAAGTGCTGCATAAACTGTTGTCGCTTTATAAATCCTGTATAATAATAATAATTGTATATAAGCGTTACGTAGTTAGGAGTTCCATCCAGCAAGTTGACTTTTCTATTATTTACTAGGCTAAGCTAAATGTTGAAGCATTGCTATTTACAGAGTTCAATAGCTGAAGATCAGAATACACAAGCAGCTGAATGAGTCAGAGGGAAAAGAGGGACACCTTTCAGCATAGGCTAGGCAGAGGATACAGCCCTACCACACACCCCTATTACACAAACCATGATAAATACATACGCAAAACATGATGCACTGCTAGTTTTTTACTGTCACTTTTTCTTTATACTATCTTTTAACCACTTGAGATCCGCGCTGTAGGCGAAAGACATCCACAGCGCGTCTCTCAAGTGCCGGGTGGACGTCCCTGGACGTCCTGTTGTTTACATTCCCCGCGCGCGCCGCTGGGGGCGCGCAGCGGGAAACACTGTGCCCGGCGCATCGCTGGAAAGCCGATGCGCGTGCCTGGCGGCCGCGATGTCCGCCAGGTACCCGCGATTGGCGGTGACAGCAGGGACGTGGAGCTCTGTGTGTAAACACAGAGCTCCACGTCCTGTCAGGGAGAGAGGAGACCGATCTGTGTCCCTTGTACATAGGGACACAGTATCGGTCACCTCCCCCAGTCAGTCCCCTCCCCCCACACAGTTATAACACACCCAGAATACACATTTAACCCCTTCCTCACCCCCTAGTGTTAACCCCTTCACTGCCAGTCACATTTATACAGTAATTAGTGCATTCTTATAGCACTGATCGCTGTATAAATGTGAATGGTCCCAAAATTGTGACAAAAGTGTCCGATACGTCCGCCGCAATATCGCAGGCCTGACAAAAAAATCGCAAATCGCCGCCATTACTAGTAAAAAATAAAAAAATAAATCATAAATCTATCCCCTATTTTGTAGGCACTATAACTTTTGCGCAAACCAATCAATATACGCTTATTGCGATTTTTTTAAACAAAAATATGTAGAAGAATACGTATTGGCCTAAACCGAGGGACATTTTTTTTTTTTTTTTTAAATAGGGATATTATTATAACAAAAAGTAAAAAATATTGTGTTCTTTTTCAAAATTTTCTGTCTTGTTTTGTTAATAGCGCAAAAAAAAAAAAAATCGCAGAGATGATCAAATACCACCAAAAGAAATCTCTATTTGTGGGAAAAAAATTATAAAAATATTATTTGGGTACAGTGTTGCATGACCGCGCAATTGTCATTCAAAATGCGTCAGCGCTGAAAGCTGAAAATTGGTCTGGGCACGAAGGCGGTTTAAGTGCCCAGTAATGAAGTTGTTAAATAGAAAAATGCAATCATTTAGAAGCTGGATAGAACATTTAAGTTATGTCTAGACTTGTGTCTAAACTTCCGAGGCCTCTAAAAATCGATCTGAGTTCAGATCACTATTGATGCATTTGACAGGCAGATAGGAGGTGATATATAGCCTCAGCCTGTTTTACCCCACTGCCTTTGTAGCTTGAATGGGGCACTAAGAACACAGCTCAACCTTGTGTTTTTAACACTCCCATTCACAAATCTAAATGAGCCCTTAGTGCAAAATAAGACTTTAAATAGTTAAAGGAAGTATAATAGTTTGGGGACAATTTTGTCCAATTAAAACGTAAACAGTTTTAAACTGATGCCCTTTATGTCTTTATGTTTTTACTGTTCATAAAAAATAAACATGTAGTACAGGGTACACCTATGACACGGGTGTCACAGAGAAATATTTATTTAATGTGTGGGATAATAACATACAATGTCATGTTGCTCCCCCACCGGAGCAAATTGGATCATGGCTTATTGTTTTTTTGTGAGTGTAGGGTTCTGTATATTGAGGTTTTTTATTTATTCATTTTTTTTTCTTTTGGTTGAACTACATTGTTTTTTCTTTTTTCAACTTGTTATAAAAAGCCACATACATTTCTGCTTTGCATACAATGTTATGTGGCATCCTCTTACTACTGATACATTTTATGAAATACGCATTACTAGCTCTTCTATCCATTTCAATTAAAGTAGAACTATTGGCATTTTTTTCTTGTTTTCTTTTTGTGTCCCATTGTGGAGATTTCCCTTCACTTCCTGTCCCATAGCCAAAAGTGAGAGGAATTCCTTCCAAAGTAAGGGAATTCTTCTGACGTCACCTGGTGTCCCCATTGGAAGACTCCTCCCAATTGTTATATTGGTGAAAACCCACTTTAACTTTCGATGAAAACAGGATGAATAGTGGGGTCAAATCTTTATAACGGGGGCACAGACCGTAATTAAACCTGACAGGTGCTCTAATCCTTCCCCAATCTATCCAAAACTAAAAGAACCGTTGTCTTTTGTTATTTTTAATGCTCTAATGCAGGCTAGTTAAAAGCTAACCCTACTGCTAGTTAGAACATTTTTTTGAAACCTGAACTCCAGGACAAACAAATATGGTCTAAATATAAAAGTCATGTGTATTGTTCCTTGAATCTTGGTGTGCTTTGTGTATTTCTTTCAGATCTTTGCAGTAATCCAGTGTGAGACTTTATCTCTCTTCAGGAACTTCCTGTAATAAAGACTGGGCCCTGCTGCTCTCTCCTTGTGTGGGGTGATTGGTCTTGTCTCCGCCCACTCCTATAGTTTTCTGTAGTGGGTGGGTCTGCTGGAGCCCTCCCACAGCTCCGCCCTCTGCAGAGTTTATGTACAGTGCTCTACAAGTACCTCATAGAGCACATCTGATGAGTTCAGAGGGCATTTCTACTTCTCATAACCAATTCTTTAAAGCTGTTAGCAAAAAATAGCATTGATGTCTGTAAGTAATTTGGGGTATTTAAAAGATAAAAGATAAAAGATAAAAAGATAACATTTCCATGTTTACCAATAGGGATGGAGATGCAATTTGATGCTTATACATTTACCCTTATGCGTTTTTTCCAGTGCTTTTTATTGCCATACCCGTATTTATCGGCGTATATCGCGCACTTTTTTGCCCTGAAAATCAGGGCAAAATCGTGGGTGCGCGATATACGCCGATACCCGCTTTCCCGCGCCGAGTTTTGAATACTGCGCCGACATATACCGAGCGCAGTACACTCGGGTATATTCGGCCAGTCTCGGCTTCTTCCGCGGTCACGTCCTGGACGTACAGGACGTGAGCGCGACAGTTGCCGAGCCTGCCCGAGCGTACTGCGTTCGGTATATGCTGGCGCAGTATTCAAAACTCGGCGCGGGAAACGAGCGGGGAGGACGCAAGGACGCCGCAGAAGGACGCCGGACCCGCCGAAGAAGACACCGGACCCGCCGAAGAGGACACCGGACCCGCCAAAGAGGACACCGGACCCGCCGCAGAAGGACACCGAAGCCGCAGAAGGACACCCGAAGCCGCAGAAGGACGCCGGACCCGACGAGGCCGCCGATGGACGCCGCGCAAGACACCAAAACTGTAAGTACAAAAATAACTTTTTTTCCACAGGATTGGGGGTCACTTTAGGGGTGCGCGGTATACGCGGGAGCGCGTTATACCGCGATAAATACGGTATTTTAGATGGAGGTTGGCAGGTGACACACACCCCTAGTCACCTGCTCTCCATCTACTCATTAGCACTTGTATGCCTCATTGAGGAAAAGTTTAGTTAGGACCACAGTAATACAGAGAGCCTTGTAAGCGGCCTGTGGCTTATCCATATATTTGCAAATGTGTGCAACCAATCCTCTGCTTTTAACATACGAAGTTAGTCAGTTGAATTCGGCTTGCAATTTGGTTGGTAAGTTTGAGCCTGGTTATTACGCTATACAATTTTACTTTTTTACTTATGTTTTCATCAACACGCATCTCATTCAAAGTCCCAACCCTTTCTTTCTTTCAATGTTAATGCTCAAAAACACTTTGCACAGTTAAAGGTTATTGCCAGTAAATCACACATCCTGGGTACTTGACTTTATTTCAACTTGGCCATAGTGAAACCCTGGCATTGATAAAGGGGTCAATACTGTAGGGAAGTTGAAGCACATTGGTCCTCTGAAAACGTATTACATACTCAAAATAGCCTATAATACTGTAAGGCTTACCTGTAGCTACCCTGGATATTTCCTAAACCTGCACGCTTTAGGATATATCCCCTATATCAGCATGTGCCAAAGTCCTCGGCACATGCGCACTGTTGCTTCAGCTAGTGTGCCGTTACCACGCAGATGCGTGGGAGTGATGTCATCATGGCTCTGACCAATCACAGCGCCAGAGCCCGCGATACCCGGAAGCAACTCCGATGTCGCCGACTGGAGCTGTGTACTGGGACCGCTGCAGGGGCTTCGATCTAAGATCTAAGGTGAATATTTCATAATGAGCTAGTATGCTATGTATACTAGCTCATTATGCCTTTTTTATTTTTATTTTAATTTTTTTTGTGGGTTTGCAAACACTTTAAGCTTTGACAAAAAAATGGAAGCTGGTTGGTTTCTATGCACAGCTGCACCAGATTTTGCACTCTCCAATTTTAGTAAATCAACCCCAAAGCTTGCATTGCTGCTGCTTTGCCTAAAGCACTGTAAAGCATTTAGAGTGCACTAAGAAATGTTTAATTAGCCATGAAATTGGGATATCAGTTGTATGAAGCTTTTTGGAAAACATTTAACAGATGGGAGTAGTGCCAAAAATATAGTCGTACATAATCATGGTCAGATTCCCTAAGTAATACACAGTAGCATAGCTTACTGTTTAAAGTATGTATATACATATATGAATTGCTTGTCTTAAAATTCCAGCCACCCCTTACAGCAATACCAGGTCCCTGACCTCACTCTTCCCTATTGCAGTTAAAGCAATACACATGGTCCAGTCTCTGATTAGATAGTCAATGATAAGGCCATTCCTATGCCTCCTGCTGTCATCGGAATCTGTGAATTTGGCCTCATGCACACAGGATGTTAGAAAACACCACTTTTACATGCATTTGTCATTTTTGTTTTCAGTCTCTAAATGCACCTATGTGGCCATACGTTTACAGGCGTATTAAAAAAGGAGTTTTTAGAGACTGAAAAAAAATCTTGCACGTTCAAGAGAGGAGCATTTGAGTAGAAAAAACTTGGAACGGCCTAAACTTTAGGCGCATTTAGCGCTTGAGCGTTCATTCATTCCAATGGCCAGAATAAATTATTAAATTAATATTCTGGCCAATGAAATGAATAAATGCCCAAATACTTGGCATGCCTAACTGAAGTTTTAGGTGCGTTTGTTAAGCCATCCCCCCCCCCCCAAAGAAGTCAAGGGGAGTAAAAAAATATACTCGAGTATAAGCCAACCAGAATATAAGCCGAGGCACCTAATTTTACCACAAAAAAATGGGAAAACGTATTGACTCGAGTAGGGGGTCCGTCTGCATGCCTCACTGTGCCTCACTTTGCCTCACTGTGTCCATGTGCATGCCTCACTGTGCCCATGCCTCACTGTGCCCATGCCTTACTTTGCCCATGACTAGACTTACGTTTAACATGGGAGTATTTAGAAGGGGTGCCCGGCTTTGAAAAATCGGTGCTCCATGGCCGTAGGTCTCCCAGACCACAAACTTTGCACACTCGTAGAGGAAGATTGGGGCTACATGTGTGCCAATTTTATGGTCCAGGAGACCTACGGCTGGTCGGTACTGGGTCTCCAAATTCCGGGAGATCAGGCGCAAAAAAGTGACACGAGTATAAGCCGAGGGGGGCATTTTCAGCACCAAAAAATGTGCTGAAAAACTCGGTTTATACTCGAGTATATACAGTAAGTTCACTTTAAAAAATAAAAATAAAGAAATGCACATCTTTTTGCAGGTAAAAAAAAATCATTTATTTCTTATCAAAAGCCTGTAAAGCATTGCTCCTGCAATCGGCAGATCGTGGTGCTATGCAGGGCTCCTTCAGACTGTCAGTGTAGTTGTCTGCCTGTAATTCATACAGGCAGGCAGTTGCAGAATGACAGGACGATTTAAAGAACTACTATAAGGCACATCAGCATCCTGGTAGTTAAATGAGAACTACAAGCCGTCAGCCACAACAACTGACGGGTAGATGAAGTTCGCCCATTCACAGAACTCTGCTCCTCCCAGTGGCTGGCTCATCATCATAAACACAATTTATGTCTTCAATATATTTGCCTAATATTAAAGCATTTGTAAAGGAAACATTTTTTTTGCTTTAAAATAACAAACATGTTATACTTACCTCCACTGTGCAGTTCGTTTTGCACAGAGTTGCCCGATCCACGTCTTCTGGGGTCCCTTGGCGGCTGTCTCTGGTCCTCCCCGCAATTACTCACCACAGTCATGCGAGAGCTCGCATGGTGGTCAGTAATTGCGGGCGCGCTCCTGTCATACAGCGAGCGGCCATAGCCGCTCACTGTATCACTCGGCCCCGCCCCTCGGCGCGCTGCGTCAATGGATTTGATTGACAGCAGCGCCAGCCAATGGCTGTGCTGCTCTCAATCCATCCGCTCTAGCCAATCAGCGGGCAGGCTGAGCGGCGAAGAGGATCTCGGGACCGCGCGGGACTTTCGACGGGTCAGGTAAGTAAAACGGGGGCTTGGGGGGGGGCCGGCAACACCAGATGTTTTTTCACCTTAATGCATAGATTGCATTAAGGTGAAAAAAATATTTAATTTACAACTCCTTTAATGCAAGCACATATTCAATAAACTGCAGTGCGGCCATAGAATAAACTTTGCATATCTACATTTTGAATACACAGCTAGTAAGTCAGTGCAATGTTCTTGTTGCAGCAAACTGTAACATTCATGAAATATAAAAAGCCCTGGTCAGGGTATAGTATGGGACCATATGATGCTTTGTCTTACCCCATGCAAGCATGCCTGCCATTATGGTACAGCTGCAGAGTCTTGAATGACTTAAAGGAAAGCTCCATCTGTTACCTATTTTCTATAATTCTACCACTGTGAAAATTACTAAATTACCCAAAATCACTTTACTGTGAAACTTTAGTAAGCTGCAAAGATCATCCTAACTATATGATGTGACACAGCAGGGTCCCTGCCTGTACAAAAAGCATCAAATCTTGCAATACATTTCTTCAATTAAAGTCAGGTATGTGTAAGAATTAGAGAAGAAAAAGGGGAGGGAAAATGTATATAGACAGTAGAACAAAACTGATGGCAGAAAATAATGTTTGCAAAGACAGAACCCCAACATAAGCCCGCTACATGGGCTGAACTGGCTGCCTTTTCAGTCCATATGTTTAGCTGTTTGTTCAACTGAAGCTTGTCTAAAGGTCTAACAATGGCTCTTATTTATGGACAACCATCAGCAAAGTCAGGATATCTTTCGGAGGAAGAAGATATGAAAACATAAATAAAATGGTGGTGTTATTATTATAGCAGGAGTCATATAGGGGTCTATTAATAAAAAAAATTGCATGGCTATACATCAAGGAAAAATGCAAATTCTGTGTAATTTAGCCAGCATTCGCTCATTCGTTTAAGGCACAGGTGTCAAACACAAGACCCGTGGGCCGAATCCGGCCCTCCAGGCCAATTCATGTGGCCCTCGCACCTCTCCTGCAGCTGCAGGAGAGCTCCAGCGCTCCTCTGGTCCTACTCCAGACCCTTACTTTCTGCTTTTAGGCCTCATTAACACTGGCGGACTCCCTCGATACGGAGTCCGCCTGCTCCCGCCAGCTCAGCGGAAAATCCGTCCGCAGATCTCCACTGAGCCGACGGATGACAAGCTCCTCTCTGCTCACTGAGCGAGGAGGAGCTTGTCGGGCACCGCTGTCTCCTATGGAGTGATCTGATGAAAACGGACAGCATGTCTGTTTTCATCAGATCTTACCCGATCTGATCCGCCATGGACGGATGGGGACGTGTCCCCATACGTCTGTTTTTAGCGGATTGGATCGGGTCAAATGTCAGCGGACATCCGACGCTCCATAGGGATGCATGGAGCGGCCGTTCAGGTCCGCCGCCAAAACTGCCAGGCAGACCTGAACGATCTGTCCGTGTGAATGAGGCCTAAAGCAATGCATCCAGCTTCTTTCCAGCAGCAGCATAAGGAAAGGGGGGTGGCTCTCGACATCTAATGTAAAGGGGAGGGGATGCACTGGACATCTAATCTTACAGATCCAACCGCCCCTTTTGAGGGCAATCATTATGCTGATGCGGCCCATGATGAAATTGAGTTTGACACCCCTGGTTTAAGGGATTCTTCTCATAATGCATAAAGCTGTGGCTTTTGTGCAAATGGGGCGAAAACAAACGTTCTTAAAGCGATTCTCTACTCTGGAAAAAAAATTATTAGAAGTCTGCAGCTAGAAATATTGTAGCTGTTTACTTTTAATTATAGTTTAATAGAAGAACGCTTACCTAAACAGGGATCCTCACCTGGGCTAGTTCTTCACTAGCCTTTGGGTGTCTAGTGCTGGCATCTTAACTGTGGGCAGCCAACTGTGCTGTTTGCAACTTCACAGCCGGCTGCCCACTGCTTACGATGCTTTGTCAATTTTTCCACAGTTATCTGGGACCTGTGACGTGTCCCAGAAGACTGCAGGGAGAAAGGGTAAGAGGAGAACTTCTGCTTGAATCGCCTAGCCCAGGGGTCTACAAACTTTCTAAACAAGGGGCCTCTTTACTGTCCTTCAGACATTGGGGGGGCTGAACTGTGGTCAGTGGGAGAAGAAAGTGGGAGTAAACAATACCCCATGATTGGTATTAGGCGGACTAATAGTGTCCCATCATTAAAAGGGTTGTAAAGAAATTGTAAAAAAATGTAAAAAAATTCCCTAAATAGCTTCATTTACCTTAGTACAGTCCTCCTTCACTTACCCCATCCTTTGATTTTGCTTTTAAATGTCCTTATTTCTTTTGAGAAATCCTCACTTCCTGTTCTTCTATCTGTAACTCCACACAGTAATGCAAAGCCTTCTCCCTGGTGTGGAGTGTCGTGCTCACCCCTCCCTTGCACTACAGGAGTGTCAATGGGGGATTTGTTTAAAACCTGCTCCTGGAGCTAAAAGAGGAGAGTTTTCTGCACCTCGCAATACTCACTAAAAGATCAATACATGTTCTTTTTCCTGCATGTTGTGTCTCTGCAACACCTTGCTTCACTGTGACAGAGAGACAAACTGGATGTTAGTGTTAGAATTTTAAAAAGAACATGTGTCAGGTACATTGTGCCCAGGGCCGCCATCAGGGGGGTACAGGCAGTACACCTGTAAGGGGCCCGGAGGTCCCCAGAAGCCCGGAGGCCCACAGGGCCCCAGATGGAAACCCCCCTTTTTTTATTTATTTTTTAGATTTTTTTTTTATATATTTTTATTTTATTTTTTATTAAAGGCCCAATTTTTTTTAGAGGTCCCCAGGGCCCTGGAAGGCCCCCAGGGCCCAGGATGGTAACCCCCCTTTTTTTTTTGTTTAGGAGTCAGGAGGTCCCCAGGGGCCCGGATGACAAACCCCCTTTTTTTAATAAAAAAATAATCTTTTTTTATATATATATATATTTTTATTTATTTTATATATATATATATATATATATATATAGGGCTCAGAGGTCCCCAGGGCCCCAGATGGCAACCCCCCTTTTAAAAAAATATATATATATATATTTTTTATTTCTTTTCATTAAAGGGCCCAGAGGTCCCCCATTTTTTTTATATATATATATTTTTCTTTATTTCTTCTTTTTAAATTTGTGGCAGCCACCCCCCCCCCCCACTTCTCAATTTCAGGCGGCAGTACCCCCCCCCCCCCCCGGTTCTCTGCTCCAGGGGGCCCATGCCTTAAGCTGTGTAAGGGACCCCATAATTCCTGATGGCGGCCCTGACTGTGCCTCTAACACTCATATGTATAGGGCCGATGCTAATCAAAGGAACAATTCACGTCCAGAAACACAATATACATTTGTCTGTCAGTATCTGTCTATGTTAACCTGAACCAGAAAGGCTTTATTCAATATACAGTGCCTTGAAAAAGTATTAAAGGGTTAGTAAAGGAATTTTTTTTCCCTTTAAAATAACAAACATGTCATACTTACCTTCACTGTGCAGTTCAGTTTGCACAGAGTGGCCCCGATTCACGTCTTCTGGGGTCCCTCGGCGGCTGTCTCTGGTCCTCCCGGCAAGTACTCACCACAGTCATGCGAGAGAGCTCGCATGGTGGTGAGTAATTGCGGGCGCGGTCCTGTGATTGACAGCAGCGCCAGCATAGATTGCATTAAGGTGAAAAAAAATTTTCTTTACAACTCCTTTAATACTGCTTGAAATGTTCCACATTTTCAAGGGGTATGAATACTTTTTCAAGGCACTGTAAATGCATTAGCCTAAAGATGACAAATAATGTTTTTATGCAACTATTCCCTTCATGTTCATTCACCCAAATACCCAAATGAATCTACAGGATCATTAATTGCTATTGGATCTCATTTAAATTTACACTAAATTCTGGTTCAAAAAGGGGAAAATTCAACTTAAAAAACGTACCTTTTATTGATCTCAGCCTCCTCCAAATGTCCAAATGTATTTATTTTTTTTCTGCTGTGATCCAGCTTCCTGTTAGGGATGGGGGCTACATTAGTTATATATGGTTCCACTTGGAACCTATGTCAGGTCTTAACTGTTGTGTCCCTATTGAGGACATTTCCTCTCACCTCCTGTGACACAATGGGAAGCAAAAACATCTTGTCAAAGAGAACAAAAGCAGGGGGCATTTTCGAGAATAGTGGTTTCCTCCATCATTTCTTATGAGAACATCACCTTGTTCAGTGTCTTGTTATTGTAAATTCATGAACATAGATGCACAATAGATGCCTTGTTGGTGTGTTTATTATCCCAAAAAAATATTCATTTGATTAATAGAGAATTTTATGCAGAAATCCAGAAAATTCCTAAGGGTCCTTTCACACTTTCAAATACACATTTAGGTAGCTAATTGTGTGTGTTGAGGTGTTTTTGTATGCATAGTAACTTGCATTGTCTGTACGTGTGTTGGGGATAGGGGGATGATCATTCACATCTGTGTGTTTACCTGAATGCTGAATGCATATAATCTATGCAAAATGGGCTATATATCTTTTAAATGCAAGATCATTTATCCCATAGGAAGGACACTTGAGGGAAAATTCAGATAACCAGGGAAGGGAAGTGTTTGAGAAACAAATCTGCCTAGCCCTCCTGAGCTGAGCCATAACTACCTCCTTCCTCAAGCTGCTTACTTACCCCAGAAGGTAAGACAAAGAGCACGTACCCACCCTGCAGGGGCATGTCTAGGGTCCAAATAGATCAGGAGGCATAGAGGGGCTGGTAGAATACCATGATGACCATTTTGGGTCCAGCTAAACACTGAGTATAGTGTGAAACGCGTCAGACCCTACCGATATGCTGTGTCTTGTAGTGCTGTTTTTTATCTTGGATTTTTTACAATACAGGCAATTATTTTGTTCTGAGTGCGGCTGTCCAGAAGAAATCATTTCTTTTGTCTAGCATTTTGGGTCCAATCTAAGACTAATATAATCTTTTCAACTAAACGAAAATGAATTGGCCTAAACACTTTGATGTCATAATATTATGACAAAGTAGTTAATTGATGGATTAAAAAGTAGATATATTGTGCAATGTTCCAAAACTTTATAATATCTAGAATGTGTCATCTCCATGCCTCAAGTGGGCAAGATCTGGGACATGTGCCCTGGGTGCCAAGGTCTAGCAATAGCTGCCATCCTGGATAGTGTTCACAACATAAACCAAAGATTAAAATTCAACAAGGACCAGACCAATTTTGATCACTATGTGGGCTCCTCCGCTAGACAGAGGTTGATTATTTAATGGACTTTTTTTTAAGGGATATGTTGGAAAACGTTCCCTCTCTCAGCGGCTGCAGAAAACCAGCTAAAGGTGCTGATCAGAGTATTCCAACAGCTGCAAGTGCAGAATACATTGTCCTGGCAGGTGTGGATGCAGGAATCTGTCTTTTTTATTTTATTCAGCCCGCTGCATGAATGAAGTGATAAAAACTAGCCATCTAGGGTCAGGCTTAGCTCAGACAGGCCTGGAGAAATGCTCATTGCTTGTCTGTCTACACATATGTACTGCTCCAATAGTCCCCTATCTGAAAATAAAACAAATTTTGCTTGGTCAATTTAACACATCTTCTCAAGTTCCCCAGCTACTTACCTGAGTATGTCACCGCCAATCTATCACAATGTTTACATTCTTTTGTGTCCGTACAGTGAGTCCTTATTGGCTTAAAGCATTTGTTAACCCTCCCCCCAAAAAAAGATCCTGTTCCTGTAAAGCATGTTATATAGCACAGTGCTTGTGCTGTGTCATTTGGCCACCTGAAATACCTGGCTAATCCTGCCTGGTTCTGCCCCCCCTTTGTAAACTGACCACACGTCAGTTTATGTGCCTCCGTCATTCGCTGTGTCTCCAGTCTCTCATCTGTGCTCTCCTCCATCCTCTCCTCCTCCCCTCCCTGGCTGTCAGCTCTGTGTCCGCGCCCACCCCCTCCCCTCCTGCTGCTCAAATTAGGGTTAAATTGACACTATCCTCTCTATTTATTTATGTAATGTCCCCCTGTGACTGTGCTTTATAAAATATTGCAGCTATATACCTGTTTACAGAGCGGCAATCGGCACTCACGTGGCCTGTCAGCTCTCCCCTCCTCTCCCATTGACGTCAGTGGGACATCCTCGGCCCCACCCGCTGTAGCTGTCAGGCCGAGAGAGGAGAGAGCCGGCAGGTCACATCTGTAAATATGTATATAGCTTCAACAGCCACTTTAAATAGGTTTGCATACCGATTCTAGTCTCAGGGTACAAATCTATGGGGGCTCATTGTGCAGAGATTTTGGCTGGAGGATGCACACATCTTTCCTACTCATGAAAGTAGGCAACAGTTTTGTTAGTTTAGGTAAGGAGGACAGGTAAGGTGGGTAAAATTGGCCATACACTAGTAGAATTTTGTTCTGAAAATCTAATTTTCAGAACATTTGTTTGATATTCTAATCATTAATGGGTCAAAAGGATGTTGTTTTTTTTTTTCCCCAGAGTGACAGGAAAAATTCAAAGGAGCAGGGTAGAATTTGTTTTTCCATTCTTTATTTATATATATTTTATCAAGATATTTGAGAACAAAATAGGTCAAATAGGCATCAGGAAAAAACATGTTCTGGTTAACTAGCATAATACATATCTCTTATGAAGATTAACTGTAATCTCCATATGTCTTTATCCAAGTCAAAATAACTATTTCAAAAAATTGTTGGTGTTAGGTACATTTTGTCAAAAATAATATAATTCAATATGCCTCTAGATAGGTACTTAAGGCTAGTCCCATATTATTTGTAGTAACTAGTTTGATTAGAGTTTAAAAAAAGATATGGTTTGAAATGATTAGGAATAAGGTAGATAAAGAAGAGAAAGAGGATAGGGAGAAAGTAAGAAAAAATAAAAAAGGGAAGAAGATGGGGGAATGGTAATTTCCCTTATCGATAGCTCCATACTATTAGATTTAGAGTGAATTTCTATATAGTAACCAGGGTGTCCTAATTTCTTAATGTTTGTCAGGCTTGTTCTTTAGAAATTCTGTAAGTTGTTCTATTAGTTGAATTTCAGAAACTCTTGTTTGCCATTGTGTTAAGGTTGATGGGTCTGTTTTTATCCAGAAAGCTGGTATGCAAGCTTTTGCCACATTTAAGAGGTGTTTGAGTAGTGAGATCTTATCATTTTTTAATAATATTTGTGTATCGTGTAAAAGATAAGCGGATAGTGCATTCAGGAAAGAACAGCCTGTTAAATCCTTATTGGAAGTTTTGATACCAGACCAGAAGTCGGCTAGTAATGGGCAGTCCCAGAAAATATGTAGGAGTGATCCTTCCATTTTTAAGCATCGTCAGCACAGAGGGGATATCTGAGAGTTTTTTTTACAGTGAATGTGGTTTTTGTGAGAGGAACTATTCACTCCAATATTGAATGCTAAAAGCAATTGGTTTTTGAAGTACCTTTAAACAACATTTGTCAAGTCATGAAATGTACTCATAGGAATTTTTGTATAAATGTTCATATGAATATTCTTTAGAAAATCTAATAATGTATGGCCAGTTTAAGTGTACTTTGTCCTGGGGTGTTTTAGTTTAGCTCAGGAGGGCTTGACATGCTGGGCAAGTGTACTTTGTCTGAAAATACATATACCCTTTCAAGAATTTACCATCATTCCCTATAAAGACTTAGTGACGTTTGTATATTGGACAGGTTTGGCATTTATTGAGAACACTTATGATTTTTGGGTAGCTGTGGTGACCAGAAGTAATTCAATGAAAAGAAACACGCCACTAACACAGGAAGCACTTTAGACTTCTCTGCTTTTGTTCCAACGGACACATTTAATGGAAATGTGCAATCATTGTTACAATGGACAAAAACAAAATAGAAAGATTTGTTGAGAAAAGGCTTTGTGAGTCCTTTTAGATTAACACAAAACATAAACAATTGTGATGTATACAACAATAAGAGAAAACACATGAAGTGTACAACAAACAGGAAATGAAGAGTGGAATTCAGACAAAGGGTCCAGCAGCAGAAATTAATTTCCATTTTCTGAACTATTTATTATTCACACCTATTGGATAATGACTGTTGATTCCCACGAGTCTCTTATTTGGTGAGTCTGTCTTATATATTGTACTCTGGGTCCTTACAACATGTTATTGTTTGTCATTATTTAGGCCGTTAAATATTTGAAATCTGACCTGCTTTTACAGAATGGAAATTGAGAAGATGCCTAGGACAAGTCCTGATCATTCATGATTCAGCTGCTCATCTATTACCATCACAATCTATGGGCTTGAAGCTGCCTAATGGATCCCTCCAGTTTTCCCCAAGCTCCATATTGAAAACTGGAAAAATCTCACTTGATTGTGGGTAAAGCTGCAAAATGGGGTTAATTTACTAAAGAAGAGTACCGTATTTGCTGACGTATAAGGTGACTGGCCGTATAAGATGACCCCAGGGGCGGACTGACCATTGAGTCACTCGGGCACTGCCCGAGGGCCCCATGCCACTAGGGGGCCCCATCCGGGTTGCCAGGCTCAGTAAAACCAGGGACAGTATGTAAAAATCTGTGTTTTTTTTAGATCTGTCCCTGATATGTCCGAAAATGACATGCTTTTAATGTGAATATCCCAAGATTTTAGCTGCCCTGCCTCTGCACTACCTCCTGGCGTGGTGGCCATCTGTAAGCCAGAGGGGCCCCATACTCTTCTATTGCCCGGGGGCCCCATGAGTTGTCAGTCCGCCCCTGGATGACCCCCTAATTTTCCAGCTAAAATGTTGGTTTTAAGATATACTCGCCGTATAAGACGACCCCCTTCCCCCCCTCACTGTGCCATTGCCTCACTTCACTGTGCCATTGCCTCACCTCACTGTGCCATTGCCTCACCTCACTGTGCCATTGCCTCACCGTGCCATTGCCTCACCTCACTGTGCCATTACCTCACCGTGCCATTACCTCACCGTGTCATTGGCTCATCTCACTTCGCCGATCTTCATTCCTTCATGCGTGGCAGAGTGAGTCAGACTTCGGGCGTCCATTTTTTTTGTTCCATGACAGGCGGAACACTCAGTTTCCCAGCAGAGCCTGTGTTCAGTGTTCCGCCTATCATGGAAGTCCTCTCGTCCTCTGAACACAGGCTCTGCTGGGAAACTGAATGTTCCGCCTATCACGGAACAGCACGAGGAGGAGGCACGGCTTTTAAAAAATGGATGCCCACAGTCTGCATCCGGCGTATAAGACGACCCCTGATTTTTGCACCATATTTCTAAGTATAAAAGGTTGTCTTATACACCGGCATATACGGTATGTTCACTTTCAAAAGTGACTTTTTTTTAGCTTTGCAAATAAGGTAACGCCAAGATAAAATTTATTAGATAAATAAAGAAAAAGATTACTTTTTAAAGAAAACAAATTTATGTGCAAAAGAACTTAAAGTTTGAAAAAGTAGGAAAGAATTAGAATCTCTGTCAAGTTTTTGTTTCTGTTGGTTTACCCGCTTAAGAGATTCACCGTCTATATTTGCATTGGTGAGCATAGCCACTAAGACAGAAAGTGAGGGGAAATCGAACAAATACAAGCCTCACACAAACCCACCTGGGAAAGTCCTAAACTAAACTAACATCTCCACTTGCTTACTGGTCCAGGTTACTGGTTACTGAATGTGATGTCGGACACAGTCCCGTGTTTCAAAATTTTTCATACCCGGGATGATTATTAAACCAATATGCAGTGTCTAGTATTACAGTAACTAGTAATATTGCTCCTTTGTTTGGACACATTTGCGTGTTTTGGTTTGATTACATAATTGAATAAAATGTATTATTATTATATTATTATTTTTAATAATTATTTATAATTATTTATTATATTATAATTTATGATTTTGTGTTTCAAACATTATCATACCCGGACTTATACTAGACACTCGTTTGGACAGATTTAAGTGAGTTATTCCTAAGAATTACAGGCCTACAATATAAAACAACAAATTTCCATGCAAAACAATGAACCGCCTGATGTGGCTGAGGGGACGGGATAGGCCTTCTGTGCTATGCCCGTCTCTGTCGTTTTCCCTGAGCCTCTGGGATCGCCTAGCAAAAACACATAGATTTAAGTCACTACACACCCAGATGGCGTCCTTGTTTCATAATCCCCTGTTCACCCCGGGTCTCCGACCCCAGGACTTCTCTTGGTGGATCAATAAGGGTCTATTGAGGATAGCGGATCTATGCGACCACAAGGGAGCTTTGTCAAAATCGGTTCTACAGGAAAAGTATGGCCTTCCGAATGCTGAATATTTTCGATACGCTCAAATTTCTCACTTTTTAGAGACTTTGAGTCGTACTTCTGACATCTCTACATCCACGGCTATGGAACAACTTTGCAGAACCTTTGCCAAACACTCCGGTCACATATCACGAATCTATGGCTTATTGTACTCCAATACTCAAAAGATGGTTTACATGCAAAAGTGGGAACATGATCTTGACACAGAATTGGAAATTGCGGAATGGAGTAAACTGGTACAGGGGGCTTCTAGGTCTTATATTAATACCTCTTTAATAGAGGCTAATTACAAAGTACTGATGCAATGGTGCATGGTCCCTGCGCAAATAGCCACTTTTGTTCCGGGGGCGTCCCCGCGGTGCTTCAGGGGGTGCAATGAGGATGGCACCATGTACCACATTTGGTGGACATGCCAAAAGGTGAGACAATTTTGGATACGCACTTATAACTTTATCTATTTTTTAACCCAGGTTAATCTTGTTAAGTCGCCTCTGCATGCACTGCTGGGACGCCCGGTAGAGGAAACGTCAAAGCACTTGAGAAAACTGATAGCTTTTATTATTGTGGTAGCCAGAATCTCCATTGCTAAGTCTTGGAGAACCCCCCACTGTCCCCCATTGTCTCCTGAAGTCTAAACTGTCATGGATTATGGTGAACGAGAGGATGTTGGCCATTCTGAACGATAAAGTCAAGGTTTTTGACAGGGTGTGGGATCCCTGGATCACCTACCTCACAAATGTACATTGATCCGCATCAACGCAGGGGCTTTCCCTTTTTTGGGTTAAGGTAGGGATGCACCATCCTTTCTCCCTCTCTCTCTTTATTTTCTTTCCTCTTCTTCTATCTTTCTTTCTTTCCTTTCTCCCTTCTTCTCTGCTTTTCTAGTGTTACTTCTCATTGTTACGATACTGAATCAACTATAGTTGGTTATTGTCTGTTGGCCCTCCGGGTCTAGATAGGGCTCCAAATGGGCGAGCCTGAGCTGAGTTTGACGTTATCCCTGTTTAGGGATAGTTCTAGAGGGAGCTCTCAAAGACATAAGATATGCAAATGTTCTGTGTATATTTGCAATAATTTGTATCTGCATGTTAGTCCTCCAGATGATGACTGTGAGCGTTTTTTTTTGTATACCTTTTTCTTTCTTTGAAAACTCAATAATAAATATTGGAAACGAAAACAATGAACCGCTTTGACATTCGAAAATACTGACATAATCAGACTGCCAGGGAAGTTAAATCTGGTATGATATTCCATTGTATGTCCAATTTCTTTCTGCTAACAAGTATGGAGGAGATTGTTGCTTCCTGACTGGCAAGGTTGCAAAGTACATAAAAGATTACTACATAAAATGATGTCATTCTTTGAATTATAATATCCTTTGATGTTGGATAAGATAAATGTTGTTTGTGCTTGCACCCACATAAGGGTCTGTTTGTTTTGGGTCTTTCTAAAGCGTGTTACAGATGCTTTGAAATCACAGAATTTGAACTTTTAACTAAGCAGAACAAGCTGAAGATTGACATATGCCCCATTTTACCCTATTCAGGTGAGGTGACCACTGCAGCTTACATTTTTCACAATGAATCTACTAAGGTTGATAAATTATTTTATCCTGTAGGATGGTGACAGTGGGGAAACCTGGAGGAAGTGATGTGGATTGATAGTGGTGCTGTTAGGTTACACAACTAGTCATAACACGTTATATTTATAGGTGACTTCAGGTATAATATGTTTGGATTATCACGAAAATAGATTCAAGTTTAATGTTTTCATAATCTTTTTTTTGTATATCTGTAGCCTCCCTAGTAAGTAGTGCGTACTTTTCCATGTATTGCCATATTGCAACATGGAGCAGCTTAAGGTGGGCAGTACATGTACGGTAAACTATTATAAGTTAATAAGGGATAAAAGTGTGATGAAGGAAACAATTAAAAATGTAATATATAAAATTCTAAGGAAGAAATCATGCTCAAAATTAATAATAATAATAATAATAATAATAATAATAATAATAATATATATATATATATATATATATATATATATATATATATATATATATATACACTGGGGCGGACTGACAACTCATGGGGCCCCCGGGCAATAGGAGATTATGGGGCCCTTGGGCATTAGGAGATTATGAGGCCCCCAGGCAATAGATTATGGGGCCACACAGTATACACACACACACATACAGTATACATACACAGTATACACACACGCACACAGACACACAATATACACACACAGTATACACACACAGTATACATACACACACAATACACACACTGAAAAGGTACTGGAGAGGTGGGGCAGCTATAATCTTGTGATTTTTAAAAAAACACAGATTTTTACATACTTTTCCTGGTTTTACTGAGGTTGGCAACCCTGATGGGGCCACCTAGTGGCATGGGGCCCTCGGGCAGTACCAGAATGGTCAGTCCACCCCTGTGTGTGTGTATATATATATATATATATATATATATATATATATATATATATATATATATATAAACAGATTGTCTTTACAGATGTTACCCTTGTGCGTGTGCATGAATTTGCCAACAGAAAAAAAATATGTGTCGAAGTAAACAAACCTTCGTTTAATAGGCAAAAAGCAAGCTGTGCTTTTTAAAAGCCTTGATTTTGCACTAAAGGTTTTCACAGCATGCACCACATTATAAACTCTGAGTGATTAACTATAATTCAGTATAATAGCACATACCAGAGTTTTTATCACAGGGTGATATTGTTGCTTTGTATAAAGTACACAAGTAGCATATATTACATGATCGTGAAGAGGGGCAGAACAGGAGAAAGTTTCTATTGAAAGGGTAGATGGTAAGCTGGAAACTGCCATCTAAAACAACTACCAAATTCAAATAATCCTAAATCTTTTAAAAAAACACAGAGGTTCCTAATAAAAAAAAGCAGTTAATCCTCATTTGTTTATCCACATATCACCCAAAGGAACTCACAAGAGCGAGGCTTAGCATTTCAGTTCTGGTCCTTTCGAGTCTCAGTTATTTACTACCATATTCTTTAACTATACAATCATTAGCAATACATTTTGGTGATCATATTGGTCAGATGATTAGCAGTGGATGGGAGACTAATCATCTATCTTGACCACCTCCTTCCACATATCACCACATGAAATATCCTCCATTTTTTTTAACCACTTTTGGCGTGGGGTCATTTTTTGCAGTATCGGTGGGCAGAATGGTAAAGCTTGAAATTAACTTTTTATTTTTCATATGCAGGGCAAAGTAAGAGTTTTCCTTCATAGACAACTTTCACTGCTACCATTGCTCCCTCAGTCAGCATACTGCCAGATCTGTGTAAGTTCAGTCTTTGCTGAAGATTTCACCAAGGATAAGCAGCCTATCCCTACACCAACCTTATCTTGCATTTTGATATGGCCCTTTGGGCATTGACCACTGCATAATTTAAAGAAGGTGGGAGGTCATATCCTCCCTCCCCTATACCTTAAGAACTACATATTTCTACTAGTATATCAAAAGGAGTGGTGGGGAGCACAGATGCAGTATCTAGAATGGGATGGTAGACTATCAATTCTAACATTTGAACAATTTCTGCTGAGAGGTTCTGAGACTGCAACTGCTTGAAGTGTTGCCTGGCTTTCTTCAACATGACTCACCTTGGGAAATCTAGAGTTTATGAATGTGAGCTGAGACACAGATAGATCTGAGCTGTTGCAGTTCAGAAGCTTCTTTGTCACACTCATAAAACCACTGATTATTCAAAATAATTGACTAAGAAATGGATTTTTACAGTGCCCAGACAAAACACAAAAGGGTTAAAATGTACAAGTTTATTACAAATAATTAATAAGATACATTTAAAATAAACTGTGGATAACCTGCTACATGCAGGAATGTTCACGAATCCTGCTTAAACGTAATCCCCCAGAACAATGTGTTTCCAATATACCAGTATGTATGCTGACTTGAAGATAAAGAGTTGCATAAGGCTGTCTAAAATGGGGAATATTAACCTCAATGCATTTGTTTCTTATTTGGTTTTGTAATGTGATTTATTAAACTGTTATTGTTCACAGCGTTTTAAGGTTCTCTTCTATTCCTCCTGAAGAAGCGAGGTGATCTCACAAAACGTGGTGTTGTTGTGTATGTCTCCTATGTAAGTGCATGTTACAGTTAGTGGAGTTCACTAAAAAGCAATAAAACCCATTAGTCTTACTAAATCAGCTAATGGCAAATTAATTGTGTCTTTACTAAATTAAATCTTAAAAGCATATCATGAAAACATTTGGCAGCTTCAATTAAAGGTGAGCTCACCAAAAGGTCATATTGTCATATAACATCATAGAACAAAATGAAAAATGCTAAACAATTGTTATCATATTAGGCCCCGTACACACGGCCGAGGAACTCGACGTGCCAAGCACGTCGAGTTCCTCGTCGAGTTCTGGGATGAAGCCGCCGAGGAGCTCGGCGGGCCGCCTTCTCCCATAGAACAACGAGAAAATAGAGAACATGTTCTCTATTTTCTCATCGAGCTCCTCGGCGGCTCCATCGAGCCAAAACTGTACAGACGACAGAGTTTCTCGGCAGAATCCGGGTTTTGACCGAGTTTCTCGGTGAATTCTGCCGAGAAACTCTGTCGTGTGTACGGGGCCTCACACTTCATTTGGTTCTATGATGTGATTTAATATGCTGCTATTGTTCACAATGTTTTAAGGTCCTCTTCTATCCTCCTGAAGAAGCGAGACGTTCCCACGAAACACGTTGAGGCTAATATTCCCCATTCCCGTTATATAACTTTTCATTTTCAAGTCTGCATACTGTTGAACAAACATATTTTGTTGTACGTGCACACTGTTATACCTGTATTGGAAAAACTTTGTTGTAGGTTACAATTGGGGAATTTATGTGAAGGGGGATTCCTGAACACTCCTGCATGTAGCAAGTTATCCATGACTTTTTAAAAGGTATTTTATTATAAATTGGTAATAAACTTGTAAATTGAAATCCTTTTGTGTTTTGTCTGAGCACCATGCAAATCCATTTCTTATTCAATGTTTTCTAACGTGATCTGGGATGTTGGTGCCCCCTATCAGCCTTTATAACTCAAACCCTCCCTTTTTGAAAATCACTAATAAGAAGGGAAAGAGCCCAGCCCATTGGCCAGCAGTGATGTGGGGTGATGAGAGTTTATTTTTACAATAAATACACAAGAAACCCTATAAAGAAAAATGTTACTCCCTTGGATTCCTCCTTTATCGAATTGTATTGTATTTGTACTAACTGCCCTCATGTTGTAAAGCGTTGCGCCAACTGTCGGCGCACAATGAATCCTGTATAATAACAATAATAATAATACTATTACAATGTGAAAACATGGATAGGAAGAAAGTTGTGTGAACAAGTTACATTTTCCATGGTCACAACTTTATTTCAAAGAATTTCAGTGCTCAGTCATATAGGTCAGCATAAATTGACTTTTCTTGAGGAACCATCTTTATTCATTTATTTACAGAGCTCCAAATAAAGATCTTACATTCCTTAAGTCTAGACGTTTTGGGTCTATGCCTCTAATATAATATTCATATTAAGTTCTTGTGATGGATGTGAATACAGCAACAATTTGCAATATATTATTCAATTTAAATAGTGGTCATGCTGCTGATTGGTGACATTATGCGGTGTGATATCCACGCTGAAGTGTGTGTTTTTTCTTTAAATGTACTTGGATCTAAATTCACTTCTTACTGCAGAGGATATGTTTCTAATTGTGGTCCTTCATTCCTCTCTTATAGATTCAGTCAGTAATATCACCAGCCTCACTAGCAGGTGATAAGAATGCTTGATATAACACTTTGCATTCTGCAAAGTGACAAGGAGGCAAAGTTAGTGTCTTCCTGTCCATGTCTTGTATATATCAGATCTTTTCCCATATTATCTCTTGTAATCAATTCCTTTGAAGTCTACACTTTCAGTACTGTTTTCTCCAGGATCTCTGTGTATTGTCATATACTGCTCCCTGGTTCATCTCAGTCCCTAGACCAGTTCTTTGTCTGGTTCAGACATTTCCAGTCCTCTCATGGGAAAATTACACCATCTATGTTGATAATACCCTCACAATAAAAAAAAGTATTCAGCGCTGGAAATAAAATTAAACTAAAAATAGATATGCAAGCCAGCACTACGGAAAAAAATTCATAAAATTTCCAAAGCAAGTGTAAAGTGAAAAAAGTGCAGCACAAAAACAAATTCAATCACAAAAAATGTATATATATTTTACAAATAATTCATTAACCATAGATATATCCATAAAATATAATAAATTAGCAAATAAAAGGAGAAATCCATGTGTGAAAGTCCATACATAAATAAAGTGAATTAATCCAAGCAATTTTTCAGTTGAAAGGTGCAGGTGAATAAAGGTGACCAGAACAGTATCCTCCACCGTGCAAAAGATGGCCTCTCACCTTCAAAATTCGACCTTAAAAGGTCACTGGGCATAACAACAACCTCCAAGGAATCCTAATAAGACGTCCATAAGCAACTCAGTACTTTGCAATCAGCTCAAAACCAGCAGCAACTCCACCATATGAAATGAAAGAAGAGGAGATCTAGTGCTCTCTGTAGCAAACATTTATTCGGATAACATAATAAAATGATCACTCACATGTATATACACTCTTTATGCCGAGTGTCAGCTGTATGGCGTAAGAGACAGTGTAGAAGCATACAGACGGCGATCGTGGGTGACGTCCTGTGTGGCTCCTCCCTCCGTACGCGTTACATCCCGTGGGCGGGACTTCTTCAGTGCAGGACAGGTAAACACACTGGACGTCCCACTGTGGAAGGTTTACATAGTGTCTATGGCAACCTATCGACCTATCAGACAGCCGGAAAGATACGGCCAATGATGGCACATGTATTATCTATGAAATTTATCACATCGGGTATAGAAAAGGAGGAAGAGGACAAAGTCCTATATTGATGGCCATAGTATAATGAAAAACAATAAAAAACAATGTAGACACAAAGCTAGCCCCTTAAACAGACTGGTCAGTGACTGGAAAAAGGGAAAAAGGGAGAAATGGATACATACACAAACCGGAGGAGCAAACGAAAAAAGATCCACCGGTAAATTATAAACAGTACCCCATAATTAAAATATAGCTAATGTGCTCCTAGTAAAAGGAGTAGATCATAGATTAACCCCTTCAATATATATTAAAAAGGTGTAAGAATACACATATGCCTAGAGACACATATATGTATAGAGGATTACACATATGTATAAAATAACACACATGTGTATAGAGGACGTCATCCATGGTGACCGTCTGTATAGTATACATAAAAACATGCGTGATCAACATATAATCAACAATATATAAAAATAATAAATAATAAAATTAAAAATACATAAATATTAATAGATAAAAAATATGAATATAAAAAAGGATAAGTATAAGCCAATAAATAACCTTATATGAGAAAAAGAAAACTCATTACAACATCATACATTATTTATCTATTAGAAATAAAACAATTATGATCGAATTCTACGTTTAAGCCAGCAGGAGATGAAACTTTGGTCTCAAAAATCCAATAAGATTCACAACGACTTAATTGGCAGATAAAATGTCCGCCCCCCCCCCCCCCCCCCCAATGCTTAGACACCTTCTCAATCCCCCAGAATTTCAGCCATTTTGGGTCACGTTGGTGATATTTTCTAAAGTGCCTAGCGACACTATGCGTCTTCACCCCTCGGCATAAAGAGTGTATATACATGTGAGTGATCATTTTATTATGTTATCCGAATAAATGTTTGCTACAGAGAGCACTAGATCTCCTCTTCTTTAATTTCATATGGTGGAGTTGCTGACCCAAAACACACCTCCAAGATGGACACTGCCTTGTTTAAGAAGCTGAGGGTAAAGATGAGGGACTGGCCAAGCATGTCTCCAGACCTAAAACCTATTGAGCATCTGTGGGGCATCCTCAGACGAAAGGTGGAAGAGCTCAAGGTCTCTAACATCCACCAGCTCTGTGATGTCGTCATGAATGAGTGGAAGAGGACTCCAGTGGCAACCTGTGAAGCTCTGGTGAACTCCATGCCCAAGAGGGTTAAGGCAGTGCTGGAAAATAATGGTGGTCACACAAAATATTGACACTTTGGGCCCAATTTGGACATTTTCACTTAGGGGTGTATTCCCTTTTTTTGCCAGCAGTTTAGACATTAATGTCTGTGTGTTGTTATTTTGAAGGGACAGCAAATGTACACTGTTATACAAGCTGTACACTCACTACTTTAGATTTCTTCAGTGTTGTCACATAAAAAGATATAATTAAATATTTACAAAAATGTGAGGGGTGTACTCACTTTTGTGAGATACTGTTTATTGCAGTCCACTCAGTACTCCAAACATGAAAATGGTGCAGGGGATAACAAGGGAATTAGTCCATTATATAAAGAATATATGGATATTTAGGGCTAGATGGAATACTTCGGGTAATTTGGAATTTAGTTTAAAAGAAGCGAGTATTTTGTTTACTATATCTATCTTAGAGGAATGGATTGAAAATTATCAGTGATATAGATATTATAATCTCCTTCGGCAGTAATCTGTGAACAATAAATAGAGCTGAAGAGAGAGAAGTAATGTAATATCCATATATATATATGTTGATGTATAGGACTGTGCCTGGTTCTCTTCTTATGTTTCCTGTATCGCTTTCTTGCTTTTTGTTCGTTTTTGGAAAGAAACAAAATAAAAATATAGAATGTAAAAAAAAAAAGAAAATGGTGCAGGATCCTGTTTTCTCCCACCTTTAGTTAACCTCCAAAATCATCAGTTTCCTTTCCCCTCTGTCTTCTAACAACTTCCAAATATGTAAACTCTTGCTCTAGTTCCACCTCTTATATTTTTCGAAAAGGGATATCTGATATCCACTATGATTTTTTTTAAAATTCAGCATTTTTCATAAGCTTGAAAATCTCTTATACTGTCATTCTCTTTCCAATTTCAGCATTGGTCCTAAACCTTAAGAATGTTTGGGTTACACCTGTCTAACTAAATTTCTCTAAACTCACTCTATGTATTATCCCAGACAATCTGGATTGATACTAGGTATCCAGTGTTTCACCAACTGCCAAAAATATATTGAAAAAACTATAGTTGATCACTGCTGATCTCTCTCTTTTTATTCAGTCTCTGCATTCCTTTTGTTCACAAGGAATTGCTCTATTGGTTTATTTTTAGGGGCTCTGTTCTAACATGTTTCCCACTAGTTAAAGTGGATGAGCAAATCTGCCCAGGTTTGGTTACAAAAAGTTTTGCCAGTCGTTTTTTAATTCTGACAATTTGTACAGCTAATAAGCAAGCTATTGTGAAAGACGGGGGGCACGTATCAATGCATTGCAATATAGGTTGATCCCCAGTTCTGGTTGTTAACCAGCAAAGTTTTCAGCCACACATTTGTGATTTTCAAATTTTGCAAATCCCAGGAAACGCGAACCTCACCCCCATTGTTTAGAATTGGGCTCTCTTGAATTATCTTTGCATGCTGTACCCTTGGGAAAATAAACTGTTAGCTTTGGCTTCAAATACTATCTGTAAAAATGTGCTACATTTCTGAATGTGAACTTTCAATATTTCTGTCTCTTTTTATTCTGCTCATAAGGCCACTCCCTAGAGCTGAACTTTAAGCACAGCATTAGGTACATATATGGAAGCAGAGGCTCCAAGACAGCAGAAACAGAATGTGTGTTTTTCACCCTTTATCTTTATGGCAATGGACTTCTTATCTTTAGGTGCAATTACTGACCTCTCTGCAACTATGTCTGGTCCCATGAATTGATCTCTCTCTTTGCTGCTGCTCTAGATATGCTTAAAAGGGGTTTGCTGACCACCCCGTTGTCAGCAGTGCAAAGGTAAGTGCAAGGCATTAGGTATGCAATGCCAAACAAGGGCATGCCAAGGAGCAGTGTGCTGATCAATAGTATCTATCCTACTATGCCATTTTTCTTAAGTGGCAGCTCTCCGTTGATTGCAAAGGCACCAGTGAATGTTAAAAAGAGACACATACCTCCCACCACCCACTGCACTGCAAAAAGACCTGCCCAGGACAAGGCATCACCAAAAGGCAAGATGGGTGTTTCCAGGTGTTAGTACCTTTTACCAGTAGTCCTCCTGAGGTGATATGTTGGGCAGAGTTGGTGTCCCAGCTGTGAGTGGGTCCCAGCGGAGTTGGGATATGGTAGCAGGACACCCTTGACCAGCATAATGTAGGGCTGGAGGAGAGAAAAAGAGACCCTTGCAGGGCTGAATTGCCAGGGTTGTCAGTGGAAGACACATTGGGGAACAATGGAGAAATCTTGCCAACCCTGTCCTTGACCATCATCCAGCAGGTCTTGTGGCTTGGATTCAGCTGGTAGGGAATGAATGAATGAACGAATGACTTGTATAGCGCTACTCATGCGAACTGAATCGCCTCTGGGCGCTTTTTCCAGCCAGTGTCTGCTTGGCTGGTGCGGTCATTTTACCCCGTAGGATCGTGACACGCTTGGGACACACAGTCATACACACAGATATACATATATATACTGGGCCAATTTTGGACAAGATCCAATTTACCTACCAGCATGTCTTTGGAGTGTGGGGGGAAACCAGAGTACCCGGAGGAAACCCACGCAGGCACAGGGAGAACATGCAAACTCCAGGCAGATGGTGTCGTGGTCGGGATTCGAACCAGCGACCCTTTTGCTGCTAGGAGAAAGTGCTACTCACTACACCACTGTGCTGCCCTAAGGAGCACCCAATGTATGTGGATGGAACACTTAAGTGGGAACTACCTGTAAAAGAAACAGCAACATCTGGTAAGATGGCTCTAAAGGCACACTGGGACTGTTTTGAATGTTCTGCAAGAGACTACTGACAGGAATTCATGTAATGGATGTATAGTGTTCTGCTCTTGAGGCTTCTGTCAGAATCTTATGATATTGATGTCTGTCATGCAAGAAAGTTGTACTGTTGAATGTGATTTGTGCAGTAAAATGTTAAAATGCAACTGGACATTCCTTTATTCCAAGTAACAGGCCGTAAATATTTAACCTCCCTGGCCGTATGATTCTTTCAGAAAAAAGGTGCTGAAAGCGGTACCATTATTTGCAAGGAAATTTGGCGTTTTATTGTTTATTGTTTATTGCTTATTGCTTGTATAGCGTAGAATCACCCGAAGGTATCGAAACGCTTCCAGACCTTAACAATTCACAACAGGACCGAGTGTTACAGGCATAAATTAACATAGTAACAATATAAAATATGTTTTATATTGTAGGCCTGTAATTTTTAGAAATAACTCACTTAAATCTGACCAAACAAGATTCTAATAGGCATCCCGGGTATGACATTTTTTTAAAAACAAAATTATAAATTATAATATAATAAATAATTATAAATAATTATAACAAATAATAATATAATTATAATAAAAATTATTCAGTTGCAGAATTGTCGCTGTCATTATTATTATTTTTTATGACAAATTTCCCCACAAATCGCTATCGCACAATTCTGCAAGTGATTATAATTTATTATCGCTGTTTTTTAGCTGATCTAAAACTATTTTTGACATAAAGGGACACTTTTGGTTGCTATGGACAATATACAGTTTGCAGGGAGAAAGAAACGTTTTTATCATATAAAATAACATGTAGGGCACTGGGCAGACCACTAGGGACAAGGGGGTGTGTGTTTTTTTTACATACAGTACTGTAATCTATAAGATTACAGTATACTGTATGTAAGGTGTTTGTTTACTTTTTTGAATTTTGCGCCGTTCTCCGTCCCTGTGCGTCGTAACGTCGCAGGGAAAGGAGATCGGCGGCACAGGAGGACGCTGTGTGAATCGAGCGAGGTCCCGCTCGCTCACACAGCGCGGTGGCATCGCTGGATCCAGGGACAAGGTAAGTAAACAGTGCCTGTGGATCTAGCGAGGCAAGCCCGAGTCTGACTCGGGGTTACCGCTCGCAGCAGGAAAATCTAACCCAGAGTCAGACTCGGGAATACCGCCAGGCAGGTTAAATGGGTGGGCTTCAGGCTAGGAGAATTGTGACACAACTTGGTGGAGAATCTCCAAAACAACAGGCAGGTGAATATCCTCATCTAAAAGAAGCAGAGAAAGTCCTGGGCCAGCATGGTGCAAACAGCCACCCAATCCAGAGCCCTTACACTGGCTCATGTAGTCCGTGGCCGTGGGTGCTCAACCTGCGCCCCCCCGGCTGTTGCAGAACTAAAATTCCCACCATGCCTCTGCCTTTGGGAGTAACTGTCAGCCTTGCAATGCCTCATGGGAATTGTAGTTCTGCCGCAGCTGGAGGGCCACAGGTTGAGCAGCCATGTTGTAGTCCACAGACTGGAAGCTATGTAATCATTCAGTTTTGTAGCTCCACAGAATGGTTTTGCCCAATATGTGGTATCATTTAAAACAGTTTGGTAATGGAGTACATGATACCCGATTTGTCCAATTTGTGGTGACTGCAGCTTTTGAGTACATAAGCAGATTTCTTGTGGTTATTTTGGTAATACCAGAAATTTCGTTTCAACTTATCTAAAACTGATCTTGTAGTAATACTGTCTGCTAATAACTTTTACATTGAATCTCTCTTATTATTGCCACATGCCGATTTCAGGCAATTTCAATCTCTTTCAGGTCATCGGGACTTGCAAATAAAATTACAGGTAATCGCCAGAATTTAAGCAATTTACCGCCAATAGGTCTGATCAGCGACCAAAATTGTGTCAACTGTGAGGTGGAAACTGGCCATTAAATTGATAGCTTTAATAATGTTTATTGAGAGAGCAAATTAAAATGAAAAAAAGTTATCAGATCTTTCTGGTGTGTTTGATTGGAGAAATTTCAATCCTGTTCAATTGAGGTCAGTCAAAAGAACCATTTCATGTCTTTGATTGCTTTGCAATTGAAAGAAAAATGAAACAAAAGTTCCAGCAAAATCTTGTGGCTTTAAAGTAAAAAAAAAAAAAAACATGTATCATGCATCTTACTAATAAAAATATTAATTAATGCATTAGTAATTTCCTGTACAGAATACTGTAACTTTTTACTAACAGGTTTGCCATTCACAAAGTTGGCACTGCTTCAGTTAGTCATAAAAGCAGCTGCCAGACTTATCTTACTCCACCAACTGCTTCGCTAACCCCTCTGCTTTCTGTTTTCCTTTGAACTGCCTCAAGGTCTAAATTCAAGCTTCTGTTTCTTACCTACAACAAGGCCCTTAATAATGCTGCCCAGCCTGTCTCTTGTTTATCTTTCAGTGTGCTTACTGGATCTGCAGATTATTTAGTTCTAATATCCTCCCTTGTTACCTCCTCCAACTCTCGCATCCCATATTTCTCACTGCTTCTTTTCTCTGGAATGCTCTCCCTTGATTTACACACTATTTTCTAATCTAATGCTTCAGTTACTCCCTAAAAACATGATTCAATAGTTTCTTATTTAAATGGACTGCTAGGATTTTTTAGTCTATTGCATATTAGTTTAACCACTTAGTGCAGCCAGCACATTGCACATTTGTATGGTTGTTTGATAATTATTTCACTTTTATTGATATTTATTTTATTTTGTTCCAATATCGGTTATTGGACAACTCACGGTGCAGTTGGCATACTGCATATTGTGTTTTTACACACACATATATATATAATATATATTTTTTGTAATATCTTCCGTATTGTTTTCACTATTTGGTTGGTCAGTAGCAGCAACAGCCATTTTTCTCATAGAAGCACTGTGGCATATGGATTGTATGCTGACACACTGATCTAGATATATGATTTAAGTTTGAAATCACTGTGTCACATTTGTATGACTCATATATTTCTTATGTTTTTTATTGTTTGTATTCAGGTTATTCACACTTAAGATTGGGTATATTCTTCTACATATTGTTGGTAAGAAAAAATCGCAATAAGCGTTTATTGATTGGTTTGCGCAAAAGTTATAGCGTCTACAAAATAGGGGATAGTTTTATGGCATTTTTATTATTATTATTTTCTTTACTAGTAATGGCGGCGATCAGTGTTTTTTTATCATGACTGCGGTATTATGGCGGACACATCGGACACTTTTGACACTATTTTGGGACCATTATCATTTTTACAGCGATCAGTGCTATACAAAATGCACCGATTACTGTAAAAATGACACTGGCAGTGAAGGGGTTAACCTGTAGGGGGCTCTGAAGGGGTTAAGTGTGCCCTAATGTGTGATTCTTACTGTGTGAGGGCGTGGCTTGGTGTGTGACATCACTGATCGTCGTTCCCTATGACAGGGAACAGACGATCAGTGACAGTCTCACTAGGAAGCACGGGCAGAGGTTTGTTTACACTTACCTCTCCCTGTTCTTCAGCTCTGTGACCGGTGGCGATCGGGTCCGCGGGTGCAGTCACGGAGCTCAGGACTGGGTCGCAAGCTCGCCGCCGGCAGCGCGTGCGACCCATGGCTGGGATCTTAAAGGGGACTTACCTGTACGCCCTTGTGCCCAGCCGTGCCATTCTGCCGATATATATCGTCGGTCCTTAAGCGGTTAAATATTTTTAAAATGTAATATCAGCAGATATTGGCAAGTTAATATAGTTTTTATCATTACATTTGTAATGAACTATTACTATGATAGGAGTTGATTTACCAAAACTGGAGAGTCCACTATCTGGTGCAGCTCTGCAGAGAAACCAATCAGCTTCTAGGTTTTTGTCGAAGTTTAATTGAACAAGCTGAAGTTAGAAGCTGATTGGCTACCACGCATCAGATTTTGCACTCTGGTTTTAGTAAATCAACTGCATATTGTTGAAACAGTTTAGTCTTCATTTTGTGCTGACTAACAGGTAAGTGTGCAGGTGAAATGTTTGTATTGTATTGTTCTAAGATATGGGATGAGTTTTGGGAGTTGGTGTCATGTTTAGGCTACTTTCACACTGAATGCACTTTTCAGGCATTTTAGTGCTAAAATAGCGCCTGTAAAGCGCCTGAAAACTCTCATGCCTTCCCAGTGTGAAAGCCGAGTGCTTTCACACTGGGGTGGTGGGCTTGCAGTATGGGAAAAAAAGTCCTGCAAGCCGCATCTTTGGGGCGGTTTGGGAGCAGTGTATATAGCTGCAACACAGGCGCTTTTAACCCTATCTTTGGCCCTGATAGCGGCCAAAAAGTGCCGCTAAAATTACAGTAAAGCGCCGCTAAAACGAGCAGCGCTTTACTGCCAATGCGGCTGCAGCTCCATTGCAAAAGCAGTCTGATGCCCTGTACACACGATCGGATATCTGATGGAATCTAATCCGATGGATTTTTTCGTTGGCTATCCAATGAAGCTGACTTTCATCAGTCTTGCCTACACACCATCAGTCAAAAATCCGACCGTGTCCAACGCGGTGACGTAAAACACTACAACGTGCTGTGAAAAATGAAGTTCAATGCTTCCGATCATGCATCGACTTGATTCTGAGCAAGCGTGGATTTTTCTCCGATGGAGTTCCACGCAGACGATTGTTTTTTTCTAGCAGTTTTTTTATCCATAGGAACATTTTAAAACATGTTCTATTTTTTTTCACTGATGGAAAACAAACCGATGGGGCACACACACGATTGGTTTGTCTGATGAAAACAGTCCATCGGTCCGTTTTCATCAGACAAACCGATCGAGTGTACAGGGCTTTGGTTTTATGTTACTAGTAGATGTGTTGTATCTGGATTTTGCAAAAGCATTTGACTCAGTTCCCCATAAACCTTTACTGTACAAAGTAAGGCTCCATTCACACCTAGGCGTTTTCACGCCCGACGCCCGCCGCTATTGCAGCCTGCAATACGCTGGAGGGGGTGATTTAACATTGTCGGCTATGGAGATGGTTCACATCTCCACGCCGAACGCCGAAACGCCTGAAGCTCAAAACAAGTCCCTGACCCTTTTTTTCAGGCGTCTTCGGCGTTCGGCCATATTACACAATGTGTAATCACCCCTCCAGCGAAAATCGCCGTAAAAAACGCTGCGTTTTGTTGCGGCAAATCGGGGTAAAAAACGTTGCAATTTGTCGCGGCAAATCGCGGTAAAAAACGCCGCAAATCACCTACGCCTAGGTGTGAATGCAGCCTAAGAGACTATGAAGAGAAACCAATCCAAACATTCCAAATAAAGAGAACATTTCGAAAATGGGGTGCCCCAGGGATTTTATGGGCAAGGAAAGTGGGCCAGAATGAAAGTGAGTAATATCGTAAAAAAAGTAAAAATGTATTGAATATACATATATATTGAAAATGCACAAGTAGGTACACCTAAAAACAATGCATTTGAACACAATCGAATAGAACAGCAACTGAATACTGGAACACACTAGCCTCAAAAATAGAGGTTACAGTAATGTGTGGTCACAGATGATCCCAACATGTTTCGAAGATGGGAGGTGTAGGTATTTAATTCCTTCTTCGGGGTTTTTAACAGGCTGTTTGTACTATTCAAAAAAATAGACATATACTCTTTGTTCCACTTGACCCTCCCTTCTAGATTGTAAGCTCTAACGAGCAGGGCCCTCCGATCCCTCCTGTATTGCATTGTATTGTAACTGTACTGTCTTCCCTGATGTTGTAAAGCGCTGCGCAAACCGTTGGCGCTATATAAATCCTGTATTATAATAAAAATAATAATAATAATAAAGGAAAACACATAAATACATATAAATGCTAGAAAATAAATAAATATAAATGTATATGAATACAGCAGGTAAGCAGCAAAACATCTATTCGTGGGACATGGGAATTCATCATACTCACAGAGGATCATGTCCTTCAAAATACAGTACACATCAGAAGTTCACAAGTAGGATGGGCTTGCGTCTCTGCATTCTCTCAGCTGCATGAGGGACTCTGGAAACCATGAATGAGTCTGCAATAATGTGTCTCACATTCACAGAGGGTGATGGAATTCCTAAGAGGCCTTTGTGTGAAAAGTAGTACATGTTGATGGAGGCTTGCAGCTTCACCCTGGCCGGAAAACGCACCAAAAAATCGCAGAGGAAAGATTGCGAGCACTGAACTTATTCTCTCTGGAGAAGAGACGCTTGAGTGGGGATATGATTTCAATTTACAAATACCATACTGGTGACCCCACAATAGGGATAAAAAATTTCCATGGAAGGGAGATCTACTCATTAAAATTAGGAGAAAAGACGTTTAACCTTAAACTGCATAGAGGGATCTTTACTGTAAGAGCGGCAAGGATGTGGAATTCCCTTCTACAGGCGGTGGTTTCAGCGGGGAGCAGTGATAGTTTAAAAAAACGATTAGATAAGCCCTGAACGCCCGCAACATACATGGCTATACAAGGTAATACTGACATATAATCACACACATAGGTTGGACTTATTGGACTTGTGTCTTTTTTCAACCTCGCCTACTATGTAACGATGTAACATTTAACTGCTAAACTGAGGTTTAGAATTAAGGGTTAGATTGAGGTTAAAGTGGAGTTCCACCCATTTTTTTTATGTTTGTCTGTGCTGCATGCTCTAATCTCATAGTGTTCAGAATGGACAATTTTTATTTAATTTGTTGCTTGTAAATACCTTTATTTTGTAGTCCTTAATTACTTCCTCCTCCTTATTTGCCTAGGCTATTTGCAAGGGTTTCTGGGATAGGCATCATGTTTCCCAGTAGTCCTTGCAAACCTGACTGAAACCTATTACATTGCTTGTGCACTGAGCATGTGCAAGATATGCAAAGCTGAAATCCAGGAAGTCATACAGTCTGGCTTCATGATGCCCACACTTAAGATGGCCACGGTCTATTTCTAGATTATAAACTATTTAAATGCTGTAACAACCTAACAAAACGGACCTTAGTTTACAGACTAACTTTACTAGAATACATTAAGCTTGTGTATTACAGGGGTATTTATATTTAAAAAGTGAAATTGTGGGTGGAACTCCCCTTTAAGGGCTCTTGTACGGATGAAAAAGGGACATACATTGGTCCCTATGAGATCGCGGGTGTCAGCGGATGAACATCCACTGACACCCGATCTCGCCTGGTGCCGCAATCCTCCGATTCTGCAGACGGAGGAAAACCCTATTTTTCCATCCGTCTGCGGATCGGATCAGGTGAACACAGACAGACGGTCCGTGTTCATCCGATCCCCCCAGAGAGGAGAGTGGAGAAAAGACAGGGCGGTCCCTGCACAGTGTGCGGGGACCGCCCTGTCATCCGCCGGCTCAGCTGGGATCAACGAAGCGATCCCCGCTGAGCAAGCGGAGGTTCACAGGGCGGATCATCACTGATCTGCCCCGTGTGAAAGAGCCCTAAAGGCCCCATACTCACGACCAAACATGTTTGCTGAAACTGGCCCGCGGACCAGTTTCAGCATACATGTTTGGTCGTGTGTAGTTACGAGCGTACAGAATTTCACCGTACATTTGCCCGCCGGGCCGTTTTTCAGCAGACATTTATTTCCAAACTTGTTTTAAAACCGTCCGCTCAAATCCTGTCCGAACGTACATGTTTGGTGGTGAGTACACAAAACCAACGTACAAAAACCCCGCGCATGCTCAGACTAAATGAGGCCACGGGAGCGCTCGTTCAGGTAAAACTCACGTTTGTTTGGGATATGGCACATTCGTCAATAGAAAGATTAATTCTAGCAATAGAACACTGAAGCAAAACACACAATAACCAATGCTTGATGCCGTCGTTTTATTCATTCTTCTATTGCTATAACTAATCAGTTATTTAGCTCATGTTATTTCAACTGAGTTGTTCCATACTGAAAAGTGACATTTGTTAGCTGTGATGTAGTAAGATTTTTGCAAACTTTTATTGGCCCGACGTATCATATTTTTAGTGGTCCTCCACATTTCAAATTTTTTGCTTTTAATGTTTAATGGTTATCTTTCCCACTTTCTTTAGGTGTTTATAGTTATGTCACCATTTAGAATATTGTAATAGGAAATAGTTTTGATTTAGCTTTTGTTTGTATATTTAACAGGATTTTTTTGAAGGTTTTTTAAATTGTCTACCATGTTGGCACACCAAATCCCCCCCCCCCCCCCCACATGAGTTAGTGAATATTTTAGATTAAACATTTTATTTGTTTGTAATGTTTGATGCCTAAAATAATACCCACAGTATTACAAACAATAGGCACGTTTTTCAAATCAACAAAAAGGCTTTTATTTGAGCAAATTATAAAAAGGATCAAAATCAGAATGGCAGCACTTGAACAGCTAGCAACATACATGCAAACTTGCATTTGAAACATGGTGAAGGATAAACTAGCCAACCTCAGGAAGCACACTAAATAAAATCTGAAGCAGCAGCACATAACCAAAGGAACCCAAGCTGTGGTAGTCCAAACAAGATGCCATTTGTGGGGGATCAAATGGAAGGCAGGGCATCAACGTCTCCTCTTCCTTGCAACCTTCCTTCCAGGCTGCCTTCCAGCGGGTCTTCCCTGGGCCCTTGCAGGTGGGGATGATGTGGCAGCATGAGAATGGTGTTCAGCAAGCCGGGCCGGGTCACATAGCCCAGTGTCTGGGGTCAGCAGCTCCCTCTGCATCCACCAAAGGGCCTGGTTGATCACGCCCTTTGCCAGTTGCCTCTGCTCCTCCGTGCCTTGATTCAGGTCATGTGCCACGGAGGCACTGTAGGCCTCAGTGGGGTTGAGGGGGGCCCTCATGATGGCACTCGCCTCCTGAATCATTTTCAGGCTGGCTTCCTCCACTGCCCCCAATTTCTTCTTACGGCCTGGTGGCCTAATATAAAGTGGAGGAGCCTGGCTGGTGGTGGTTGTCCTGGGGAGCTGCTGAACGCCACTGGGCCCGGCCTCCTCCTGGCTGCCACTGACCCCTTCGGCCTGGCTGTCAGTGAGGAGAGGATCTGCCACCTCCTGGCTGGTCTCTTCTTCCTGTGTAAAAAAAAGGGACATGTTGTAATATATTTAGGAATATACTCACTCACATTTTCATGCTTGAATCTTATTTTTTGCCTTGAATTTAAACTTGAAAACAGACTCACCCTCTGACCCCTGCAGTTGTCATCCCTGACACCTATTTGTTTGCCCACGATTTTAGATTTTTACTTCCCAGCTTGTATTTTATTAACCAATATCAAGTCAAGAATCAAACAATAATTAATATTATTACATAAATAGTTATGAAACTACTATACCTCATCATCGTAGAGGCGCAGATCTGCCTCTCTGTCAGCCAGGCCCTCTTCATCCGACTCTGCAGGGCTGTGGTGATCTGGGGAAGTCCCGCTGGGAGGTAGCGTGGAGGAAAGGTTGGGATTCAGACTCGACATTGATGGCCTGCCTTTCATTTGATCCCGCAAAAATGACATCTGGTTGTAATACCACAGCTTGGGTTCCTTTGGTGGTCTTGCTGCTGCTCCAGATCTTAGCTGCTTTTGGTGAGCTTTGTACGCTCTCCTATATGTGCCCCTGAGGTTGGCAAGTTTATCCTTCACCATGTTGGCACTGCATTCTGGCACCCATGTCCTCATGTATGCTGCTAGCTGTTCAAGTGCTGCCGCTCGTACGTCCTTATTGTGGTAATGGTCCTGCTTTGAATCCCACAGGATGGGCATTTCCCGAAATTTATCCAGCAAATGCTGGATAATGTCTTGGCTCTGCAGGAGATCCATTGTGAATTTATTTTTTTATTTTTTTTATTCTAGATAGAAAAAATGAAAAGAAACCAAAAACACAATTAAAAAAAGCCTCAGCATTTACATTGATAGAATATGTTGTTAAAAAAGTAGTACCTATATAGAAATACAAACACAGTGTCTCTTGTTTTGAAAATGCTGGCCAGCTCTGCCCCATTGGTTGGTTTTAGCTAACATTTTTTTTTAACATGCCGCCCCTTTGGTTACATTGCAGGAAATAATATAAATCTACAACCATACACAATTCTTACAAATGACAGCATTCATCAAGGCACTATTGCATGTGTAGATATCCTGCCCCTCAGCATTGATTACATGAAAGAAACTTCCTAATGACCTCTGTCCAACCAACACAGAACAATACTTGGCCTGATCTGAATACACCCTACATAATTACTAATGAGTCACAGCATTTTTGATCTCTCTATTTTGTGATGTCTACAAAAGCATTTGGGTATGAAAATCACATTCTGGTATCCAAGAGACATAATAGCTTAATAAAACTGTGCAACCAACAGACCAAACCCCCATCCCATTGCTCTACATTTTAGAGCCCGCTGCTGATCCCATGTTTAAATTTCTTACCTGCCTCTCTCACAATCCTCGTTTCTTCCGCTCGCTGAATTAACACGTAACCTACGTAATCACGTCAAGCGCCTTTTATCCACTCCGCGTATGTATGAAACGCCGCCCTCGTCACCTTTGCCATGCCCCTAATCAATTGAAAAAGTAAATATGGCGTTAACTGTGTAGGTTCTGGAATCGCGCGAATATTCTCCGCGTAACCTACGTCAATACGTTGTTGGCATTCGCGACACTCCGCATATGCAATAATCCCCGCCCTCATCTCCGCCCCTGACGGGACATTTCCTCGTTTCCACGCCCCTAATCTCTGTGGGAAGGAAAGATGGCGATGTCACACGAGCGGGCACGGAGCTCTCATGGCGCAAGTGAAGGGACAGAGGCTGGACCGTCCCGATCCAGGCCTAAAAGATATAAAGCCACTAATATGGCGTTCGAAGAAATGGTGGAGTTGGTTTACATCATGAGGAGGAAGGATTATGATGGTGAATGTGGGCCCTACAAAACACCGAACCGTAGGAAGTCACACATAATGGACAAGGTGGCAAGGAGAATGAGGAGAATGTTTGGTGTCACCAGGTCAAAGGAGCAACTACGGAAGCGTTGGTCCGATTTAAAATTGAGGGAGCCACATCACATGAAGAAGATCCTCAAAATTCTGCGTAAAAGTAAGTCCATATTATTTAAGGGGGGGGGGAATGTCTGCAATAATGTGTTGACATGTATTTTTTCACATCTGCCTCCTTGGCCTGCTTTTACTTTTGAACACGTGTAGATACTGTATTGTGTTTATGTCAAATAACAACCTTAAACAAATTTTGTGAAATAGTAAACACGCGTAATATGACATTGTTTAGCAAAAATGTGACGTTACTCCAGGAACAACACACCTGGACATGGCTGACTGGCCCCAAACTTGGTTTTCCAACATTGTTGAATAGCAAAATCACAGAAATTAAATTGAGTGAATGTGACAGGCAAACAAGATTCATTCTCCAAAATGCAAATAAAGCTGATGTTTTAACATCTTGAAATGCAAAGCACCTGTGTCTCAAAAATCAAAGTATATTTATTTGGAGGGTCGACGAGAATTAATGTTTTGGGGGGACATCCATTTGTGTCACTTCTTTGCAAAAAAGGGGCAGGATCAGAGCTTGGCCTAGAACTACGCCAAAAATGGAGGATTGCTGAAAGAATAAACAACCAAAAATCATCATAAATGTATCGTCTATGCAATGTGTGCGATTTATGATATCCAATATCAGTGTGCTGATGAGTATACCTTTTGTTTTTTATTATTTCTTATAGGGGAAAGAAGACGCCAGCAATTGGAGGAGGCAGAGAGGGCCAGACACCCGGAAAATCAAACACCTCCACATGTTGAGCAGGAGGAGGCTGGGGAAGGAAGAGAGGAGGATGTGGAAGGAGAAGAGGATGTGGAAGGAGAAGAGGATGTGGAAGGAGAAGAGGATGTGGAAGGAGAAGAGGATGTGGAAGGAGAAGAGGATGTGGAAGGAGAAGAGGAAGGAAGAAAGGAGGAAGGAAGAGAGGAGGAAGAAGTTATTTTGGACTTAGAATTTATATCAGATGAAGGGCAAGTGGCGGAAGAACAATTTGGCAAATTGCAAGAAGGTGGATTGATGGATGAAGGAGGAGTCGAAGATGATGGGGAGGTGGTGGAAGAAGGAGGAGTGATAGAAGATGATGGGGAGGTGGTGGAAGAAGGAGGAGTGATAGAAGATGAAGAAATTGGGGATGTGGAAATTATCAGGCCATCAGGTCAGTGTCACCCCTATATTAATAGGGCCAAACATATGCAGATAGGCTGGAAATTATTTACATATTTTGAATGCCAATTTGTTTCTTTTTAGGGGATCAAGATGGAGTAGCACATTTTTCACGTGCAAGTGCTTCTATCATTATACAGCAACTAATGGAGTGCAGCACGGAAATGGACATTATGCAGGAAAGGATGCTAGTCATGGAGCAGAATGTGCGAAATGTCATTTCAGAGTGTAGCACGGAAATGGAGAACATGCGACAAAGGATGCTAGTCATCAACCAAAATTACAAAAATATCATGGACATGATGGGCCGTGTCAAAGACTGAACCACAGAAGCCCATCCCCCGCCCATCCCCCGCCCACAAAACCCTTTTTAATTTTTGTACTTTATAATACGCCAAAATTTCTAAATGCACACACAGTGTGCCAATATGTGCTAGCTGCCATCACAGACTATCTATTGTCTGTGCTTTGTGGGTACAAACCCCTCCTCGATCCTCAAGTAGTTGAGAGGAAGGGTTTGCTCCCACAAAACACAGACATTGATCACCCATGATGTCAGATAGCACATGTGGCCATTTGTCTGTTTAACCAATGACATTTGGCGAGTTTTCACTGAATGTGTGCATTTAGAAATTTTGGCGTGTTCCAGTGTGAAAGCACACCATCCATATGACTGACTGCTGTTATTGTTTTTAATTTTTGTTTGGTGTTGATCTTTTTTGGTTTGTAAATGTTTCCATTTTCAGATCACAAAACGAACAATAAATCTCACCTAAAGAAAGAAGTTAACTAATTTTTGTAAAAAAAAAAAAATGTTTTGTGTTGTGTTAAAATCTTGTAAAAAAAATTAGACACAAACAAATGACAAGCCCAAAAATTCTAGCGTATAGTTTCAGTGAAATTATTCTTACATTGTGTTTCGATCATTATTATTGATAATCACTGTCAATAAAGACAAAAAAATAAATAATTAAAAGCCAATATTTTGTCTCAAGAATTTGCAGGAAATGTTTTCTGCCTAAAAATACACATTTCTTGTTAAAAAATGACTAAAATAAAAAAAAAAAATGAGACATCAAAAGCAGAAAAAAGAGTGGCTTCTTATTTCTAGACTGAATACCCAGTTAGTAGATGAGTGAATAATGTGCAAATGTGGTTAGTTAATACATCTGAGTAAGTAAATCTGGCACTAGAAGTGCACTATTTTTGGAGATAACCTGGAAGACAGAAAAATAGAGAAAAAGCAGTAATGACAAACAACTGTATAAAGTCCAATGGTCTAATTATTTATTAGTTGTGAGAATATTCCTTTCTTTGGGGGCCGAATTAGAAAGAAATATGATCTGGCATAGCAATGGCCCCCCGACCCATGAAGTACTCAACATATTTGTCGCGTACCTCACGAGCAGATTGGGGGGCCAAGCCAGCGCGACCAGTGTCCAGGCCAGGAATGTTCTCTGAGGGTAGTCCTGCCTCAGAGCCCATGGAGGCTAGGTACGTCTGGGAGTGCCTGCGTAGAAAATTGTGCAAAATGCAGCAGGCAAATATAACGGTGTTCAATTTATATTCCGCCAAATGTATCGATGTCAGGAACAGGCGGAACCGGTTGCTGAGGATCCCAAAGGCATTCTCGACTACCCTCCGAGCCCTGGACAACCGAAAATTGAACACACTCCTCTCTGAGGTGAGGGTCCTCTGGGGAAAAGGCCGCATTAGGTGAGGTCCAAGGCCAAAAGCCTCGTCCGCTAGGAACACAAACGGAAGTCCTTCCACATTATCTTCATCTGGTGGCAATGCCAGACCACCAGTTTGGAGACGATCATAGAAATCAGTCCGTGCGAACACTCCCCCATCTGACATCCGGCCGTTCTTCCCCACGTCCACATATAGAAACTCATACTGTGCCGACACCACCGCCATCAACACGATACTATGATAACCCTTGTAATTATAATAGTAGGACCCCGAGTGGGGTGGGGGCACAATGCGGACGTGTTTCCCATCTATTGCTCCACCGCAGTTCGGAAAATCCCACCGCTCGGCAAATTGGGAAGCCACAGACTGCCATTCCTGTGGTGTGGAGGGTAGCTGTGGGGACAAACAAAAAAAGAGATTTAGTACTTTGGCACATAAACATTGCAAACATAATCATACAAGCATCCTTGTGCAACTTTACATTTTTTAAATAGCATTTGCAAATTATGAAGGGAGAATTTCGGGGCACAAATATATAGGGCCAATTAATTAATAAGAGACTCCACAGCCCTCTGATGGGGACAAAAACACTTTGAAGGGGGGGTGGGGGGTGTTTAAACTGTTTTTAGAAAACCAAAAAAATAAAAAAATAGTGGCATGGTGGGGGTTGGCCCGAAGATAGCATGCTGGACAGGTTAATATTGGGTAAGATCAAAATATGCAGGTAGGCCAAAATAAAAAGAACATGTAAAAGCTGATATCAACATGCATAGTGAGAAAAGGGAACATTAGTTAAACACACAGCATATCTGGGAAATAAAATAAAAAGTTAGTTTGCCACATTATTAAAGACACATTGTGAGGTTAAAATGAGGAAACTTACCTTCATATACTCCTCGTGCATAACTTTAATGATGGCAGCACACGTGTCCGGTATGATGACCCCAAGCGCCTGCGGAGAGATGCCTGTTGAGAACTTGAGGTCCTGCAGGCTCCTCCCAGTCGCCAGGTACCGCAACGTGGCAATAAGCCTCTGCTCGGCCGTGATGGCTTGGCGCATCACAGTGTCCTGCCTCGTGATATAGGGGGACAGAAGATCCAGCAGACTGTTGAATACGGGGTCCGTCATGCGGAGAAAATTCCTATAGTCATTAGGATTATTCTCCTGGATTTCCCTAAGCAGAGGCATATGTGAGAACTGGTCACGCTGGCGCAACCAATTCTTGGTCCAGAAACGCCTCCGCCCCCTGTTTCTGGCCAAAGTACTGGAATAATGAACATATCCAGCAGCCATCCCATAAACAGCACCAACTCGCGAAAATTGACGCTGCTGCTCCATCATGGCTTCAAACCGGCCGGCTGGTCAGTCAAGAACACACTCCAACAGAAAGCACAATCAAATCCAGTGGTACCTGCAAAGAACGCACGACACACAGATACGAACGCACAGTACGAATCTGCTAAGCAGAACGAACTGCACGCCTGTACCCGAATGCCAACTACGTACCCACAAGCACACGCACTGAACGAGAAAATACTACCTGCTAAAGCCTGGAGACCGAGAAGCGCGAATCAGCTCTAACCAAACCTTCACTAACACGAGCAAAGCCGTAACTAGCAAAAGCGGAACAGAGGGCGTCGCCATTGACTTTGGCCTTTCCCTTTATAGTGACGTCAAACGTGGATTACGTGCACGCGTTCAGGTCCGCAGGGAAATATCGTCCGCTGGTGTGTACAAGCCAGCGGGCCAAATGAAAAAACAGCCTTGTACGCCGGAAACAGCCCGTCGGACATTTCGAACGGACATGTTTGCTCGTGAGTACTCGGCCTAAGAGTGAGTAATTTTCAGGAGTGATAAATTTGTTTTTCAAATATGATGAATTTTTAAGCACCAAAACAGACATGCCTAACCTGCTGAGTGGTATTCCCGAGTGTGGCTCGGGGTGAATTTTTATACCGAAATCTGTAACCCCCGAGCCACACTCTGGATCGCATTGCAGGATCCATGTAGAGGTTACTTACCTTGTCCCGTGGATCCTGCGGTTTCCCCGCTGTGACCTGCGAGCCGTCGTGTCTCGCTCGATCTATCACAGTGCCGACCTCCGTTCCCTGCGAGCATTGTCCAGTGTCCTGCATGTAGTTTTATATTATAAGAGCCCACTTTAGTAATGATGTTCAACATCATCCACCACCTGAGAGATATTCCTCTCCTCAGAGAAATTATTTCACTAGAGGTACTAACAAAAGAGGTAAGAACAAAAGGGGGAGGGGAAGCGGAGGATCTGCCCCTTCTGGTTCAGTTCATCATCCCCCAGTATATCAACCCAACTCCCCCACACCCTGGAGGGATATACGCCAACATGGGGATTATAGGGATTCTTCTCATGTCACGAGATCCCATCCTATCTCCACCTATAACAGATTCACTCCTTTGGCTAATCATCACTCTTATGCAGAGGGGGATTTTTTAGGGTCACGCCAGGGACACCAATTAGACCCCCACTACCAGTATCCCCCACCAGGGGATTGGTGGAGACATCCACCACCTCCCATCCCTCTAAATATTGGAACTCCCAGAAAGAGAAAAGAAAGAGAGGAAGGAGAGGGGGCAGGCGCCTACAAAAAACCCAGACCATAGTTGGAGCAGGGATATATAACCTTAGTGGGGTTCCTCTGGATGAGGACGAATTGAAAGTCCTTGATAGAGGTCTCAAATTTGCCCCCACTAAGAATTTGAATAAGTTTCAAACTTACATTAGCCTGCAAAAGTACATAAGGACACTTAACATGAAAAAGTATTTCCTGTCTAAGCCCACTAGTACAGCAGCACCTATTGCTAATTCCTATCACTCAGGTTTGCGTAATAAGTCCACTTTTAACCCTCTTAATAAAGAGAATAAGTTTTTGGATGTTTTTAAGAACATGGTTGTAAATGACTTGGAAGCATTGAAGGTAAAAAAGGTATTGGATCCTCAATACATTAAAAGGGGTATTGAATCCTTGGCAAAAAGGAAAGACATCGTTATCCGCCCTGCGGACAAAGGGGGGGGGGGGGTCTCGTTGTCCTCAGTAAAAACTATTATCAACTTGAAATGAGTAATCTTCTTTCTGATAGTGATACCTATAGGGTATTGTCTAAAGATCCTATGTTTGATTTCAAGGATGAACTTCATCATATCATTGAAGATGGGAGGGATCAAAAGATTCTTACCAAAAAAGAGGCGTTGTATCTCGATCCCTTGTTTTGTAGAACCCCTATTATTTATTTCTTGCCAAAGATCCACAAAAATAGTACCCATCCGCCTGGGAGGCCCATTGTCAATGGGATCGACTCGGTATCGGCCAGATTGGGCCAATATATAGATTCGTTTTTGCAACCTTTAGTGGTCAAAACCCCTGCTTTTCTGAAAGACACTAAGCATATTATCGAAATATTGGAATCTCTTGGTTGTTCCACTAATAGTATATTAGTCACTGCGGACGTCAGTTCGCTTTATACTATTATAGGACACAGTGACGCTATGGCGTCTGTTGAATGGGCCCTTTCCACATCAACACTATCAGGGAGACACCAAGAATTCCTTTTGGGCTGTTTGGATTTCTGCTTATCCAGAAATTATTTCTGGTATAATGGAGACTATTTGCTGCAGACAAGGGGAGTTGCCATGGGCGCTCGTTTTGCTCCCAGTGTGGCCAATATTTTTATGGCCCACTGGGAGGAAGAGGCGATTTTCCAACATCGCCCCCCTGAGTTGGTCTGTTACCGTCGTTATATCGATGACCTCATCATCATTTGGAATGGTGAGAGGTCCTCATTGGATGCCTTCATCAGTGGTCTCAATAATAACAACAAAAATATTACACTCACATGGACCATTGACTATGAAAAAATTGTCTTTTTAGATTTGACCATAGTCAAAAATACGGACCATTTTAAACTCACCAATTATTTCAAACCTACAGACCGGAATGCATATATACCATTGAGAAGTTGCCATCACAAATCTTGGTTATGTAATATCCCCAAAGGGCAATTTATTAGATTACGCCGTAATTGCACCACTGAGTCTGACTTTGTTGACCAATCTCGTGTTTTGGCTGATAGATTTGTGCAAAAAGGGTACAACCAAGACCACCTTGAGAGGGAAATTGGACAGGTTCAGCAATTAGATAGAACTGTTTTAGTGTCCGATCGTGTGGCTAATGTCAGCCTTCCCCCCAATGATAAACACAATTTTAGAATGATCTTGGACTATAATGTCCAACATAAAAAATTTGAACGGATCATCTCCAAAAATTGGTCTATCTTGAAACAGGACAAAATATTGGGACCTGCATTACCAGCAAAACCCCAATTTGTATACAAGAAAGCCCCCACTCTTAGGGATCGATTAGCACCTAGTGTGCTCGATCCCCCGGTCATTTCAGATAATAGAATGTTCAAATTCCTGGGAGGTTTCTATGCGTGTGGACGTTGTGTTCCATGCAAACATTCCAAAGTGAACATTAAAAAGAGGAAAAAATTTGTGGCATCTGCCACTGATAAAGAATATGATATTAAACAGCTCATCACTTGTGACACCGTAGGTGTTGTCTATATGTTGGAATGTGATTGCGGCCTGCAATACATAGGTAGAACCTCCAGACCCCTACATGTACGTTTAGCCGAACATGTTAATAACATCAAACAAGGGAAAACCACACACAATGTATCCCGCCATTTTAGGGATTTCCATCATAGAAATCCAAAAGGACTGCGTTTTTGGGGAATTGAAAAGGTTAATCGTCATTGGAGGGGGGGTAATTTTATCCGACAATTGAGCAAGAAAGAATCTTATTGGATTCATGAGACCCATGTTCTTTGTCCTGACGGGTTAAATGTGGACTTTGATGTTAATTGTTTTATATCCGATCGTTGACATGCGTTTTCAGATGTATATATTTTTTTAAAAAACTATTTTTATAACATTGTCCATAATTAATATTTGTAATTACATTGTTTTAATGTGGAATTTGATGTCAATTGTTTTTATCCGATCGTTGACATGCGTTTTCAGATACATATATTTTTTAAACAAAATATTTTTATAACATTGTCTATAATTAATATTTGTATTTACATTGTTTTAATGTTATGTTTTTGCTTGTCCGATGGTTGCAGCGGCTGACCTCATGTGTTGTACTGGTCTGCATGATTATGCAGCCCTGTTTTTTCTATCTTCCATTTTGTCTAAATGGGACTTTTGTATATTTATATATTTTTATATTTTTTCTTTGTCGTTGCTAAACATATGTATCCCGGGGCTTTTAAGTAATATTCACTCTCCCCTTGCATATTTCTGCTGACAGATTTGAATAGGTATGATCGCCGCAGTAAGTGATTTGCTTTCTATTTCTTTGCGGTGCTTTTTGTCCTGCATGCTGATCCATAGCCAGTGAGCTTTTTGTCCCAAACACTGCCCTGTAGCTAGAGACCTTTTTGGTCCATATGCTGCATTGTAGCCACTTACTCTCTATAGCAACATACATGTATATAACTGGGTGCACGTTTCCTCTCCCCTACATCCGCTGAAGAAGTCCCGCCCTTGGGACGCAACGTTCGGTAGGGAAGTACGTGACGTCACCCGCTGCCATCTATCGGACCATGCTGTGCGTTTTTGTTTGCATTTGATTCCTAGCACTGGATATAGTGCTTTTTATGTAAGTGTATTTTCACTATTAAATGTTATATTGGTTATTGCGGAGAAACACTATGTTTTGTTTTTCTTACATCGGATTCCATGGCTGCTATCCATGCTGATATTACTTGAGATCTGCCATCCATGCTGATATTACCTGAGATGTATTCCTTTCCTGCTTGGATTATGCTGTTACATGCCTGGGATTGACCCTTATGGGAAAGCGATTTTTTTTATTATCAGTGAGGTGAGCGGCCATTGTTACTATTGGTGGAGGTCTCCTGCTAACCCACGCTATATCACCTGCATGCCTCATATTGTCAGTCACTTACAAGAGAATCACCTGGATGATCTTTATTTGGACTTTTCCTCTAGCGCTGCACTATCTACTTTACATTGACTCTTAAGGAATTTATAAATTGAATCCTAGTGCATAGCTGCTGATTGTGTTTTACCTGTATATTGCGCTGATTTTTTTACTATTTTCATTTATATTATAAATATAAATACTTTCTGCCTGGAAACTGGAGATTGTCCATAGCAACCAAAAAGTGTCCCTTTACATCAAAAGTAGAAAAAAGAGAGTTTGGTCAGCGGGACTTTATATGAGGCCAATCACCATGCGGAGTAAGCATACAAGGTATACAATATTGCTTAAATGGGTTCCAACACAAAAGGGGGGAGTTAGTTCGGGACTTGGAATGAGAGATGTATAACAAAGAGCAGTCTTAGCAAAGAAGAGCATTTTATTATGCCTTGTGATATAATATAAAGCATACTGAATGACAAAAAATTGCATCCACAAAATCGCATAAACATGCTACAAATTACATATGCATAATAACCCCATGGTACTTGGCATATCGTGGAGTAAGGACAAGTCCTGCACAACATGAACCACTGGAGGGGGTTGATGGTATAATGAGAATCTGGGAGTAAAACAGTATACAAAACATAAAATCATCTGTATGAACATCTATGTACATCAAAAGTGGTTTTAGACCAGCTAGAAAACAGCGATAATAAATTAGAATCACTTGCAGAATTGAGTGATAGTGATTTGTGGGGAAATTTATGATTTTGTGTTTCAAACTTTATCATACCCGGGATGTCTACTAGACTCTTGTTTGGACAGATTTACGTGAGTTATTTCTAAGGCCCCGTACACATGACCGAACATGTCTGCTGAAACTGGTCCTCAGACCAGTTTCAGCGGACATGTTCGGTCGTCTGTACGTCCGACCGGACAATTTTCCGGCAGATCGGACAGGTTTCCAGCGGACAAATGTTTCTTAGCATGCTAAGAAACATGTCCGCTGGAAGCCTGTCCGTCGGACATGTTCGGTCGTCTGTACAGACTCACCAGACATGTCCGCTCGGCCGAAAGCCCTCGCATGTGTTGAAGTGATTAAACGCATGCGTGGAAGCATTGACTTACCAGGGCCGCGCACGTCGCCACGTCATCGTCGAGGCCACATCACCGCATATCGTGTCCGCGCGGATTTCTGTTTGATGGTGTGTACAACCATCAGACAGAAATCTCCGAGCGGACATGTCCGATGAAAACGGTCCGGCGGACCGTTTTCATCGGACAGTCCGTCCGTGTGTATGAGGCCAAAGAATTACAGGCCTACAGTATAAAACGCCAAATTTCCTTGCAAAATAATGGTACCGCTTTCAGCATCAAAAATCTGACATAATCATACCGCCAGGGAGGTTAATATCCATGCCAACCTTTATCATGTCAAAGAATAACATACTATGAAAGCACTTCATTAGGGAAGCCTGATGTTTGTTCCCTTAGTAGCTTTAAAATCGCTTACATTGTGCGCACCATTCCATCCATTCTTCTTTTCTCTCCACTTACTTATTGGTGACATTGCCTTATACTCTATCCCACTCTTACGCATGACCTATGTGTCTTTGATTTACCTGCTAATTCTAAAGGATTTGCTTCAAGGGGTCTTCCATTAAGCAGTCTAATTGGCCTCTCAGATTTTTTCAAGCAGCCTTCTAAGTCCATTAGCAGCTGCTCAAACCTTTTATTAAAAAAAAAAAAAAAAATGATTATTATATATGGCTTCTTTTTCATATGTCTTTTGTATCATTTCATCTTCCCTATCAGACTCTAATCTAAAATCAGTGCAGAGAAGAAGGGTTAAAAGCACTTACAAGATAGAAGTGAAAAACGGGCATATCAATGAATCCAGAACATCCAGCAGGATGCCTCCTGGGAGTAAAGACAGCAGCAGATGAAAGTTCCAGCCAACCAGAGGTGGGAAACATTGTCTCTCTGATCCAAGATGGAGGGCTGTACTGTCAGTACCAGCATGGAATCGACCCGGAAGTGAAGTCAGAGTGGACATGACATGTTTCGGAGCATACCCAGTCGCTTCTTTTTCAAACCAATGAAAGGGCTGGGTATACGCCGAAACGTGTCACCACCCACGTTCAGCTCGAAGGTGACCGTGGGTGATGACGTAATTTCTGGCCGGTGACACGCTGGTCGTTGTGGACTTCCAGCTCCGGTTTTATGCCTATTGTTTTCCTATACAATGTGAGTGGATATGTTTTAAACTATTTGATTTTATAATAAAACAAAATTACACTATGTGGACCTTTCTCTGCCATTTATTCACACAATGTACAAACATCCCATTGCCCAATAATAAAGTAGTGACAAAGGAGAACTACAAAACTCAGCAGATCCAGGATATCTGCACAAGCATATATGACTCCTGTCATTGGGAGTCCATAGCAGCTGGAGTGATGAAGGAGGACTACAAAGCTCAGCAGATCCAGGATATTTGCAAAAGCGCATATGACTCCTATTATTGGGAGTTCATAGCAGCTGGTGAGTGAGTGGGCACACAGGAGGGGTACATGATTTGCACCTTACTTGAGTTTATAGCACTTGGCACTTAAATTCACTATTAAGAAGATTTGAGATAATGGACTTTATATGAATTATGATGTATTTGACTTATTTATATTAATCATTCATGTTTTTTTTTGTTTATATTCAAACACGAGGTAATAGAAAGAACCCATATAGGGTAGCGCTCTTTATATACACTTTATTACTATTTAAAGGCACAGCACCTTCTAGAGCAGCAACCCACATTGATATATATATTTTTCACTTACACCATAAGCACGGGAATATTTATATATTTGCATACCCGACGCAAACTCCCCCCAGCGGCGGCCGCGGTACTGCATCCTAAGATCCAACAGTGTAAAACAATTACACCTGTCGGATCTTAGGGATATCTATGCGTAACTGATTCTATGAATCAGTCGCATAGATACTCTGAGAGATACGACGGAGTATCTGAGATACTTCGTCGTATCGCCTTTGTGAATCTGGCCCATAGAATCTTGAGATAGAATTGCTGTATTTAATGAAAATGTCTAAGGAAAACCATGGCAGAGCCTTGCTCCTATTTATTTTTAAAGTGATAACAAAATCTTGTACCCCCCCCCCCCTCACTCATTCACTCATTGACATTTTCTGTACTCTTTCAGAAAGTGATTATGTGGTATCTGTTTCAACCTGTTAAGGGCAACTTCTTTTACAGATGTTTAGTGTTTGCTTAAGCACTGCGCTCTCATCTAGATAAACAATGAGCGTAGCATTGTGTTGATGAGTGTTGAAGATGGAATGGAGCTTCTGTCCTAGGAGCAACATCAAGTTTTGTACAACCGTAGCATGACTATTCTTCTATGTTCTATGGGATAGAAGAGATTTTCGGACATGTTCTGCTTTTGTCTCATTAGATCAAAGAACATCCATTTTTCTGTAGGCCCTACTCTACCACTGCCGCTTAAAGTGAATATAAAACCCCCATACACCCAGTGAAGTGAACTGCCTCAGATGATACACAGGGATGAAACCAATATCCCTACATAGGTTTTACATGTATATCTGCTGTCTTCACATTTATATACTGTTTAGAAAGTTCAGATCGTGTTAGGAAATTTTCTCTTCCTGTTTAACACAGAGTTTGATGTCTGGGCATACAGCCAAGATAGCTAAAATTGCTGATTGGAGGAAAGGCACACACCCCCTCTCATCATAGGCAGAGACTCTCAGAGGTGGTTCATAATAGGGCCTGCTCCCTGCTAATCTACTTATAGCAACCTCCCCGGACATAAATGTCAGGCTGCTTTTATCTGATGTGTCAGAGAATTTGTCAGGAGTTATCAGGCTGATAACATAGGAACAGTTCAGGAGAGTGCTATGGGACTTGGCTCTTTGAAGAGAGATAACAAAATACTGCAGATATATGTGCCCAGCTCAAATTTCATGAATTGGGTTCACATCCTCTTTAAGGCTGTGTGTTTTTATTATAATTGAGTGTTTTGGGGTGTATTTATGTGCATATACAACCATTATAGAAGCATATTCCAAGTGTTTTACATGTGTATTCACTAGAACCGGTTCTAATGCCTAGTACACACGATCGGAATTTCCGATGGAAAAAGTCAGACAGACGTTTTCCATCAGAAATTCCTACCGTGTGTGTGCCCCATTGGAGAAATTCTGATGAATTCCATCAGAGTTTAAATATAGAACATGTTCTATTTTACTCTGATGGAATTCCGTCAGAATTCCGATGTGCTTTTGGCCAGGCAAAAGCCTGATCGTGTGTACGGGGCATTACAGACTAAAAAATGCCTAAAATCCGTAGGTAAAAAAAACACTCAAAAACACTTTATTTGAGTGTTTGCAGGCATTCACGGTGAAGTCTATGAAGCCAAAAACATCCAAATCTGCCTCAAAAGTAACTTGTGCAGCTTTCAGAGTGTCGGGTGTTGAGCTACAGGTGTCTGAGCACTCATATATGAACAGACAGCATTGAAATACATTAGGTTTTTGGATGCTGAAGTTTTTGGGAGCTTTGAGCTTTGTGCCATAAAACGCTGAGGCCGCGTACACACGGTCGGACCAAACCGATGAAAACCTAAGTTCAGTTTCATCTGTCCAAACCGACCGTGTGTACGGCCCATCGGTCTTTTGTCCGTCGGACAAAAATTATAGAATTTGCTTTAAAATCGACCCGATGGCCCGCTGACCGATAGGTCCAAACCGATGGTTAGTACACAAAAGCATCGGTTCAAAACCCACGCATGCTCAGAATCAAGTCGACGCATGCTTGTAAGCATTGAACTTTTTTTCAGCACGTTGTGTGTTTTACGTCACCGCGTTCTGACCCGATCGGATTTTGAACTGATGGTGTGTACACACATCAGACCATCAGGCCACTTCAGCGGTGGACCGATGAAAACGGTCGGACCGCTCTCATCGGATGAACCGGTCGTGTGTACAGGGCCTAAGTTGTGAATGGGACCTTAAATTAACTATTGTCAAGACCACTACCACTCCCTCTCCACCAGATTGTGACATTTTTATTCTACAGAATGTCTTTCTTGTAAAACAAGATTGTTTGATGCCAGTAATAGTTTTCTCTGATGAAAAAAATGTATACCTATTATACTAAACTGAGAAAGTACCAGATAATGTAAAAATGATGCCATCAGCTACACTGAATGAACTTGTGTATGATTATGGAAAAATTTTATATTAGAGAAATAGTCATTACAAAAATTGTTAATCTAATGAAAAGTGGTTTACAATGTCAGATGTAGAGGTCAATTTTCTATCCCCAATGGATTCTCTATAATGTAGAATACACACACAACTGATTTAGGCCTTGTATTAGGGTCCGGAATCACAAACTACTGTGGAAAAAATGCTCTACTGGAGTGTAAAAGGGACAAAAAGATGTTAAGACATACTGTATACTTCATTACAACTTACATATAACTAATAGGTCCAGTGTTTTTCACTTTTGCAGCCAAATTGGAACAACACCTACTTTATTTGTTACCATTCACAAGCATAACTTAAAAATAAAAAAGGTGCTTACCTTACCTTTTTAACTAATTCCTGACTGTGCTATAGCCAAAATATGGCTACAGAATGGCCACCCAGCTCTGGGAGGGCACCATGGACGTCATCCCAAAAGCAGGCTCCCTGTGCTCTCCCTGGAGCGCGCATCTGGCACGCTCTGTGATTGCTGTGTTGTCCTTCGGACACAACTGATCATAGATCGTGATAAAAGGCCAATCACAGCTGATCACATATAAACAAACTTGCTGGTAATTGGCGTATTAAAAGGAGGATTGGGACTTTGAATGAGGTATGCATGAGGAGACTCAAAGATAGGACAGTGTGATATGGATGCGTTTATTTGTCTAAAACACATAGCAGAGCATGCGATTTCGAAAGTATACATAATAGTAAACATACATAGCAATGAGCATAAAAAAGCATGATGCAAGAACCATGAACATTGTATAACAACTTATTCCTAGCATTGTTAAAAAAATCCTCATAAATAGAATCATTAAACCGGAGGTTAGTCCTAAAACTGAAACATGTATCATCTGTGTAAGCCTGAGACGAATTTCATGGCATTATTGCCAATCTTCAGGCAGGGGCGGATGCGTAGTGGGGTAGATCTGCAAGGACACAAGTATAATATGTAAGTTTTAGCATAACACCCAAATAATGGGAGACAGTAAGAGAGATGGGAAAAGGGCCATCTCCAAAAAATGTACTCATTTCCAGCATGTGAGCATGTGCAAACTGGAACGCATGGGTCGCTGGAGTTGTCTGCAACTGAGGTAGGGCCAGTGGGAAAACCGAGAGCATAAACATGTATCCCAGATAAATGTGTGTTCATCTGGCAAGTGCCTGGGGCTCCAATCTAAATTAGATAATTAATGACATTAGTAAAACCCATATGGGTGAGTAGTAAATGGGGTATGGTAAAAGCCCTTAACCTCCCTGGCGGTATGATTCTTTCAGAAAAAAGGTGCTGAAAGCGGTACCATTATTTGCAAGGAAATTTGGCGTTTTATACTGTAGGCCTGTAATTTTTAGAAATAACTCACTTAAATCTGACCAAACAAGATTCTAATAGGCTTCCCGGGTATGATATTTTTTTAAAAACAAAATTATAAATTATAATATAATAAATAATTATAAATAATTATAACAAATAATAATATAATTATAATAAAAATTATTCAATAATGTAATCAAATCAAAAACACTGAAATTTGCTCAGTTGCAGAATTGTTGCTGTCATTTTTTATTTTTTTTTATGACGAATTTCCCCACAAATCGCTATCGCACAATTCTGCAAGTGATTATAATTTATTATCGCTGTTTTTTAGCTGCTCTAAAACCATTTTTGACATAAAGGGACACTTTTGGTTGCTATGGACAATCTACAGTTTGCAGGCAGAAAGAAAAGTTTTTATTATATAAAAGTACATGTAGGGCACTGGGCAGACCACTAGGGACATGGGGGGTGTGTATTTTTTACATACAGTACTGTAATCTATAAGATTACAGTATATTGTATGTAATGTGTTTGCTTACGTTTTTGAATTTGGCGCCGTTCTTCGCTCCCGTGCGTCGTAACGTTGCAGGGAACGGAGATCGGCGGCACAGGAGGACGCTGTGTGAATCGAGCGAGGTCCCGCTCGCTCACACAGCGCTGGATCCAGGGACAAGGTAAGTAAACACTCCCTGTGGATCCAGCGAGGCGAGCCCGAGTCTGACTCGGGGTTACCGCTCGCAGCATGAAAATCTCACCCCGAGTCAGACTCGGGAATACCGCCAGGCAGGTTAAAGGAGTTGTAAATAAATAAAAAAAATGATGCTGAAATGACTGTTTACAGGGTATAGAGACATAATAGTTAACTGATTCCCTTTAAAAACGATTAAAAATAGATAACTATCAATCATATAATGTATCTGTAGTTTCTAGTTTCGTTTTTGCATGTTTTTTCCTGCCTCTCTGCTGTACAGAGCATACAGAGCCACAGAGCCATTCAGGGCAGTGGTGATTTGGAAAACGAAACTTATCCAATGGGGGGAGGTGCTGTGGGGTTTTAGACACACAGTAATCACCTCCTTGAAGTCTGTATGCTGTGCAGAGAGAGCATGACGCACTGCTGTAGTCCCGAGGACGGGGGCGAGCACGTTAGTGACCACAGATCGAAAGCTCCCATCACTATGGTTATCAGGAAACAGACAACCAGGAAGTGTGGAGATCAGAGAAGAATTACAGCAACTTGAGAGCAAAAACGAACAATGAGGACATGAAAACAGCACTGCATTAAGGTAAAGGAAGCTATTAAGATAAAAAAAAATTCCTTTACAAACCCTTTAACCCAAGTAGTAGCTGGGAAAAATAAAGAGGCATTTGTTACCCTGTATGGAGATAAGGCCCAGTATATAGGTATGTGTAGAGCAGGATTAACCTTCTGCTGATCGCATAAGTGAATATTCCCAATGTTAACCACCCAGCCTGACCAGCGTCACGCTGGCATGACAACAAGAAGGGGTGTCCAGGATCACTGCGGCAGCAGCCGCTCATTTGAAACCGGACGGAGCTTCCCATTGGTCAGCCAAGGTGACATGACTCATCCGAGATGCCGACGCCCCCAGGCGTCAGACATATGGGGTGGGTGCGTGGCGCCGATGCTATGAGGGAAGACCACCCACCCTCCGCACTCAAACTGAGTGACCATAAGGGGGGATGGGAAGGCACCTGAGCATCGCAGTTCACAGAAGTGCAGGCAAACACATCCCCATAGTCCCTTAACCTCCCTGGCGGTCTTCCCGAGACTGACTCGGGGTTAGATTTTCCTGCTACGATCGGTAACCCCGAGTCAGTCTCGGCTCGCCTCGCTGAATCCACAGGCACTTTTTACTTACCTTGTCCCTGGATCCAGCGATGCCACCGCGCTGTGTGAGCGAGCGGGACCTCGCTCGATTCACATAGTGCCTCCGTGTGACGCCGATCTCCGTTCCCTGCGACGTTACGACGCACGGGGACGGAGAACGGCGCCAAATTCAAAAACGTAAACAAACACCTTACATACAGTATACTGTAATCTTATAGATTACAGTACTGTATGTAAAAAAAACACACCCCCCCTGTCCCTAGTGGTCTGCCCAGTGTCATGCATGTCATTTTATATAATAAAAACCTTTTTTTCTCCCTGCAAACTGTAGATTGTCCATAGCAACCAAAAGTGTCCCTTTATGTCAAAAATAGTTTTAGATCAGCTAAAAAACAGCGATAATAAATTATAATCACTTGCAGAATTGTGCGATAGCGATTTGTGGGGAAATTCGTCATAAAAAAAATAATAATGACAGCAACAATTCTGCAACTGAGCAAATTTCAGTGATTTTAATTTGATTACATTATTGAATAATTTTTATTATAATTATATTATTATTTGTTATAATTATTTATAATTATTTATTATATTATAATTTATAATTTTGTTTTTAAAAAAATGTCATACCCGGGATGCCTATTAGAATCTTGTTTGGTCAGATTTAAGTGAGTTATTTCTAAAAATTACAGACCTACAATATAAAACGCCAAATTTCCTTGCAAATAATGGTACCGCTTTCAGCACCTTTTTTCTGAAAGAATCATACCGCCAGGGAGGTTAATGCACACCCAAATAATGCTAGAATAGAGCAGAAAAAGGGTATGTCTGAAAAATCTAAGCTAAAATTGCCCAATGGAACACGGACATAGAACCAAGGGTACAAACCACAATGAATTGGATTAAAAACAATGCAAAGAGAGTAGTAACCAAATCTTGACAAATAAACGCATTCATATCACACTGTCCTATCTTTGAGTCTTCTCATGCATACCTCATTCAAAGTCCCAATCCTCCTTTTTTCTACATTTAAGACTGGGTTCACACTGCCGTGCGGAGCGGCTCGCTGCAGGGGTCCGGTGCATCCCTGTTCACCGGTTCAGGTCTAATTTCGGTCCAGATTTTCGGCTGAAGTTGGCCCTGAAACAAACAAGAAGATGCACAGGACTCCTGTGCAATTCACTCTGCAGCCGTCCGGGAGCTGTGTGAATGGCTCCATTGAGAGCCGGTGTTCTGTCGAGAAGTGCCCCCCCCCATCGCCCCCCCCCCCATCGAATAGTGCCTGGGACGAACAGCTGATTTGCCGATCAGCTGGGCTGGCATAAGCATGGTGCATGCGCACATGGTAGATACCATTTCTAAGGCACAATTTAAACCTATACAAACAGCGGGGGCAGGGCCGTCTTTAATATGGTTTGGGCCCAGGGCAAACATTTTTTTTGGGCCCCCCTCCAGCTTATTTTGGGCCTGGCTGGTTCACATGTATGTTTTGGCGGTCCTCATTTGTGCAGGTACAGCAGCCCATTGATTTGAATGGGCTGCCATGCCTTTGTTTCCTGCAGAAAAAAGGTGCATTCAGCATTTTAAAAATACAGTTGCCTTGAAATCCATTCTGCTTTTGCACCATGCTACTTACCTGCAGTTCTTGCACACACAAACGCACTGTGTTTTTAAAAGCGTGACCTAAACATCTAAAAATGCAGCAAGTTTGACAGTGCTGCTGTGCCTGCGCAAATGTGGGCGGCCAAAACACATACATGTGAACCAGCCAGGCCCAAAATAAGCCCATCAAGCAGTTAAATACAGACAGTAATGTCATGTACTCTGAGGCTTTACTCAGCCTGGACTGCAGGTCTGGTCTGTGATTTAAAGAGTTCCTCTATTTTACACATGGCATGGCATGGGGTCCCATGGTGCTAATGCAGAATGGACAGACGGTGCTGTGACCCCCATGCCATGCCATGTGTAAAATAGAGGAACTTTTTAAAACACTGACCAGACCTGCAGTGAATCATCAAATATTATAAAGACTTTGGGCACACTCTACAGAAAACTTCAATTTACAATATAGATTAGCAAACAGTGACATACCTTGAGGAGCAGGACATGAAGAAGTCAGCCTCAGGAAGAGCAAACTGGGGATGTTATAAAATCACCTTCTAATTCACTTTTATATGCAAGCAGCACCCAGTGGCAGGAAGGGAGAAGTGCGCGTCTAAAGGGAAGCCAGGGGTGCTGTACATTTTAAAACACTGGGAAGGGAAGCAGTACTGTCACTGGCTGCGTGCCGCTGATGATTTTCAGCCTGATTTGTGGGCAGCACAGGGGCTTAACGGGAGGCAGGGCCGCCATCAGGAATTATGGGGCCACTTACACAGCTTCAGGCATGGGCCCCCTGGAGCAGAGAACTGGGATGGGGGGTGCTGCCGCCTGAAATTGAGAAGCAGGGGGGGCTGCCGCAAATTTAGAAGGGGGGGCCCTTTACAAAAAAAGAAAGAAAGAAAGAAATAAAGAAAAATATATATAAAAAAGGGGTGTAGCCATCCGGGGCCCTGGGGACCTCTGGGCCCTTTAATAAAAAGAAAAAAAGAAATAAAAAATATATATAAAAAATATATTTTAAAAAGGGGGTTGCCATCTGGGGCCCTGGGGACCTCTGGGCCCTTTAATATTTTTTTTTTAATAAAAATAAATTACAAAAAAAAGGGGGTTGCCATCTGGGCCCTTTAATAAAAAATATATATAAAGAAACATTTATAAAAAAAAAAAGGGGGGGTTGCCATCCATGGCCCTGGGGACCTCTGGGCCCTTAAATAAAAAATAAATAAAAAAATATATAAACAAAAATAAAAAAATAAACATTTATAAAAAAGATAAAGGGTGTTTGCCACATGGGGACCTCTGAGCCCTTTAATAATAAAAAAATATATATATATATATATATATATATAAAGAAAAAAAAGAAATAAAAAAAATGTTTTTTTATAAAAAAAAGGGGGGTTGCCATCTGGGGCCCTGGGGACCTCTGGGTCCTATAATAAATAATAATAAACATTTTTATATATTATTATAATTATATATATATATATATATATATTTTTTTTTTTTAAAAAGGGGGGTTGTCATCCGGGGCCCTGGGGAACTATGGGCCCCTGGGGACCCCCAGACCTCTAAAAAAAAATTGGCCCTTTAAAAAAATATATATATATATATATATATATTAAAAAATTGTCCCTTTAATAAAAAAATATATATTTTTTTATTTAAAAATAAATAAAAAAAGGGGGGGTTGCCATCTGGGGCCCTGGGGTCCCCCGGGCCCCTGGGGGCCTCCGGACCCCTAAAAAAAAGGGGGTTCAGCGAGGCAGAATGTGAGAACTACGGTCTCCCCCTGCTGTTTGTATAGGTTTCAATTGTGCCCGTGAAAGGGTATCACCCATTGAGAGATACCTCCTACGATGTGCACTTGTGCCCTGGTCACGTCACTCCACTGATTGGCAACTCAGCTTGAGTGCGGCTCTTGAGCCTGAAAAAAAAGAACTAATGTAGCAATCATATCTAAGGACCAGTAAGCTGCAATAAATTACATTTCTGTTTAGATACAGTACATTTTAAAAACAAAGTAATTATATTTTGCCAATTGCATTCACATAGTAGGCACATCATTAGGCATTTAGTTTATCTTTGTCTAAGATATGTTTCTTCTTCCTCTCTTCACCCGATTGTGGTTTAGAACAATTAATATAATAATCTTTCTGCATATTGATAACAGAAGCTAATAATTGCAATCATAATTGCAATCTTTCACAAGGATCCCTATCTCTGTTTTGAAACCAAAAAATAATTGAACAGATAAACTTATCAGAAATGAGAAGTGGACTTTAGATGTAACCTTTCTGTAGCTGAGTTATTTCAACTCACTTTTCTTTTGTCAAACTATTTGTCTTCAGCTAGATACCATCTCCATTACATTGTATAAATAATCAGTGGCTCTGGAATGCTTAACTCCAATGACATGTCTCAAAAGAGAAGAAGAGGTTAATCCTAGTCTGCCCATTTTAAGAAAAGTTTATGTTATTTCAAGTCAAATGATCCATCGGCCACAGAATTATGAATTTAAAATGGATGAAAGAGAAAGCTCACCCTTAAGTCAACGGATAGTCTCATAGAAACATCTGGTTGGAGGACTGAGTAACAGCCTGTCATCCCCACATAAGCTAGACTGATGTCTTAAAACCATCAAAAAAGGATTTAACTAGATAACTGTGGGATCATTTAGGGACATAGAAAGTAGTGGTGTGTGACATAGGAGCTTTAGTTTGCTTTAGGACCATTAAAGTTGTTTTTACAGAAATCTGTAAGACCCTAGCAGGATAGTAATGATTATAAAGTGGGCTGAATTAGCCAACTGTGGATAAAACATTTCTCTGCAAACAAAATTTGGTTGATTTACTAAAGCCAAATAGGCTGTTTCACTTTTTAAGGGAGTTTTCACTTTGCAGAAGGATTTTCAACAGAGCTTAACCCCCTCAGCGGTATTCCTGAGTCTGGCTCGGGGTGGAATTTCAGAACCAAAAGCTGTAACCCCGAGCCAGACTCAGGATCACATCGCAGGATCCAGGCAAAGTTACTTACCTTGTCCCTGTCTCCCCGCTGTGTGATTGAGCTGTGTCCTCGCTCGATTCACACAGTGCCGAGTGTCGCCAAGCTCCGTTCCCTGCGACGTTACGATGCACAGGGGCAACAAATTCAAAAAACACAATACATACAGTATACTGTATGAAAACAATACACACCCCCTTTGTCCTTAATGGTCTGCCCATTGTCCTATGTGCACTTTTATATAATAAAAACTGTTCTTTCTGCCTGGAAACTGGAGATTGTCCATAGCAACCAAAGAGTGTCCCTTTACATCAAAAGTGGGGTTAGACCAGCTAGAAAACAGCGATAGCTATGGCCACAGGTTTCTTTTTTGCAGCCACAGGTTTTCTTTCCTGCAGCCATGGGTTGAGTCTTCCAGGTCCCCAAATGCTAGGCAAAGCCCTTTGGAGGAATCGAATCATTGCATGCACTAGACAACCAAAATGGCAGCAACAGTGGAGGGGCAGAGCCATGATTAAGGGGACTGAAATTCCTCTTTAAAGGCTAAGTTCATCTTTTGGAACATGTTACGTGTTAGATCTGTGTTTTTGGCGTAAGATGTGCTTAAGCCCCCCCCCCCCCATGACAGTGTGTGGGGGTTCTTTTCCCCCAAAGCCACTGTCACATTAAATCACGGATTCAGGCTCCTGTGGGAAAAAATAAGAAATGCACCCTTTTTTCTGCAAAATTATGTGCATTTATTATTTTTTCCTTAAAGGTAAACTTAGCCTTTAAGTCAGGGGTGCCCAACCTTTTGAAGCGTGAGGGCCACTTAAGCGACTTGGTAACTGGTCGTGGGCCACAATCAGTGGAGTGGGTGGGTGGCAGGTCTGTGTCCGCTCTGCACAGCCGGATCGGATTGGAGGTAGGACACAAGTCGGTTTAATTCTGCCACTCCTTAGAGGTGAATGGAGGGTCCAATTGGGTCGGACGGACAGTGGGAAAGGGGCCCATGGCTGCTTTCACACTGATGCACTACGGTTTACCCACACTGCGGGTACAACGCAGTGTACCTTTGGCTTTTCTGCACTTTGCAATAGACTTCTATTATATTCTTTGGTGCACTTTCAGAAAGCACACCAAACTCGCAGGTAATAACAGAAGTCTATGGCTCAGTGTAACCCACAGTTGCGCTGCTCTGCATCTGCGGATTCATTTGAAAGCAGCCCAGTAACCACTGCAGAACAGATATGCCCATATATGCCCATTTAGTGATAAACTTACCTTTAATAACAGTATTCTATTCCACCCCAGAGCAGGAGGTCGCGGGCCACATCAGAGGGCTCCTCGTCCACATATGGCCCCCGGGCCACTGGTTGGGCACCCCTGCTTTAAGTATATGCTGGGTAGTGGGGATTAATATAATCCTGTTTCTTTGCACTACATTGGCAAAGCACTGCTTTACAGTAAAGTGGAACTCTTGCAAAGCTGGAGACTTATATACTGAGATTTATAAAAACATGTCTACTTTTTTATATGCCATAGGATCTGTAATCCACACACCTTTTTTTACTACAAACCCAGGCAGACAGACTTCTTTCCTTGTATATAATGTAAAACCATTGAACTCTGGATATTTTCAAGTGATGACTTTAAACATGTCACAGTTACAACTTCATCAGAAAATGATATGACTAGAGAAAGAAAAGTTTTTTCTACCATTGCTGTCATAGTTAGCCTGACAGGAAATATCAAACCTCTGGACTGTCAGAGATAACTTCCTTTCACCTCTTTTGGGAGTTATCTTAAAAGTTTTATTGTATTATAGATATGTCAACATTTCTCCGGAGATCCTCAGACAACGCCTTACCATGGAACTGATTATATTCACTGGAAATACTGACAGCTTCAGCAGGTTCATGTTCTCACACCATGTCTGGACTTTTATTCGTGCCTACCTGGCTTTTTATGTTGCATACATTTGGAAAACAGACATTTTTATGAGCACAGTAATTCTAGGATGTTTGCATGGTAACTGGCATATGTTTAAAATATCTGCCATGAGAACAAAGATTCTAGTGTTGGTATAGATTCAAAATATTGTGATAGGCACTTAAAACATTGACTGACATACGGGCACATGGACTGGTAGATATGTGTATCGAATAGTATCTTTGTTATGTGGCCCATGAGTCTAGAACAGTCTCCAAACTACGGCTTCGTGGGCCAAATGTGACCAACTGCAACATTTTTTTTTCAATCTGTTTTATTATTAAAGAAAGTCAATGTACAAAGGGGAGAATGTGCAAATAGATTACATGGGCCAGAGTCCCAATCAAAAAATAGAGCAATGAAGGTGCATTAAACAGCATAATTTTTAGATGCAATAAAAACCACCCCAAAAACATGGGCACTTACAGAACACATAAACATATGGGGGTAGATTCAGATAGAGATACGACGGCATATCTCTGAGATCCGACGGTCGGATCTATGCGCCTGATTCATAGAATCAGGTTCCGCATAGATCTCCCTAAGATCCGACAGGTGTAAGTGACTTACACCGTCGGATCTTAGGCTGCAATCTCCCGCTGGCCGCTAGGTGGCACTTCCATTTGTATAGGCAACGAATGTGCAAATGAGGAGATCTGGCGATTCAGAAACGAACGCCCGCCCGTCGCTTTTTTTTTACGTCGTTTGCGTTTGGCTTTTTCCGGCGGATAGTTACCCCTGCTATATGCGGCGTATCCTATGTTAAGTATGGCCGTCGTTCCCGAGCCGAGTTTTGAATTTTTACGTCGTTTGCGTAAGTCGGTCGCGAATACGGATGGATGTAATTTACGTACACGACGAAACCAATGACGTCCTAGAGACGTCATTGGGAGCAATGCACGCCGGGAAAATTCGAGGACGGCGCATGCGCAGTTAAATCGGCGCAGGGACGCGCCTGATTTAAATACTACACTCCCCCTAGCCGCAGAATTTGAATCCCGCCGGGGGATTTACTATACGCCGCCGCAAGTTTTGAGGTAAGTGCTTTCTGAATACAGCACTAGCCTCTCAAACTTGCGCCGGCGGATCGTAAATCAGATAGATTACGCGGATCTAAAGATCCACTAATCTATCTGAATCTCCCCCCTGGACACTAATAACATTCAGAGTGACCAAAAGAAAAAAGGGAAAAGGTGGAGAGGATATCTCACCCAAATGACCATATAGTTACATAAAGTTGAAATTGGGCATAACCCCAACCATAGGCACATATAGCCCCAGTACAAAAGAAAAGGAAGAAAAGAAAATAACAGGGGAAAGAGAGGGGGACCCAGTCAACACATCAGACTATGGGACCCAAAAGACAAGAAGAAGAAAGAGAAACTAGGGGCTAGAAAATGGAGATAAGATAATAATAATAATAATAATAATAATAATAATCAAAAACTCCCTGGAATACACGCTTGGTTGATGCTGCCTTATGGTAAGCATATTCAATCTCCTTTCTTGGGTGGTGGATGCATTTGTCGTGGTGAAGTAAAATTTTGGATTTCTTTTCAAAATCACCATTAAAATTAACTTTTGTTTATCCCTTTCATGCCATATACATATATATATAGCGAAAAACGGTAGTGTGTATGCTTTTCCGAGGGGGAAATGCTCAGAATCAAGTTTGCAGCCCAAAAGCAGCCCAAAGGATGGCGCCTTTTGAAAAGAACTTCCCCTTTATAGTCCAGTTGTATGTGTTGTACGTCACCGCGCCTTTGTCGGACGTTTTTTTGCATGAATGTGTGTAGAGAAATCATGCCAGGAAAAACTTAGTTTTTTTCCTGCCAAGAAAAATGGTCGTGTGTACGAGGCATTAGAGTCAATTTGCACATGCTCAGTTTGGTGTGTATTGTAGAGTTTTTTTTTCCCTTGGGAGAGTGCATGTGATTGGCACAGGGCCAATGAACCCTGTCCAGACAGAGGGTCAGTGGTCCTGCAGTCTCATAGGACAGTCAGAGAAGAATGACAACTCCTCCTACAAGCTTTAACCAGACACTCATATAAGTCATAAGACTGCTATATACTGCTGATGAGAAAAGGTATTTATCAGTTAATATTTACTAAAATAATTGCATTTCCATGTTCTGTGTACTGTGAGAGACCATATATATTGAATGTGGGGCCCTGTGTTTAGTAACACTTTATTTTTTTTTAATAAATTCTGCAAAACTCTTCAATTACGACTATGAAGCGCTGGGTAAGATTTGTCCATTCATGACTCCATTGCAGCCAGTGTAACTAGAATAGGAATCAGATGACTCATGTCTGTCAGAGACAGGTCAGAGGGGATGGGGAGGTTAAAGGGGTCTCTCCTTTCTTTTCAGGAAACCACAGTGAGAAAAAAGGCAAGAGTGCACTGGTGATGTATGCGCTGCCTCCTACCATTCATACTACTGACTTAAAATGCCCAACCGTTGACCCCTAAAACCTATAATATATTTGTTTTAGTTTTCCACTGAATGTTTCAGCAGATGATGGCCCAAAATAATCTTAAGTGGTCACTTAAACTTTCACCAAAACGCTAATTAGTCACTTGTGAAATTACAGATGTGCTGCTTTTTGTGTACTAGCTACAGTTGTTGCTTTACCAACCTCCGTCTGCCTCCATTTAGTTTACATGGGCCAGATTCACAGATATCTGCAGCGGCGTAACGTATGCCCTTTACGTTACACCGCTGCAAGTTTTCAGCGCAAGTGCCTGATTCACCAAGCACTTGCGTGTAAACTTACGGCGGTGTAATGTAAAGCCGTCCGGCGCAAGCCCGCCTAATTCAAATGGGGCGTGTACCATTTAAATTAGGCGCGTTCCCGCGCCGAACGATCTGCGCATGCTCCGTGTGAAAATTTCCCGACGTGCTTTGCGCGAAATTACGGCGCCACGACATATTTTTTGAACGGCGACGTGCGTTACGTCGTTTCGTATTCCCGGAAGTCTTACGCAAAAAAAAAATTAGAAATTTTACGCGGGAACGACGGCCATACTTTAACATGGCTGTTCTAAATATAAGCCATGAAAAAGCAGGCCTAAGTTTGCGACGGGAAAAACCGACGAGCGGCGACGTAAGAGATTGCGACGAACGCGCGTATCTTCGTGGATCGCCGTAATCAGCTAATTTGCATACCCGAAGCTGGAAAACGACGCAAACTCCACCCAGCGGCCGCCGGAAAATTACACCTAGGATCCGAAGGCGTACGGAGCCGTACGCCTGTCGGATCTTAGCCAAAAGCAGTTGTATCTTTTTTGTGAATTACAAATAAAGATACGACGCGGAAAATTTGAAAATACGCCGGAGTATCAGTAGATACTCCGGCGTATTTCCTCTGTGAATCTGGCCCCATATTTTTATGGCACAATTGATATTGATAAAAAAAAATAAAAAATACAACTTTGTATGTAGAATTTATTACCGACCTTGTTCTGGCTTGCCTCTACAATCTTTAGCTATATGTAGCAGGAGATTCCAGTGAAGGGATTTAGGTGGTCATATCTTTCATGTTGGAATGTTAGTGTGCAGTGTAGAGGATTGTCTGGTCACTAATAGATTTTTGAACAAGCCTATGTAAGAAAATGTGTATAAACATTTTCAAGATATTCAAATACTTTTGTTTAATTTCCAACATTCGATTTTAGAAAGAATAGATTTACCCAAACGAAAAAAACACATAGGCCCGGATTCACAAAGCACTTGTGCCGACATATCTCCAGATATGCTGCGTAAGTGCAAATATGCGTCGTTGTATCTATGCGCCGGGCCCACAAACTAAGATACGCCTAAAAACAGGCTTCATCCCACCGACATAACTTGCCTACGCCGGCGTAGAGTGGGCGTATATTTACGCTGGATGCATTTGGCGCTCCCATTGATTTTCTATTCAAATATGCAAATGAGGGAGATACGGCGATTCACGAACGTACGTGCGCCCGACGCAGTGCGCGTAAAGTCATACGTCCGGCGTAAAGTTATGCCCTATAAAGGAGGTGTAACTCAGCAGCATCAATGCAAAGGGCTGCACCAGGGAACACAAGCCGACGTATTTTACGTAGTTTACGTTGGACGTGAATATGGCTGAGCGTGGGTTACGTTCACGCCATAGGCAGTGATCCGACGTATCTTTGGGAGTAGTTCCGACGTGATTCTGAGCATGCACACTGGGATGCCTCCACGGGACACATATAAAAATGCATATGACAACAATGCATATGACGCATATGACAATAAGATAACGTTTAACATACAAATTCAGCTTATTGTGAATTTACAAGAGTACTATACATTCGATTCATACTCATGGAGGAACAATATATTAACAAGTGACTGATTCATAGTTAATGGACAATACATATGGTGTAAAACAAAATATTTCTAATTAAATTCTACTAGTGAAAAGTGCAACACTCCACACAAAAAAACGACTTAAAACCAATACAGTAGAACCTTGGATTGCGAGTATAATTAGTTCCAGAAATATGCTTGTAATCCAAAGCACTCGTATATCAAAGTTTCCCCATAAGAAATAATGGAAACTCAGATGATTCGTTCCACAGCTATTTATTCATAAATCCTTCAAGCGGAGGTCCGCCCCCAAAAAAATGATTTTTTTTTCACTTTCACTCTCAATTTCATGAATTACAAAAAAAAACAAAACAATAAAGTTAGCCCAATTTTTTTGTATAATGTGAAAGATGATGTTACTCCATGTAAATAGATACCCAACATGTCATGCTTTGAAATTGCACACACTTGTGGAATGGCAACAAACTATGGTACCTAAAAATCTATGTAGGTGGTGATTTAAAAACAAATTACAGTTACCAGGTTAGAGTTACAGAGGAGGTCTAGACCTAGAATTATTGCTCTTGCTCTGACGATCGCGCCGATACCTCACATGTGTGATTTGAACACCGTTTACATATGCAGTGCGACTTACGTGTGTGTTTTCTTTGCTGCGCAAGCTTGTGGGGACTGGGCGCTTTAAAAAATATTTTTTTTTCTAATAAATTTTTTTATTTTTATAACTTTTTTTGCTACTTTAAAAAAAAATTATCACTTTTATTTTTGTCACAAGAAATGTAAACATCCCTTGTGACAGTAATAAGTGGTGACAGGTACTCTTTATGGAGGGATCGGTGTCTAAAAGACCCAACATCCCTTCTTTGCCTTCAAAGTATTCAGTTCGCCAAAAACAGCGATTCAGAATATTGTCACTTTCTTTTTAAAATGGCGCCATTGGAAGTCGAGTAAACCAGAAGTGACGTTGTGATGTCGCTTCTGTGTTTACAGAAAGAAGACTGGAACAAAGCCGCTTCCGGCTTCGTGGCAGTCTCTCTCTAGCCGGTGAAAGTGCCAGATCGCAGACCGGCTCTCCCGGTGGGATGGGAGGACCAGTAAGAGCAACAGAAAGGCGTCGGAATGGGGCCACATTGGTTGTTATTCCTGCGGCTTTTAGCTGCATTGGTTGTTATCCCTGAAGAGCCAACTGTCCTTTCTAAAAAACAGTACCAGGACGATGCCTGCAGCTGCAAGCATCATCCCAGCATAATTCCCTAAAGCCGAGGCCGCATATCCGCGTATGCTCGGCCGGAAGAAGTTAAAACAGGCACATCTAAGTATGCAGGCATCCGGGGGAAAAGCTGTCCACATAGACCATCCTCCGTACCGCTAGCTCTCACCGTTGTCAGTCTTCAATCATGACCGGGAAGTCTACCCTGCAGTAGAGCGATCTGAAAGCGAGGCTTGAAGCATTTGTGGAGTGCAGCATGGAAGGGGTGACGTCAATGGCAGTGCGGAGGACGGTCTATGTGGACAGCTTTACCCCGGTTGTCTGCATACTTAGATATGCCTCTTTTAATCATCAACCATGTGAGTTGCTAAATGTTGTATCTTCATTAAATATTACCATATTGCTACACTTAGAGGCACCTCTCTTTTCTTTATACTCAGTTGTAACATGACACTACTTGTATATCAATACATTGTTTGTTTATCAAGTCAAAATTTATAAAAAAATATATAGTTTGTCATTCAAAACACTCTCAAACCAAGGTACTCTCAATCCAAGGTTTTACTGTATATGCATTGTGTATTACACACTCCTTCTGTGAATTACATAGAGATAAATAAAATCGGATGAGCATGTATGAAAGAAGCATGATTGGGGGTGGTGTGTTTTTGGAGAATATTTAACCACTTGGTATCCCGGCAATTGTCAAAAGACAGCCACAAGGTGTCTCTCAATTGCCGGGAGGACGTCTATAGATGTCCTCTGCTCCTCCGGCCACTGGGGGGCGTGCGTGCCCGCCGCATCACTGTGGGGGGAGGGGGCTGACTATAGGAGATGACAGATCGTGTTTTCCAGCTAGTAGGAACTCACAATCTCTCTCTCTCCTCTCCTCACAGAACTGGGATGTGTGCGTTTACACCCATATGTCCCTGTTCTGCCTCTTAAAGGAGCCAACATACAGCTACGACGGCTTGTGGAATCGAGCTGACCTGCCGCCGTATAATGACGGCGGCTGGTCGGCAAGCGGTTAAATAACTTGCTTCGGAAATTGCCTGAACCTGCACATAAAGTTGCAGATTAGTACAATGTACAGATACTCCTCGTTTAACGACTTACCTGTTTAACGACCACTCGGACTTACGACCTGCTCTCTCCACCTGAACGATGCCCTACACATCTTTGTGTTGTAAAGTACAGTACACAATTTTCATTTTTGTTCTGAACTTATTCAAATTAAAACAACATTATCCAGCCCATAAAATGAGCAGACTCTCAGTAAAGAAAAGCAATTCCCTATTAACACATGTACAGGTGGTTCTCAAAAAATTTGCATATTGTGATAAAGTTCATTATTTTCTGTAATGTACTGATAAACGTTAGACTTTCATATATTTTAGATTCATTACACACAACTGAAGTAGTTCAAGCCTTTTATTGTTTTAATATTGATGATTTTGGCATACAGCTCATGAAAACCCCAAATTCCTATCTCAAAAAATTTGCATATCGTGAAAAGGTTCTCTAAACAAGCTCTTAACCTAATCATCTGAATCAACTAATTAACTCTAAACACCTGCAAAAGATTCCTGAGGCTTTTAAAAACTCCCAGCCTGGTTCATTACTCCAAACCGCAATCATGGGTAAGACTGCCGACCTGACTGCTGTCCAGAAGGCCATCATTGACACCCTCAAGCAAGAGGGTATAACACAGAAAGAAATTTCTGAACGAATAGGCTGTTCCCAGAGTGCTGTATCAAGGCACCTCAGTGGGAAGTCTGTGGGAAGGAAAAAGTGTGGCAGAAAACGCTGCACAACGAGAAGAGGTGACCGGACCCTGAGTAAGATTGTTGAGAAGGACCGATTCCAGACCTTGGGGGACCTGCGGAAGCAGTGGACTGAGTCTGGAGTAGAAACATCCAGAGCCACCGTGTACAGGCGTGTGCAGGAAATTGGCTACAGGTGCCGCATTCCCCAGGTCAAGCCACTTTTGAACCAGAAACAGCGGCAGAAGCGCCTGACCTGGGCTACAGAGAAGCAACACTGGACTGTTGCTCAGTGGTCCAAAGTACTTTTTTTGGATGAAAGAAAATTTTGCATGTCATTCGGTATTCAAGGTGCCAGAGTCTGGAGGAAGACTGGGGAGAGGGAAATGCCAAAATGCCTGAAGTCCAGTGTCAAGTACCCACAGTCAGTGATGGTCTGGGGTGCCATGTCAGCTGCTGGTGTTGGTCCACTGTGTTTTATCAAGGACAGGGTGAATGCAGCTAGCTATCAGGAGATTTTGGAGCACTTCATGCTTCCATCTGCTGAAAAGCTTTATGGAGATGAAGATTTCATTTTTCAGCACGACCTGGCACCTGCTCACAGTGCCAAAACCACTGGTAAATGGTTTACTGACCATGGTATTACTGTGCTCAATTGGCCTGCCAACTCTCCTGACCTAAACCCCATAGAGAATCTGTGGGATATTGGGAAGAGAAAGTTGAGAGACGCAAGACCCAACACTCTGGATGAGCTTAAGGCCGCAACCGAAGCATCCTGGGCCTCCATAACACCTCAGCAGTGCCACAGGCTGATTGCCTCCATGCCACGCCGCATTGAAGCAGTCATTTCTGCAAAAGGATTCCCGACCAAGTATTGAGTACATAATTATTTGAAGGTTGACTTTTTTTTTATTAAAAACACTTTTCTTTTATTGGTCGGATGAAATATGCTAATTTTTTGAGATAGGAATTTTGGGTTTTCATGAGCTGTATGCCAAAATCATCAATATTAAAACAATAAAAGGCTTGAACTACTTCAGTTGTGTGTAATGAATCTAAAATATCTGAAAGTCTAATGTTTATCAGTACATTACAGAAAATAATGAACTTTATCACAATATGCTAATTTTTTGAGAACCACCTGTATGTGGCTGCTCAATGGTAAAGCCCATAGGCTGCATATATGTGAAAAAATTATTTATATCCGTCAATCATATCATCATGTTGTGTAGATCCATGTCAGTCACGATGACCCGCCACCTGATGATGTTGACTCACCAACACAATCACCCATGTTGGACGATATTGTCCCATTGCTACACCTGTTGCAAATAGCAGCTTCCTGGCTAACTGCTGTGTGTAAACAAACCAGATGGATATGGGGGGTGCCAGTTTTGACCAAATTGTGGGTCAATGACATCTCCAAGGATTCTTGGCTGGGGTGTTAACAAACATCAACTGGCCATGGGTCTTTAATTTTGTGGTAGTATACCATATGACCAGTTTGTTAGCTTGTTCACTAAATCTGGTTTGGGTGTGTAAAATAAATGCAGTAAATATATATATATAAAAGTCCAACGTAGTGCATGTGCCCAGTGCCACTATAATAGAAAGTGACTTATAATGTAACATCCAAAGTCTATTCACATGGTCTTGTCACGTAGGTGCTTAAAGGGGTTGCAAAGGTTTGTTTTTTTATTTTCTAAATAGGTTCCTTTAAGCTAGCGCATTGTTGGTTCACTAACCTTTTCCTTCGATTTGCCTTCTAAATGTTTTTTTCTTTGTTTTCTTTGTCTGAATTTCTCACTTCCTATTCCTCTTCAGTAAACTGTTCTGGCTGACTAACCCCCAGCCAGAATGTCTCGGATGATGGGGGCAAGCTTACTGAGGAGAAACAGGAAGTGAGAAATTCAGACAAAGAAAAAAAAACATTTAGAAGGGAAATTGAAGGAAAGTGAACCAACAATGCACTAGCTTAAAGGAACATATTTAGAAAATAAAAAACAAACCTTTACAACCCCTTTAATGCTTTCAAATCTGTGCTTGTCACCTAAAACACAGCTCTCACCAGACATAGTTGACCCTTTGTATTAACAAATGGGTCAAAATGCACTTGTGACCCCAAGGGATGGGTTTGAACAATGCTCCACTTGATATCCCTTCTAAGGCCCCGTACACACGGTCGGACAAAACCGTTGAGAATGGATCGAGGTTCAGTTTCATTGGTCCAAACCGACCGTGTGTATAGCCCATCGGTCTGTTTTCCTTCGGTCCAAAATTTTAAAACATGCTTGAAAACCGAACCGATGGACCGCTGCCCGATCGGTCCAAACCGATGGTTAGTACAGAAAAGCATCGGTTCAAAACCCACGCATGCTCAGAATCAAGTCGACTCATGCTTGGAAGCATTGAACTTCGTTTTATTCAGCACGTCGTGTGTTTGACGTCACCGCGTTCTGACCCGATCGGTTTTTGGAACGATGGTGTGTACGCACATCAGACCATCAGGCCACTTCAGCGGTAAACCAATGAAAATGGTCCGTCGGACCATTCTCATCGGTTTGGAACGACCGTGTGTACTGGGCCTTATTCTTTAAGTGAAGTGAAAATCAGTTGGTGATCATGAAGGTAAAAAAAAATTGGGGGAAAAAGGAAAAGCCAATGCACTTATTATTGTAAGTTGTTCAAAAACCGTTTAACAATCAGGAAGCGCGGTTCTGTCTTAGTTCAGTGTGTGCTCCAAACACAGGATTTGACATCACCTGGAAGTCCCTACCAACGTGTTTCGTTATCAAAGTGTGACGTGTCAAAGCCGACTTTGATGATGAAACACGTTGGACTTTGTATTATAGTGGCACCGGACACGAACATTAAGTTGGACTATATATATAATTGCTGAACTTATTGAGCAACGTATTACTTTATTAGTAATTTGTTTCTCCTTTGGATGTGTTTGTATTTTAGGTTATATAGGGCTGTAGCAATTTTGGGGTGTTTGGAGTGTTTAGATTATACACATATTGGACTAAAACACAGGTGGTTTTGGATAGACTGTATACCTGTGCATACACAGAAACACTGCGTGCACATGCATACACACTCACTTACCCCTCTGGTGACATGGCTAGCTGTCCCTTTAGCTGCTCCTGCCAATGGGAAAGTATGTGGGCAGAGCTGAGGAGTAATAGGTTGATGAGCTGTGTCCTGTTTAATGTCTTATATGGCACTCCTGCCTTTAATGGAAAAAATGTGGCTGCCTGAAAGCAGCAAGATAGGCCACAAGTAACAAAGAAACATCTAGAGCAGCATTGGGACCCGAAGCACTAGGGAAAAGATGAAGGTCTTTTTCCACCCGAGTACCTCGCCTGACACTGTGGGTGGTCTGGGGGGAGTTAGAACCCCTATGCTCCCCTTGTTTACCCCCAAGTTTATACACACGCCATAGGCTATGAATTGTAATGCAACACATACTGTGGGCCAGATTCACGTAGATCAGCGGATCTTTAGATCCGCTCGATCTACCTGATTTAAGATCCGCTCCCGCAAGTTTGAGAGGCAAGTGGGTAATTCACAAACCACTTACCTCCAAACTTGCGGCGGCGGATCGTAAATCCCCCAACGGAATTCAAATTCCGCGGCTAGTGGGAGTGTACTATTTAAATCAGGTGCGTTCCCACGCCGATTTAAATGAGCATGCGCCGTCCGCGGAATTTCCCGGCGTGCATTGCTCCCACTGACGTCGCTAGGACGTCAGTGGTTTCGACGCTTACGTAAACGACGTCCATCCGTATTCGAGAACGACTTACACAAACGACGTTAAAAAAATTTAAATCGACGCGGGAACGACGGCTATACTTAACATTGGCTGCGCCTCATAGAAGCAGGGGTAAGTAAACGCCGGGAAAGCCGCTACGGAAACGTCGTAAGAACACTGCGTCGGGTCCGCGTACGTTCGTGAATTCACGTATCTCGCTGATTTACATATTATTCAACGTAAATCAGCGGGAACGCCCCCGGCGCCATTTTCAAATTGAAAATAAGATCCGACAGTGTAACACAGTGTAACACTGTCGGATCTTAGCCATATCTATGCGTACCTGATTCTATGAATCAGACGCATAGATAGGACCAGTGTAAGTCAGAGATACTATGGTGTATCTGGAGATACACCGTTGTATCTCTTTGTGAATCTGGCCCAGAATGTCTAAATGACAATAAAGAACAAAGGAAATAAGATGAACGTTTCCACATAACCCAACCAAATTCCAAGGTGCATAGTTACAAAAAAGCTGTGAATGATGGGTAGCCATGTCAAAAAACACATCACATCTGCTAGTGTGAACTTTGTTTTGTCCAGTCTATAATTGTCTACCAGTTTTGTTTTACAGTAATCTTGTTCAGAATAAAGACTACTATTATATCTGTTGCAAAAAAGCAGCACAACGCTTATTATCCCTTTTCAACAACAGAAGAGTTTAATTGCAGGGGTAATAAACGGCCCCAGGGTACTCCTCATAACAGGGCCTACCTGGTAAATTTACATATGGCTCATCTTAGCTGGGCCTGATCTGTGCACTAGATATGCACATGTTTTTGTAGTATACAGATGTAAAGTAGTGAATATTGTTTAATACTAGCAATTACTGTAGGCAAGTGTCGTAAATGCTTTTGTTGTCAGATGATCATGGGAGCACTTTGCCAGGAGCAAAGGTGGTGTTATCAGCAGCCCACTTGTTTTCAAACCTACCGTATATTCAGAGTGGACAATGGGAAATCATTTAGTGACCTCTGTCTGCCATAAAACTTTCAGAGTGAAAATAACTTGTTTTGAAAGATTGCTTCCTGTTCTGAAAGAATACTGTTTTAAATGCACTTCCCTGGAACAATTGAACATGCATTATTGTCAAGCTTGTGTAAGCAGAATATTCCAACTTATGCCTACTTTGGCATTTTTCAACACTTGTAGAATATTGAGAAGCAAGGGGTGGCATAGGTTATATAACTTGTTAAAGTTACTCATATAAATACAATATAGTGTTAAATCCATAAAGAAGTAATTTCATCAGATTGTGCTTACTCAGTCATGCAACACTGTACCTAAATTAATTTTATATAATTATATATTTTGAGATAGACAAAGCGTTCTTTTGGTAGTATTTAATTACTAGTGGGGTTAAAAATGTTAGTATATAAAGGAAAAACTCAGATTAAAAAAAAAAAAAATGCAAATAATGTATTTTCCTATGTTTACCTGGTAAAAAAAAATAATAAAAAAAATAATAGATGTATATTATTTAGTCTGTGTGAAATTTATAGAGTCTACAAACCGTTGTATATGTACTGTATGAAATATGAACATGTGCAATTTATCAATGCACTGGCTGCCTCATTTCAAGAGGTCCTAAAATGCTAGGCCAGTAAAAACACCTCCAAAATAACCCATTTTTGGAAAGTAGACAGTCCAGGGTATTTAGTAAGAGGCAACGTGAGTTTTTTGAAGTTGTAATTTTTTGCCACAATTTTTTTGAAAATTTAAATTAATTGTTTGCAAAATGAAGAAAGTAAAAAATATATATTTTTCAACAAAGTTGTCATTATAACAAGTTTATTCTGACACACAACATAGACATACAGTGGTACCTTGGTTCACAAACTTAAAGGGGTTGTAAAGGACAATTTTTTTTTCATAATAAGCATCCTTTACCTGCAGACATTCCTCTTTTCACTTCCTCATTGTTCGTTTTTGCTCAGAAGTTGCTCTATTTCTTCTCTGTTCTGTTCACTTCCTGCTTGTCTGATTTTACTGACCACCGTGATGGGAGGGTTTACTGCGGTGGCCAGTAACGTGCTCGCCCCCTCCTGGGAACTACATCTGTGCGGCAGGACGCTCTCTACATGTTAGAGACTTCAAGGAGGTGTGAATTACTGGGCGGGCCGCAATTCATACTGGGAAACCAGGAAGTGAATGAGAGAACAGAAACTAGATTGCCGGAGGTGATATAGATGCAGTGGAATCTTAAGAGCATTATAGGCCCCCGGGCAATACAGTGCACTGGGGCCCTGTCTACACAATCGTGCACGAGAATTTACTGACAAAAATCATGAAATTTACTGGCAGAACCACATTTATTTTACTGGCACTGCAAAAAAAAGTACCTAAAATTACAGTTTTACAAATTTCTTCATTGACAAGAAGGTTAGGTTACTCTAACCCAGCCTTCTCAGAGTTTCCTCTTACATCAGAGTCTGCAGGATTCCCCCTTACAGTGAAAGGGAACTCTTATGTAAAGGGGAACGCTGCAGATCATGATGTAAGGGGGAACTCTGATGTGGAGGGGGACTCTGGTGACCAGAGACTACCTTATATCAGAGTTCACTGCTTTCTCTTTACATCAGAGTTACCACTTACATCAGGGTCCTTGCACTGTAAGGGGGAATCCTGCAGACTCTGATGTAAAGGGGAACACCAGGAACTCTGATGTGTGGGGCACTCTGGTCACCAGAGACCACCTTCCGTAGGGTAAATACATCAAGGTAAGGGGGGGTCACTAATATTTTTGTCTGACTTCTCCCGTGACCCCCATCCCGGAGGCGGTCCCACTCTTGACTCCTCTTCAGACTCTTCCTCAGAGACTGTAGACACGATACAGTTCTACAGTTCTTACATAGTTACATAGTTCTGACCCGCTGCTCTCCACCATTTTTTTTTACTGGGGTTGCTGGGCAGCCGATAGGGGCCCCCCAGGCAAGTGGGGCCCCCGGGCAACTGCCCAGCGTGCCCAATGGAAAAGACAGCCCTGTATAGATGAAGGAATTTAATAGGTATTTACTCGTTTTTTAACAGAATCATTACACTATTCTGCCTGTCTACCTTGCAGACATTAATTTTAGGCAAAATCTTTTTTTCCTTTACAACTCCTTTAATTCGTGAAACGACTCTGGTTGTGAACTGAGGCACATTTTCCCATAGAGTTCAATGTAAATCAGATTAATCCGTTATGAACTTGTTTTTGTTTGTTTATATATATACAGTCAAATTATGAAATGTATGTACAAAAAAAAAGGATTTTAAAAATATATTACATATGGTCTATTACATTAAGCTAACCTCTTCCATGAGTACATCTCAAAAGAAAAAATAATATAGCTCTTTAATATTTGTTTGAAACAATCCCAAACTTCAATTTAAATGACTAATCTAGGGGCCAGAACAGCACTGTGAATCCAGGAAAAGATCATCTAAAGTTGTAGAATTCATATGAACTGTTTCCATGATTCCCAATCAAGTGAGGCCAACCTCATGGTAGTCAGGGGGACAGAAACCCCTATCTAACTGGACAGGTTCTCCTAAGACTCTCATCTTGCACTGCTCTTCTCAATATGAACGTGTCAGAGCAGGGAAGATGGCTGTGGCTCATGTTCGTGAACCAAAGCAAATTTTTGTGAACTTTTCTGTTCGTGAACCAAGTTGTTCGTAAATAGAAGCGTTTGTGAACCGAGGTATCACTGTACTAACAAATACACCCCCAAAACACATTCTTCTACTCCTCCTGAGTATGGGGATACCACATATGTGTGACATATAGTGGTAGCATCAATGTCTGAATAAACACAGGGAGCTGAGACTCAGCCCGGGTGCCCCCATAACAAGCTGCTTGCTGTGGGGGCACTCAACCAGAGGGAGGGGCCACGAGCACAGAAAAGGGACCCGAGAACAGGAGGATCCGGGCTGCTTTGTGCAAAACCACTACAACAGAGCAGGAAAGTATAACATGTTTGTTATTGTCATAGAAAAAAAAGAAGACTTTACAATCACTTTAATGCCAATATCTTTATGTAAAGAATAGTGGCATATGCTGGAAATGTCACTTAATAAAATATACTGCAATGGTTTATATTCTCTGCAATGGATCATTCTGTACCAGTAGAATAAAAAAAAGTCAGGCAGAGCACATCCATGCAAAATAAACACAATCTGCAAAATTATGTGGACGATTTATGAAATCTGTGCAGTAGCTTTTAAAAAGTACTGGCAGTTGAGAGACCGGGGTGTAATCTAAAAGCATTCTGCTGCAGTTTTAAATCTGAACAGGAATTCTATAACAAAAAGACAATAGCCAGTGTAAATCATACACAAACATGAAGCAAGCCTATGCAAAAAAACACACCAAGATAAAGAGAATATTCAAAACAAACCAGGGAAAGCACACAATATGAACACAGTAAACTGCTTTCAATTGCTAAAAAAACTGCTGGAAATTACAATGAAATTTCTTTGCACAACACTGTAAATCTCCTCCAATGAATACCTCTAATGCACCTGGTTTTCAAAGCAGAATATTTTTTATTACGCATTTGTTTTGTTTGATCACACAAACTGACAAATTCTAGAGGACTGTGAAACGAGTCGGTGACATAAACATTCACGCATGTTTATGCAATGCATCTGCTCTATGTGATTCAAAGTAAACGGCCTCTTAATGCATATTGTACAGAGGAGCCCAACCAACATACCATAGTGCACCACAACACATATACTGTACCATGCGTGGTGCTGCACTGCTAACAAAAAAAAGCTATTGTATATTAACAGGTACCCTAATGAGCATTACCATGCACACAACAGAACACTTATATAGTAAATTCCATGACCAAGCTGAAGACAAGGTAGGGGCAGGAAAGTCTTGGGACAGCCACTGCCACTATGTATGTGTTTATGTGCACCTTTAAGTGTCACAAAAACCCACATCATAAAAATCTAAAAATAAATGGTGTATTACATGCTGTTCATAGTCACTATGGGATACATTTTCTGTTTTCTGCAAAATAACCTGGTTGATCCTGCTGCTCTCCACTTTCTGTTCATGTTCCCAATTCAGCTAGGGATTTTGCAGCCTTGGTGGCAGCTCTACACATGCTCAGTTTTCAGTGAATTTTTATGCTGATAATTTCTTCCCTATCACATCTAAGCAGTCCATGTGACTATAGAGTCACATCGCAGCCCACTCCCTGCTTCCTCCTCCAAGCCCATTAATTAGCAAAACACAATAGGTGTGGGATATTACAGGTAGATTAAAAAAGGCATTACCTCCCTCTGACTCTAAGGCTGGAGAGGCGTGACTGGCAGAAATCCGCCCACATCATGCTATTGTCAAAAATAATAAAGATTTGATTTTGTATATATTGTATGACAATTTAAAACAGTTTATTGATATTTAATTTAGATTTTTATGCTGTATTCCAAAGGCTGTTTTTCTCCTCTTCCACAGGGTTAAATAGCTGACTTTTTTGGGGGGGGGGGGGGGGGTATTTACTTATATATTTTTCTGATGATGTCCAACAGCTCTTGCTCCATCCTCCCCCAATGGAAAAGCATTTGCCACATGATGTTCCACTATGTGCACCTGAAGACTCCTGAGATATCCACACCACATTTCCCAGGAGTGAGGTTGCCCCCTTGCCGAAGACTTTAGCGGCGCATTGCATTTTTTTTTTTTTACAGTATAAACTATACACATATTTTGCAATTAAATAACATTTCTAATCATATGAAGTTAATTACAAGAGTCATTCTTTACATCAGAGTCCACAGATTTCCCCTTTTACATCTAAATCCGCAGAGCTCCCTTACACTGTAAGGGGGGACTCTGTAGACTCTGATGTAAGGTAGAGCTATGGGGACTCTAACATAAGGGATGCTCTGGGAACCCTGATTTAAGGGGGAACACTGAGAACAGAGATGACTCTCATGTAAGGGCAAACACTGTGACCTCTGGTGTAAAGGGGAACTCTAAAATGAGGGGTGCTCAGAGAACCCTGATTTACCTTAGTGTACTCAATCAGAGGCAGGAGAGAGAATTATTAATGATAAATGGTGAGCTCACTCACCCCTTGGCAGTCAGCACCTCTCATCCAGATGTATCTGAGGCTGCTGAACTTCACATTTCCGGCCCCCACTTTCCTTTTCTGAGGAGTGTGGGCAGACACAGAGGGGTAGGGATGGGAGGAAGAGGAGCAGATTGAGCCCTCTCTCCTCTCCCGTCTGTATGTGTGTTTGGGGGGATTGTTAGTGCTGGCTTTGGGCAGAGGGAAAGAAAGCATTAACAGACACTCTAAGTTTAGACAACTGCAGCCAGCAACCCTACTGAGAAGCCGTAGTCCTGTCTGAATAATGTGTCTGGGTTTCAGGCAGTCTGAAACCCGGATGCACGATTCCAACCCTGAACTGTCCGGGTGAATCCTGGACAGGTGTTAACCGTACCCAGGAGGCATGGGCTTCCACACACTGAGGATGGAGGAGTATGTCATCTGATAGCCGGCTGCCTGAACCCAGAAAAAACAGGCAGCTCCCAGTGACATCAGACACAAAGATAACAACCAGTGTTTAGTAGCTGAGTAGTGGATCACATCAGGACAAGGCTGGACTTGCTGGGTGGGTGACTATGTAAATTCTGTATAAAAGGTTAGATTGACACAGGGTGGGACATAGGGAGGGTGAAGTTTCTCTTTAATTTTCTCACATACTAGACTTGTTCCAGCAAGGCGGTAGATTTCTACATACAGGTGGGTGTTATCATTAGAGGTGCTCAGATCTACAACACAGTAGTACAAACTAGCCTCTTTGTAGCCTCTACCTGTACTTGGCGGAATGTGCAGGCCACCATTGCTTACCCCTTCTTCTGAGCCACGCTCAGTTTAAAAAATGAATGTATACTTAGCTTATTAACCTCCCTGGCGGTCTTCCCGAGACTGACTCGGGGTTAGATTTTCCTGCTACGATCGGTAACCCCGAGTCAGTCTCGGGCTTGCCTCGCTGAATCCACAGGCACTTTTTACTTACCTTGTCCCTGGATCCAGCGATGCCACCGCGCTGTGTGAGCGAGCGGGACCTCGCTCGATTCACATAGTGCCTCCGTGTGACGCCGATCTCCGTTCCCTGCGACGTTACGACGCACGGGGACGGAGAACGGCGCCAAATTCAAAAACGTAAACAAACACTATACATACAGTATACTGTAATCTTATAGATTACAGTACTGTATGTAAAAAAAACACACCCCCCCTGTCCCTAGTGGTCTGTCCTGTGTCATGCATGTCATTTTATATAATAAAAACTTTTCTTTCTCCCTGCAAACTGTAGATTGTCCATAGCCACCAAAAGTGTCCCTTTATGTCAAAAATAGTTTTAGATCAGCTAAAAAACAGCGATAATAAATTATAATCACTTGCAGAATTGTGCGATAGCGATTTGTGGGGAAATTCGTCATAAAAAAAAAAAAAATAATGACAGCAACAATTCTGCAACTGAGCAAATTTCAGTGATTTTAATTTGATTACATTATTGAATAATTTTTATTATAATTATATTATTATTTGTTATAATTATTTATAATTATTTATTATATTATAATTTATAATTTTGTTTTTAAAAAAATGTCATACCCGGGATGCCTATTAGAATCTTGTTTGGTCAGATTTAAGTGAGTTATTTCTAAGAATTACAGACCTACAATATAAAACGCCAAATTTCCTTGCAAATAATGGTACCGCTTTCAGCATGTTTTTTCTGAAAGAATCATACCGCCAGGGAGGTTAAATAAGGAGAATATCTGTTCATTTTTTACTGTCCAATAAATTACAAGAGAAGTAAAAACAAAAGTTTCATGTTTGTACATAACTGCAATAAAGTGCACACAGCTACATCTCACCCGTTCTGGGTCTATAGCCCTGTACACACGGCCGGGATTCTCATCAGGAAAAAAACATAGTTTTTCCTGACGAGATTCCTGGCAAGATTTTCTTGTACACACGTATGATTCAAAAGCACCGCCATTCTTTTGAATGGCACAAACGCGGTGACGTCATTGACTACGACGAGCATGCGCTCGTCACATTGGATGCCGTCGCCGACATCTTGCTTCACCCTACCTATGCCTTGGAAGCTACCGCGCATGCGTCAAAGTCATTTCGAGCATGCGTGGGTTTCCATGGAGATAGGTAAGTATACACACGCTCAGGTTTCTCGGCAGGAAAACACTGCTGAGAATCACAACGCGAAAATAGAGAGCAGGTTCTCTATTTTTCTCGTCTAGATTCTGGGCAGTTTTCTCGACGAGAAATCTCAAAGCCTCGTACGTACGCACGCACAGTTTACTCTGCAAGAAAGCTCTGCCAGCAGTTTTCTTGCCGAGAAAACCGTGCGTGTGTACGAGGCTTCAGACACAAAAAATGTTTCTTGCGGTGACAGCCAGTCAGACAGTATTTTGAGAAGGAGGCCTCCTGTGGCAGCTTATGAATATCTAGTATGTCACATTTTCCAAGTGAGAAATAATGATTTGGGTTTTTTATTTCTTAGTCAAACACACTGCAGCAAACAAAATGAAGAATGTAGCCGGACGTACCGCAACAGCATGCATCAGAGATAGATGTTGTGCTCTGTGAACATAATGCTCTTTGTAGCATCGGAAATACAATTATTTACCTATGGGCAGCCTAAATAAGTGATGTCAGTCATAACATAGCAAACACCTAACACTTTGTACATTGCTCTGCTTATTCGCAGGCAGCTTGTGTGTTTGCTTCCATGCCTTCAGGCACATAGAAACCATTCAAAATATCCTCAAGATGTTTATGAGAATTCCTGCTCAGTCTTTAAGTGCTTCTTTCACACACTGCTGGTATTACCCTGAATACAAAAGGATTCATGTATAGAAGAAGTATTATGTAGAATGGAATGAAATTTAAAACACAATAAAAACAAAAACAAAAAAAAAATCTTTTGTGCTGGAAATGTCCTTTTCACTCATTCCGAAACATCATATATTAGGGATGTTGTAGAAAAACAGTAAGACAAGATAGGGAGTATGTTCATGTTTTGTTCCCCCAGTCAGCAGTAAATTATTTACAGGAGGTTATAAGAAGCAATTCCAGGCAACATGTAAATGAGTGAACTGCATAAGGGAAGCACTGCATTTGTGCAAAAGTCAAAGAGGTGCATTCATCATTATTAGCCAAGTAATGCTATGTGCACATTTAATAACTAATCATGCATAGCCGGTGATAAAAAAAAAAAAATCACACTGACATCATTGGAGGCATAGGCGTGCGTAAGGGGTGTGCCAGGGCACATCTTAATACAGGGGTTGGTAGGTGACAGGTAAACCGCAATACTACCTTGTAGACCCTTAGGACCTGGACAGGAGAGGTGTTGTATGTGAAATTTAGTGGAACCGATCTGTATTTTCCTCCTGCTGCAGCTGAAAGTAGGCTTCTCCTCCTCTCCCTTTTTTCAACATTCAGCTGACACAGGAGGAAAATATAGGGGATCGGTACTGATTTATGCCACCCCTCCTTTCCCTGTTCCTCTTCCTTCTTTTACCCGGGTCCCCCATGTGCTCCCTTGCTCCCCCCTTCCTCCCATTGTTTCAGGATTGAGAGCAGGGAAGAGACCGGTAAATATTAGACATGTGCACACTGAAATATTTTGTTTCGGAATTTTGTTTTCGGCCGAAAAATGTATTTATTTAGTTACTCCCAAAATTTGTTTTTATTTATTTAGTTTTTCGTAAAAAAAATGCATTCCTCTGAAAATCCAAATTAATTAAGGTCGAATCTGTCATTGAAGGCTTATGGTGTCTGTCGAATGTTCTAATAAAAAATAAATAAAAAAAGATTCGATGGAGCAACGAAATTGTCTCTCTATGTCGAATCTTTATGTCTCTCTATGGCGAATCTTCATGTTTCTCTATGTCGAATCTTCATGTCTCTCTATGTCGAATCTTTTCTCTCTATGTCGAATCTTTTCTCTCTATGTCGAATCTTTTCTCTCTATGTCGAATCTTCTTCATGTCTCTATAATGTCGAATCTTTTCTCTATATGTAGAATAATATTGGACTAATAGAGTTAAGGTTAGGCACATTCGACCGCAATGAAAACGAAAATAAAGCATTTGTTTATGTCGGATCTTTCGGTTTTTGTTTTCTGTGCTTTCGTTATCGTTTGTTAAAACGGTAACGAAAATACCTGAAATTGGGACGAAAATGTATTCGGACAAAAACGAATGCACATGTCTAGTAAATATGTCAAACGCATATGTGTTGGAGCTTTGGGGTGCACACCCTAATGCAATAGTCTGCACACACCTATGATTGGAGGAATAAAGTGATTCCAACTTTGTTGGGCATTCTGCTCCCTTAGACTAGGATCATACTAGCCAATTCTTTGAAAAGTGATCGTGATGGATTGCTTTTCAGAGTGCGGCTAAGCAGCCACTGTCAGGCATTCAGGAGCCGATCATGCCACCACCTGAATGCCTTTTATTTTTTTGCCGAATGGCAATTTACAATAGGACTAATGCACCGCAACCGTGAGCCAAACATTTTGAATTGTGGTTTCGGCTCGGCCCCATTCATTTGAATGGGCAAGTTTGACAGGAGCTGCTACCTGCCAACTTAACATCTGGAGTTAAATTTGTCACAGCTGCAACACAAAGCATTGCCAACACAACATAGACAGTAAACCACGGCTCCACCGCCTGTTTTTACCAACAGCTGTGTGAGAGAGGCCTTAGGAAATCAAACACAGAAAGCGCATTATCTCTAAAACCATTTATTCAAGGTTTGGCTCAGAGGAAGAGGGTACTGGCCTTGAAACACGTAAGTCATTAGGATCTTAAGTGATGTGCTCCCAAGCCTCTGGAGCAAGTGGAGTGGATGAACTGATTACAACTATTTAATATGCTTTGCTAGTATGGATGTCTGTGAGTAGATTCATTTAAGTCTTTTTTTTTAATAAATGGTTTTAGAGATGATGCACTAGGCTGGTGCCCCCGCTCTCTATTTTAATTTTTTCAGTTGTTTTTGGGGCACCCCTAGTCCAGAGAGGGCAGCAAGGACCGGTGTGTTTACACGCACAAGCTTTGTGATCAGACCACCACAATCATCACAGGGGGTGTTATATTTTATTTTGTTACAGAAGGAACATACTTTGATGATATTTCCTTTTACTTCCTGGGAAGCTCCCAATGGGAAACAGAAAGTAACCAAAAAAAACTAGCAGGAGATTTTTGGCCCACTCGCACCTCTCAAAGATGCTTTGACGTGCATACTTACCTACTGTCCCAGATTTGCTGAGACAGTCCCACTTTTTTACTCACTGTCCTGGGCTGTGTTCTGGGATCACAGCATGAGGCTCACTGAGGGACTGTGTCACTACAGCTCCCTCATATGCAAATCATATGCTATGCATACTCATGATTTAGTTAAGAACAACACATGTTCCATGTAATGTGGTGCGCTGACCTAATGAAATTTTTTGGTGAAATGCCATGCATTAACTACTAGTGCCCTCACTATAGCCAAAAGACGGCTACAGTGTGGGCTTAAAATACCAGGAGGGCGTACATGGTTGTCCTCCCGTCCTTGGGGCTTGGCTGATCACAGACCGGGTAATGGGCCAATCACAGTGGCCCTTTAGCAGGTGATTAGCTATCAGCCGGTGACACCTGATCATGGAAGTAAACAGAAGATGGTTATCGGCTTTTTTCCCCCTCACGTTGTCAGCATGAAGAAAAGAAGACAGCTGTTAACTGGCCTCTGTTAGAGGGACATCGGTCCCACACAGTGCACATCAGTGTCGCTAATCAATGCCCTCTAGTGCCGCTAACCAGTGCCACTAATCATTGTCCTGCAGTACTGCTAATCAGTACCCACCAGTGCCACTTATCAGGGTCTATCAGTGCTGCCAATCAGTGCCCATCAGTGCCTCATGATCAGCGTCACTTAGTCACTTATTAGTGCTGCCTATCAGTGTCGCCTACCAGTGCCACCTATCAGTGCCCATCCGTGACACCTATCTGTGCCCATCTGTGCCGTATATCAGTGCCACCTATCTGTGATGCCTATTAGTGCCACCCATCAGTGAAGCTTCATCATTACCTCCTGATCAGTGCCCATCAGTGCCACCTATCAGTGCCCCCTCATCAGTGCAGCTTATCAGTGCCCAGTAGTGCCATCCATCAGTGCAACCTCATCAGTGCCACCTATCAGTGCCCCCCTCATCAGTGTCCATCAGTGCAGCCTATGAGTGCTCATTAGTGCTGCCTCATTGGCGCACATCAGTGAAGGAGAAAAATTACCCGTTTGCAACATTGTATAACAAAATATAAAAAAATGTTTAATTTTTTATTTATTTTTTCGTAAATATGCGCAACCATGCAATCAGACCATACATATATACTATGACAGTCTAAGAAAATATCTTCAGGTGGTGGAATGATGTCTGCATGTCCAATCGCCTTATAATGTCTATAGCTAGGTATCTGTCCTTGGAGCACACTAGTTCCTTTAACTGGGTAAGACTACATTGTCTGGTTGAATACACAGTACATTCAACCAGACAATGCAGACTCACCCAGTTAAAGTAACTTTTTACTTTTGGAACTTTTGGACTTCCTACAGGTTTCCCACAGGGTTTAGATATTCAAAAGGAGGTTGACCTCAGTTTGCTCTCATGCTTTGTAATGTTAAGTAACCCCTGTTAGTTTTTGGGAACAATAGACAAGAGTGTAAATGTAAATATATCTATAGAACTGGTCATTTGATGTACAGTCTGGCCGGGACACTTTTTTATTTAATTACATTTTCTTTGTAAACCTTTCTGTTGTTTAGACTAGAGCGAGAATACATATACATCAAATAACGTTCTGTTGCTGGGATCTGTTCTTATGTATTATGCTATTAGAATGTTTGATATACATGGTGGATTTGTACTACTTGGACACTTCTTACTTTTAGCTACGGGATGTACTGTCTGTAGTAGGTCTGGCATTCTGGGATGATGGTCAAATCTATTCAAACAGAACTAAATGAAAAAATGTAAAAAATTGCTAGGAGGTAGGGTTTTTTGGTAGAAGAAACTTTGGAAGTTTGATCTGACAAAAAGCTCCCTAACTTTTCACCTAGGAATTTTCGGGGTGTATACTACCTGCATACTCCCAACTCAACTTCACCATCTCTAGATGCCAAGAATCTAATTGGGAAGCAGTTCCATCATCACTGGCTGCCCCATTACTCAACAGGAAAGATGCTAGTCCAGAAAGTAACCGTGGAGAAGATAGTGGTAGCAGCAGATGGAACAGTGAAGCCTCGTACACACGATCAGTCCATCCGATGAGAACGGTCTGAACGACCGTTGTAATCGGTTAACCGATACAGCCGACTGATGGTCCGTCGTGCCTACACACCATCGGTTAAAAAAACGATCGTGTCAGAACGCGGTGACGTAAAACACAACGACGTGATGAAAAAAATGAAGTTCAATGCTTCCAAGCATGCGTCGACTTGATTCTGAGCATGCCTGTTTTTTTAACCGATGGTCGTGCCTACTAACGATCGGTTTTGACCTATCAGTTAGGAATCCATCGGTTAAATTTAAAGCAAGTTGGCTTTTTTTTAACCAATGGTTAAATAAACTATGGGGCCCACACACGATCGGTTTTGACCAATGAAAACGGTCCATCAGACCGTTGTCCTCTGGTTAACCTATCGTGTGTACGAGGCCTAAGACAGTGTTTTTCAACTCCAGTCCTCAAGGCACACCAACAGGTCATGTTTTCAGGATTTCCTTTAGATGAAACGGCTGTGGTGATTACTGAGGCAGTGAAACTGATCAAATCACCTGTGCAAAATAATGGAAAGCCTGAAAACATGACCTGTTGGTGTGCCTTGAGGACTGGAGTTGAAAAACACTGGCCTAAGAGATAGCACTGAACTAAAGAACTAAACCTAATATGCAAGTATGCTTATTGGTAAGTCCGACCCTGATACACTCATCATTTACCCTACATTCACACCTATGTGCTTTTTGGTGCTTTTTGAAGTTTGCAGAAAGGCACTACACTCCATTTAACATAACATTTTTGGGTGAATAAGTAGGCATAAAATTCACATGGAGGGGGGGGGGGGGTGGCAGGATCTGGCGACCTCCCTGTTAAAGGGGGCTTCCAGATTCTGATAAGTCCAGGGTTGTGAGAAAATGTCCCTTGTCGCCATCAACATACACCAAAACAAAACCACCCCAGCATGTTGGGGGCATGAGGCCTGGTATCAGTGGCGGTTGGTGGTAATTTTTTTAGGGGGGGGGCAAACAGTGCACCCACAGCCACCCCCCCGGTCCGGTTGTTTGGGTCTGGAGCACTTACCCAATCGCTTCCCGGGGAGGCGACAGGCAGCGGGCATCGCGAGCGGCAGGCATCACATCACGGGCTGCGGGTATCATGGGTGGCTTACCCTACTGTCCTCCTTTCGGCCCAAAGGGCCTGGTATTGATTGGGGGGGCACCCATGTAGTTTTATTAACATATTTTTTTATATATTCAGCTGTCGGTAAGCAACCACGCTGACAGCTGATGACTCATCAATTGTTAAGGACGTGGCAGCCAGCTTGCCCGACCCGCTATTTAGCAACCAGCTATATACAGTGTTTATAAAGAGAAAAAAAAAACACACAAAATGTATGAAAACTGTATGCAAAAACACACCATAGGCATTTAACCGCAGTGCCTGAGATTGCAACATTTTTATGCATGCTGAAGGCACAGGTGCACCATCCAGCCCTACTGCCAGCAGCCTAAAGCCTCGTACACACGGTTCGAATGTTGGAAGCGGATTGTCTGTTGACAGACTGAAGTCCTAAATTCTTACCGTTAGTACGCTCCTTTAGACAATTGTTTTTCAATCTTCGGCCAACAAATATTGGATGTCAGGCTAGTAAATTTTTGTCGGACATGGCTCCACGTCAGATTTTCGTATGGTCAGTACACAAATCCGTCACACAAAAGTCAAAAGTACAAACACGCATGCTCTGAATCATTGCTCACCAAACACAAAATTAGCAGAAGGGGCCAAAAGGGTCATGCTCAAGAGCTGAAATTCCTTGTAGTACGTCACGACGTTCGTGTTTGTGGCACGACAATTGTGTACTGTTAGTATGCAAGATAAGATAGTGGCACACGCCCTTTTGACAAAAATCAGATGCTCGGTTGGCCAACAATCGTACCATGTGTACGAGGCTTAAGAAAGTCTGAGCAGCTGAAAGCTGCTGTGGCTGGAAGGAGCTGGGTGCTTTACCGAGTGTTACTAACATTTAGGGCTGTAGGTACCCAGAGGTAAATGTCTGGAACGTAGTCTTCTAGCATTGTAAGCACTCGTCCCTGGACACATACAGCCCTAAATGTTTGTAACACTCGGTACAGCTTCTTGTTCCTTCCAGCCACTTCAGCTTTCAGCCTCTCATAGACCTTAAGGCCCCTTTCACACTGGGGCGTTTTTCGAGCGTTATTCGAGTGTTTTTCAGGCGCTTTGGCATTAAAAAAAAAAAGCTCCCTCGATGGGAAGGGGGCTTTAGGAGCGGTATATTCAACGCTTCTTAAGCGCTGCAAAGAAGCTGCTTGCAGGACTTTTCTTGACGCCCTGCCAGAGCAGCGCCTCAGTGTGAAAGCACTCGGGTTTCACATTGGGATCGCAGATGCAGCTTCTTTGAGGCGCTTTTTTAATGCTAAGACCCCTTTCACACTGGAGCATTTTTCGGGCGTTTTTCAGGCGTCTTAGTGTGAAAGCACTCGGGCTTTCACATTGGGATTGCAGATGCAGCTTCTTTCAGGCGCTGTACAGGTGCTTTTTTTAATGCTAAAGCGGCTGAAAAACGCCCCAGTGTGAAAGGGTTCTGTTCTCTCAAGAGTAAAAAATGCTCATATAGAGCATTTTTGGTACAAAGTTTAGACGAGTTTAAGAGAGTTTTATTTTTTTTCTGCCTCCAAGCTCCAATCAGAAATGCGAACCAGAAGTTTTTTTTTCTGCCTCTAAACATTAAACTCAAACAGCTAGATTCACGTACAGCCGCCTATCTTTAGGTCGGCATAGCGCATCCCATTTGCACTACGTCGACGTAACATAGTGAGGCAAGTACTGTATTCACAAAGCACTTGCCTCCTGAGTTAAGTCGGCGTAGCGCAAATGGCCTGGCGTAACCCCGCCTAATTCAAAATAGGCAGGTAGGGGGCGTGTTGTATGGTAATGAATTCACGATTCATTACCATACATGTAAATGAAGCGCCGATCGTACGGCGCATGCGCGCACATGCTCAGTATCACGTCGCAAATACTCCTTGCTTTCGATGTGAGCGTAACCTACGCCCAGCCCCATTCTGAATCGGCTTACGCAAACTACGTAAACGACGTGAAATTCGACGGCTGTCCGACGTCCATACTTAACATTGGCTGCGCCATCTTTTTGGTGGTTTATCTTTACGCCTGAAAACGCCTTACGTAAACGGCGTATCTTACACGTGACGGCCGTGCGTACGTTCGTGAATAGGCGTATCTTGATCATTTGCATATTCTCTGCATAAATCGACGTACACGCCCCTAGCGGCCAGCGTAAATATGCAGCTAAGATACGACGGCGTAGGAGACTTACGCCGGTCGTATCTTAGCAACAGAGAAGCGTATCTCAATTTGAGCATACCACTTACAGATACGACGGCGCGGATTCAGACTTACGGCGGCGTATCTACTGATACGCTGTCGTAAGTCTTTATGAATCTAGCCCATAATATGCCTCTTAACGTCCTAATGTGCATGGACACAAAGGATAACATTGAGCTGCTTCTACAAGCAGAACACAAAACTCCTGTAGAAGCAACGTTTTTTAAGCCAGTGTGCATGGAGCCTTACAGGCTGCTGGCAACAGATGGTGAATCTGTGCCCTCTACCCAAACTAAAACCCCAGTAATATCTGCATACAGGCTTAACGCCTAGGGGCAGATTCACAGAGATTGGCGCATCTCTGCGGCGGCGTAACGTATGTCATTTACGTTACGCCGCCGCAAGTTTTACGGGCAAGTGCTTGATTCACATAGAACTTACCTGTAAAGTTGCGGTGGCGTAGCGTAAATCCCCCGGCGCAAGCCCGCCTAATTCAAAGTAGGCGGGTAGGGGGCGTATAGCATTTAAATTAGGCGCGTTCCCACGCCGAACCCAATGCGCATGCGCCGTCCAAAGAATATCCCAGGGTGCATTGCGCTAAATGACGTCGCAAGGACGTCATTGGTTTCGGCGTGAACGTAAATGGCGTCCAGCCCCATTCACGGACGACTTACGCAAACAACGTAAATTTTTAAATTTCGATGCGGGAACGACGGCCATACTTAACATTGGTTGCCCCTCATACAGCAAGGGCAACCTTACGCCGCGCAAACCTTACGTAAACGTCGTAACTTCACTGCGTCGACCGTGCGTACGTTACGGAATTCGCGTATCTAGCTAATTTGCATACTCAACGGGGAAAAGGACGGAGGCGACACCTAGCGGCGTAAAAAAAATGCATTTTAGATCCGACAGCGTAAGAGCCTTTCGCCTGTCGGATCTAATGGATATCTATGCGTAACTGATTCTAAGAATCAGTCGCATAGATACGACGGCCCAGATCAGGACTTACGACGGCGTACATGGCGTTGCGCCATCGTAAGCCCTTTGTGAATCTGGGCCCTATAGTACATGTAGCCTAAAGGAGACTATATAAATTGTAATGTGTATGGTGCTCTTTAATGGGCCTCACCCAGCCCCAAAACACCAGTTTGATTTCTGATGTGAAATATATTTATAATGTACTTATAATATATATATATTCAAAACAATGAGTCAGAACAGAGCAACTTGTTCCTTTTTATATCCCTGGAGACTTAGCTGTAGGAAAGTGTCAAAGTTTACACCTGCAGAATGAAGTCATTTGCATGTTTAATTAGATACACATTGGCTGAACGCACACCACAAAACACTGAATCCTTTATTCCAATGCCTATCATAAAAAAGTTAGAGACGGTGTTAGCAGGGACATGATAATGCAGAGAAGAGTCTGGAGAGCAGCGCACTGGACATGGGGGAGGTGTTATCTGAGGCTCTCACAGCTGTTGGGGCATTGGCTCAGGATATCTTGTTTGTCACATACTCTTTGCCTCTGGCATTGACCTAAGGTGATAAATTGCACCACTAAAAAGCTATTGAATGTCATTTGGCCAATATGCTCTCTGGAAAACCAAAAAAACAGAAGGAAGAGTTAAGATAATTATATTGGTGGTCAAGATAAGGCCCTGGCCACGGCAACTCTTTATTAATGCAATACAAAGGCATATGCCTAGTACAGGCGGCCCCCGGGTTACAAACAAGATCGGGTCTGTAGGTTTGTTCTCAAGTTGAATTTGTTTGTAAGTCGGAACAGGTACATTTTTTAAGTGTAGCTCCAGCCAAAAAAAAATATTTAAGCTTTTTTGATAGCATAGGGAAGGGTCCCTGTAATGTTTGTTTTGCTTTCTGTGACCCTGTTCAGAAGATTTCACCTCATTTTCTGTCCCTGAGACTGGATTTGGATTTTAAAAAAATTGGGTTGTTGTGGCAGCAAGGATTGTGATAAAGCTTCACTGGAGACACCCTTTTCCCATAATAATGCCACGTACACACCATCACTTTATGTGATGAAAAAAAACAACGTTTTTAAAAACGTCAATTTAAATGACCGTGTGTGGGGGAAAACTTTGTTTTATGTCTTGTGAAAAACGACCAAAAAAAAAATTGAACCATGCTTCAATTTTTTGTGTCGTTTTTCAAAGCGTTGTTTTTTGTTTCACAAAAAATCACCGTGTGTAGCAAAAAACGACGTTTAAAACAGCGTTTTTAAACCCGCGCATGCCCAGAAGCTAGTTATGAAGCGAGCTTCAATGGAAAAGAGTGGTGAACGTAACCTCGCTTTGCTAGAGCATTGTGAAAAAACAATGGTGTGTTTTGTTTGAAATTGAAGCTTCAAAAACGTTATTTACTTCACAGAAAATTTCGTTTTTTTCCATCACATAAAGTGATTAAGCCCTGTACACACGACCGGGATTCCTGGTGGTATAAAGTCCGCTGGGAATCCCAACGGGAAAACCGAGAACCTGCGTAGACATGAGAGGTTTTCCCGTTGGGAAAACTGCGGGGAGAGCTTTGGCCGGGAATTCCGGCCATGTGTATGCTCCCTTGCAGTGTTTCCCCATAGGAAAACTGCTGGGTTTAAAACCACCGGGAATCCCGGCGGGAAAATAGAAAGCAGGTTCTCTTTTTTCCTGCCAGGATTCCCGGCAGTTTTCCTGTCGGGAAAACTGCGAGGAAGCATACACCTGGCCGGTTTTCCCAGCTCTTCCCGCAGTTTGTCGTGTGTACGAGGCTTTACAGGAGAGAATTTCCCTTCCTAGGGGTAGATTTCCTCTCACTTCCTGTTGTCTCCCTCCGTTTGTAAGTCAGATGTTTGTAGCCAGGGGACCGCCTGTATGCACAATGAGAAAATCAGATGACAAATACCGCTTTTGGAGCGATCGTCTGACAATCTGATCTTAAGTCTCCATTCACATCTAGGCGACAAAACGCCCGACGCCGGACGCTTGTGCCGCTAGAGGGGGAAATTCCTATTGCTGTCTATGGAGATGGTTCACATCTCATAGACGCCGTACGCCTGTCGCCTGAAAAAAAGTCCCGGACCGTTTTTTTCAGGCGACATTGGCGTTCGCCCATTGACAGCAATGGGAAGAATTAAAAAAAAAAAAAAAAAAAAGATACACTATCCGCCGCAAAATACGCCGCGTACGCGGCGTTGCTTGTCGCGGAGATGTGAATGGAGCCTTAGTATGCATCTTACGAGAGATGATCATGACAGTTCATGCGAAAATATCTGAAGGGAGAAACATGAACACTTTTCTCATATGATAACAGAGCAAATGATTTTCGAGTACTTAGCATAGTATAAAAATAGTATCTGTACCCCAAAAAATTGTCTGACCAAGACCACGCATGCTCGGAAATTAAAGAATACATTACAATACAATACAAACACATTACATCACTTCTGAAGTTGTATTCCTTTGTATGAGAATTTTTGTAACTTTAGTAACCTATTGTTTTTTGATAGAGACTAGCATGCAAAAAAAAAAATGGACGATCATTCGTCTGATATTCTTATCGCGTGTAAGACAAGGTTACCAGATTTTTAAAATGAAATCCGGGGACATATTTTTTTTCTTTTACTAGTAATGGCGGCAATCAGCTACTCTCTGCTCATCGCCGCCCACCTCACAGCCTGTCAAGTCTCACTCTCTGGGCCCCGGCTACTACTGGATGGGGTGCAAAGGAAGATCACTCCGCCAGGGAAGATAAGGAGATAAGCAGGCAGGCAGCTGGCCAGGACTTGAGCCAAGGTAGAAGAACATGCAAGCGGAGCTGAATGGGCATGCACCCGAAACTGAAGAAATATTCCCTCCGCTCCTATCAGCACATGATCATCAGAAAGGGGCACAGATAATGGAAACCCCCCCCCCCCTAAGCTAGTAGGAGCGGCGGAGCCAGGGTGTGTCATTCAGAATTTTATTTTTTTAATTCTGCACTGACTGTCTTTGAAATTGCCCCAGCCCCTGTTCAAATCCAATCCAGTGACAAAACCAGGGACAGACTTGGTCCGGGGACAGGGTCCTTAATCTAGGGACTGTCCCCTGAAACCGGGGATGTCTGGTCACCCTAGTGTAAGAGGCATTAGCATTAGGCATTAGCTACCATGTGCAGGCCCATAAAGCTGAATGGGCCCCTGAAGACACATGTACCCCTATGTGGTTGATAATCTGGAGTTGTCATAGCTTTCCAATGTCCTTAGTTTTTTAGGACTCTGTAGTAACCAAATCCCTCTGTCACTCTTTCCCCCTTACTTGTTCTTCTTTTTGGTCTCTAAATAATTGCACATTTTTATTTTGGAAAAAGCATGAAGAAATGTAGTGGTGAAAAAGGGATATGTGTGTTTAACTAACCATGGTGTAATAATTATTTGTGGTCCACACAGGGTGTGTCCTCTGCCTACATACTTTTAGCTAGATTCAAATAGACCTAGGGGGCGTAGCGTATCGTATTTACACTACGCCGCCGTAAGTTAGCTAGGCAAGTACTGTATTCACAAAGTACTTGCCTGCTAAGTTACAGCGGTGTAGCGTGAATAGGCCGGCGTAAGTGTGCTAAATTAAAATGAGGATGCGGGGGGCGTGTTTTATGTTGATTAACTGTGACCCGACGTGATTGACGTTATTTAAGAACGGCGCATTCGCCGTCCGTGTACATATCCCAGTGTGCATTGCGGCAAAGTACGCCGCAAGGACGTATTGGTTTCAACGTGGACGTAAATTACGTCCAGCCCTATTCATGGACGACTTACGCAAACGACGTAAAATTTTCAAATTTCGACGCGGGAACGACGGCCATACTTAACATTACTAGTCCAGCTATTTGATGGAATAACTTTACGCCTGAAAATTCCTTATGTAAACGGCGTATCTTTACTGCGACGGGAAAGCGTACGTTCGTGAATAGGCGTATCTAGTGATTTACATATTCTACGCCAAACTCAATGGAAGCGCCACCTAGCGACCAGCCTAAATATTGCACCCTAAAATACGACGGCGCAAGCCGTCGTATCTTAGATAGGTTTAAGTGTATCTCTGTTTGAGAATACACTTAAACTTAGGACGGCGCAGATTCCAAGTTAGGTCGGCGTATCTACTGATACGCCGGCCTAACTCTTACTGAATCTAGCTATTTGTGATAAAAGGTGTCCCTCTCTATCTCATCCTAGAAAGCTAGCAGTTATTGGGTTGTGCATAGTTTAATGACTCTGCTTACATTGAAAGCCTTTACATTCATATGACAATGACACTGCAGGTGACCCTCTTTCCAATTGCACCATGTGGCAAAACTATGCTCTTAAAGTGATAGTAAAAAGTTTTTTTTTTTTTAAATAACAAACATTATACTTACCTGCCCTGTGTACTGGTTTTGCACAGAGCAGTCCAGATCCTCCTGTTCTCTGGTCCTTCTCTGGCAATCCTGGCCCCTTCCTCCTGATGAGTGCCCTTACAGGAAGCAGTTTGCTATGGGGAAACCTGGGCCGAGCCACATCTCCCTGTGTCCATTCAGACCCCTCTCTCTCCTCACTGTCTTTGATTGACAGCAGTGGGAGCCAATGGCACTTCACTGCTGTCTCAGCCATTAAAGAGGGAGAGTCCCAGACAGCCGAGTGTCTTGTGCAATATCGCTGGATCAAGATAGGGCTCAGGTAAATAATAGGGAGATAGCAGAGGGACTCCAGGAACCCCAAGGACCCAAAAGAACCTAAAAAAAAGGAAGAGTGGGCAAGGAGGATAATTTCGGTACAGAGTGAGTAGGTAGACTCAGAAAAGAGCGAATATATCAAAAAATATATAAATTTATTAATACAGTATCAGAAAAATAATAAAAACATCAAATATTAAGGACAATTAAAACAATACACATATCGTGACAGCCGATCAATTCACCAAAATTGCTGATAATATGAAATTAAAGTAAAACTATAGGCAAAACTTTTTTTTTCAGTTTGGATAGAGCAAGGGAGGGTGATAACCCCTGTCAGATTTCTTTTCGCCATCTGTGTCCCATTGTGGAGGTTTCTCTTCACTTCCTGTCCCATATCCTACCAGGAAGTGTGAAGAAATCCTTGCAAGTTAAAGGAATTACTTGGGGACCCCCAGGTCACCAGCACTAGTGACGATATTGTTACATGGGGTTTTGTGCGGTTAGAAAAAAAAATTGACTGCGTCCAGGACCGATTTAGCGCAGCTATCTGCACATAACCGCAGGTAATTGCAGTGTACTATTTCTCCTGCGGATAGCAGCGACAATGAGGAAAGAAAAACAACAGGAACCAAATCAGGAATGTCAAGAATGTTCCAACGCAGCTAAACTCAGCCGCACGTAAACGCACAAAAACTATGCGAATCGAAATGTACAACTGCAAGTGATCGCTGTGCCTGAAGTGTTGGAATTTAGAAATAACAAAATATGCTTTTAACAGCAGAAGAACAACTGCCTGTGTGAAAGAGGCCTACCGTTTGCCCTAACTGTTAGCTCTATATCAATTCTGTATAATAATAATATTTGTAGCACTACCCCCGGAGGAGCTACTGGTTTGTTTTGGGTGACATGCTACCTCTGTGACTCCGCCGTCTAGGGTAGTTGATGAGAGCCGTAGTAATGAAATGTCCACACAGCAGGTGCAGTGGAATGGCTACCCTGAAGGTGGGTGCCACACGAGGAGAAGACACATGAAGATGGCATCTGCCCCATAAATACCCCTCCCCAGCATGCACACCGAGGAAGCCTCCTCCTGATAGGCTGCTGGGGAATATTATCCAGACCTTGACCCTGCTGCTGCCACCTGCCGACCTGGGGTGAAACTGCAGCCCAGGAACAACAGCATGAGCCCACAGCACAGCCAAGCTGGGACAGAAGCTCCAAATTTGAACTAATTAATATAGTCAGAGTCACTTAACTCTCTGACCCCCTCTAAATTTCAATAGCACCGGTTCTGAAAAGTAACCAGGCGCTACACACTCCCCCCACTTAAATAGACACTGTCCTCAGTGTCCGAACAAAATGGTGTTCAATCCTGAACACCTTACCTGAATCTGCTTGGCAGTAAGTAAAAGAGGAAAGGGATCGAAAAGAATATAAAAATATAAAACATCTTTACAATTCACACAGTGGTCATTTTGACATAAATATGCATGTCCATCTAGTCTGTCCCATTCTCCGACAGTCTTGATAGATGATCAATGAACCTGCAAAACAAAAATAGAAAAATATACACACACAAATATACATTATTTACAGTCACTAAGGGTGAATGAAGCTGCACCTTTGCCAACTAAGGTGAAGCCTCCTCCCTCCCAAAGAGACATATTCAAGAAATAAGTGCTGAAACCTTTCTCCAAACTGTAAAGGCCTAAAAGAAAATATAGGAAATTGTCTTTTAGCAATAGTAAAGCTGCAGAACACTGCCCTCTAGCGGTCAGTGTCCTGATATTACAAGTACAGTGCAGTCCATACTCAGAGGTAGAATATTCCAGGAAAGAGAAACTCTCTTTTTTTTTCCTTGTGTTGAAGTCCGCAGGACCCTAATCTGAACAAATTAAAACATGTTATTCCCTCCCCCCGAAGTTCATCACATCACCCCCAATGTGGACCAGGAGAAGAAAAAAAAATACAAAGACTCAAAAGGGGTGATCGTTCCTGTCCAGGACTTCTACAAGTTATGCAAAGCAAATATTACAGGCATTGGGCCTACAGGTAAAACCTGGGATCTGGTAGAGTGATAATGTCACCTTGGTCATTCAATGCAGTAATTGAGTAGACCCGATCCACTTTTCTGGGGCTCATTATGACCACTCTGTCATGGTAAATGTACCGGCCAGGACTCCAGTCCTTCAGGCAACCTTCAAACCGACGATGGGCACTTATGAAAGAATAGTCAGCGCTGACTGAACGCTTGCCTACCTCCAAGTGATCCCAAATAGCATCCGCACACCATTCCTCCCGCTTTGATTCGATTTCCAGTATCAGGTCTGCAGACACATATGGGAACTCCCATCCGTAATCCAGGGCTACCTTCTTCATGACAATACGTTGAAGACGGGCTAAATTTGGTAGCGTACGGGGGTGTCCTAGTCCAGGCATAACAATGGCATTCGGGGCCCTCTCTACCACAGGGGATGCAGCTGGGATCGGTGCAGTCTCTCTAAGGTCACAGGCATTTGGCACCACGACTTCCCAAGTTAGTTGCGGGACATCCGCTAATGACGCGGTATCCCTGGAGCATCTTTTGGATCTGCAGGGGTTTGAAGCACGCAACCCTCTGCCCCATTGAGTCAATCTTGGAACTGTTATACTTTTCCGCAGGCAAGCAGACACGCTCCATAGTAGATGTACTGACCTTGTCCTTGGTTGTGGTCTCGACAGGGGCATCATTCTCCCTGGAGTCCGGTTCAGGTCTGCGCATAGGTAGGCCTCGACTACAGCCATGGGAGACCTTCACGAAGCGAGCCAAGCAGGGACCACCGCCATACATGCAGTCTCGGTGGCAGCCTCCACCTTCACAGCAGGCACACATTTTTTTGCATCAGAGTCACTTACTTCAGGTGACACCATCGGGGTGGCGACTAACGACATGGTAACTGTAGTAGTAGTAGTAGAGGTAACAGCATCTGTGTCAGCTGTAATAGTGGGTGCAGGCCAGAGAACCTCTTCTTCCGCGGTCACCGCTCCGGTAATTCAATCGACCCGGTACTCGCAGGGAGACTCCGTTGGTTGTTCCACTTGGAACAAATATTCCCGTCACTTCTTGCACCGAGCAAAAGGCAGGACAGCTAGCTCTGCGCATCGGGGACAAGACAAACCCAGTGCCTCCACGCTGCCGCTAGTAAACAGCACGAACCGCCCTTGCGTCCCCATACGGATCCCGGTAACGGTCAGGGAGGCTCCGATAACAGCAGGCATCAGATGGACTCCAACTGTAGACATCAGAGTCCTCAATCTTTTGACCAGCGTTGAGGGCACAGACATGTTGCACGATCATATCTCGTGGGCGGGCAATCACTCTGTCCTTTGGCACCAAACTGGCCCTACGTCTCACGCAGGGGTGGGTAACTCCTCCCACTTTGAGTTCTTTTCTGGGCACGTTGCAGACACACGTCACTCCGCTCACTACCTGAAGTTAATTCCTTCCTCACCACACAGTCCAACACCACGACAATTCCTGGCTCTCAATGGCAGAATAAAATTACACAGTTCCGTTGTCAGAGGCAACAGCCTATCCCGGACGAGCCCCCATGTGTAGCACTACCCCCGGAGGAGCTGCTGGTTTGTTTTGGGTGGCATGTTACCTCTGTGACTCCACTGTCTAGGGTAGTTGATGAGAGCCGTAGTAATGGAATGTCCAGACAGCAGGTGTCTTTTTCTTGTGCTTTTATTTACCCAACAAGGTACAACAGTTGAACTTGGTGAAGAATAGAAGAATAGCAGAGATGGAGAACACAGATTCAGGTGTAGGTAAAAGGGAAACAGTCCTGCTTCCAATGACAAACTTTCACTTCGCCACTCCAGTTGGAATGGGTTTAGCGCATCTGGACAGGCCTCTCTCACAAGCCTGGCAGCCAGAATGACACTCGAACTTGGGGTTAAGTCTCTGCCACAGACCCTCCCAAAGGTTGCAGAAAATAGTGGTCCGATGTCCTCTTGACTGGATTTAACACCTGGATCTCCTTAAGGTAGTTTAGATTAGGTTACCGACTGATAGGCGACCAACATCCAGCCTCTCAGTGTCCGGTTGCCCTGGTCCCCGATGGATGGTCAGGCCCCTATTGGAACACCAGCCTCTCTTGGCACTCCTCCGGCAGACTCTCCACCGAACAGCTTCCGCCAACAGGACAGACAGCCCAGGACCTCTTTTCAGGGAGACTCTCCATCGAACAGCTTCCTCCAACAAGACGGACAGCCCAGGATCTCTTTAGGTGGGGACCCAGTCGATTACTGAGTCCCAAGCGGCAGATCAAATACGGGCCAACGTGGTCCCTAAGCCAGGATCTCTGTGTAGCACTGCACCCCGGCCTGGGAAGGCTATTTGCCGGGGCGCGGTGGAATGGCTACTCTGAAGGTGGGTGCCACACGAGGAGAAGACCCAGGATGATGGCGTCTGCCCCATAAATACCCCTCCCCAGCATGCACAGCGAGGAAGCCTCCTCCTGATAGGCTGCTGGGGAAAAGTATCCAGACCTTGACCCTGCTGCTGTCACCTGCCGACCTGGGGTGAAACTGCACCCCAGGAACAACAGTATGAGCTCACAGCACAGCCAAGCTGGGACAGAAGCTCCAAATTTGAACTAATTAACATAGTTAGAGTCACTTAACTCTCTGACCCCCTCTAAATTTCAATAGCACCGGTTCTGAAAAGTAACCAGGCGTTACATATTAATATTAATAAAACCTTTGTAATTGTGCCTAAACAGCTTTCATTGGTTAGCTAAAAAAAAATGTTGCACCTGCCAGGCAAAGAATGTTTTGCTAGGTGGGATTTTCCATTTTAAGGCTGCCCAGACGTGGGTTGGTATACAAGCTACAACATTCATTTTATAGATATACATACAGGAATGGAATGTAATTAAGTTTAAAACTGAGCAGACACATGAGTGACATGCAGACCTTTCCTCACACACTGCCCTGCTTTTAAAAGAAAGCAGAAGGAATACGTTAGGGTGTCTGGACCATACATGGTAAAGGCAAAATCAAAAAGTACATACACTGTAGGTTGCAGTATGTCACTAGTATTAAAGCGGAGTTCCACCCTAAAAATGAACTTTCTATTAACAGTTTGCCTTTAATGTAAAAAAATAAAAATACATTTTACTCACTTCTATCTGGCTGTTACTAGGCAGTTTTCTTAATCTGCCTAGTTCCTAGGCCTAGGTGGATCAACTTCCTGTCCTAAGACCCCATTGCCTCCTGGGAAATGAGTGTCATCATTTCCCAGGCAATGGGGATTTTTTACTGTGCCTAAAAATCGTCACCTCTCCCTGAAAACCAGGAAGAAAAAGGAACTGGGCTTCACATGCCCACACATATGATGGATACGGCCACAACATGAGCTGGAGGATATAAGGCAAGTGTTTGAAATGATTTCTGGAACGATTGGGGAGCTATTAATATGTTTTATGGACTATTTATTGTGATTCATTTTAGTTTGCAAAAAAAAATTATGCCCGGAACACCGCTTTAAGGAAGTACTGGATTTTGTTTTGGGTCCCCCCTCCCGTAACATTTGGTTACTATTTACTGTGCTTCTGTTTACTTCTAACATCAGAAATAGTGATGTGATGTGAACACACATTAGAGTAAGGAAGCACATTTGCTAAACTCAATTAGATTGATGGATCTCTGGAGAACTGCAGTGTCTCTGTAGTCGTAGTATAGAGACCTGGATGTACTTCTTGTCTTTTCCTGAAAATGACATCATATGTGCTGTGGTTTAATTAACACACGTCATGTGAGTGTTCAGAGCCAGCAGACCGCATTTCCACACTATTGTGCTGGCTGCATTCCCTCCATGCTATAGCAGCGCTGAATGTGGTAACCCCTGCCCTTCCTTTGTACCGGCCTAAAAGTGGTGCCTTTAGAAAACCAATGGAGCACGCACAGCAGTCATACACACTCAATATTATAATTAAAGCGTTTGTTAACCCCAACAAAAATAAATGTAGATTTTGGTCCCTTAAAGCAGATTACACAGCACAGTGCTTGTGCTATGTAATCTTCTCCTCTCTAAACTGTAAAAAAAATAAAATAAACCTACCACTTCCTGTATGCTAGGGTGATCAGACATCCCAGGTTTCCAGGGACCGTCCCCGGATTGAGGACACTGTCCCCAGACCAAGTCTGTCCATGGTTTTGAACAGGGGCTAGGGCGATTTCAAACACAGTCAGTGCAGAATTAAAAAATAAAAATCTGAATTACACACCCCCGCTTTGCCACTCCTACTAGTTTAGGGGGCACGCCCATTCAGCTCCACGCGCATGTTCTTCTGCCTTGGTTTAAGTCTGGGCCAGCCGCCTGCCTGCTTATCTTCTTGCCTTCCATGGAGTGATCTTCCGCCGCTCCCCAAGGCCGGGTCCTTCAATGCCACCATCGCCCAAAAAAACTGAAAGTCCCCTAACCCGTGCCCATCATTGCCGCTTCACCGTGCCCATCATTGCAGCCTCACCATCATTGCAGCCTTACCGTGCCCTCATTGCAGCCTCACCATCACTGCCACATACTGTGCCCTAAACCTACCACTTCCTGTATGCTAGGGTGATCAAACATCCCAGGTTTCTGGGGACAGTCCCCGAATTCAGGACACTGTCCCCGGTTTTGTCCCCGGATTGGATTTGAACAGAGGCTAGGGTAATTTCAAACAGTCAGTGCAGAATTAAAAATAAAATAAAAAATCTGAATTACACACCCCCGCTCTGCCACTCCTACTAGTTTAGGGAGTGTATTTTTTCCATTATCTGTGCCCCTTTCTGATGATCATGTGCTGTCAGAGCGGAGGGAATATTTCTTCAGTTTCAGATGCATGCCCATTCAGCTCCGCTTGCATGTTCTTCTGCCGTGGCTTAAGTCCCGACCAGCCGCCTGCCTGCTTATCTCCTTGCCTTCCATGGTGGAGTGATCTTCCTCCGCTACCCCACCCAGTAGTAGCCGGGGGCCTGGACAGTAAGACTCGACAAGCTGTGAGGTGGGCGTCGGTGGCGATGGAAAGAGAGTCACTGATTGCTGCCATTACTAGTAAAAAATTATTAAATATGTACCCGGATTTCATTAAAAAAATCTGGACACCTTACTGTATGCCCTCTGTAATCAGACCACGATAACCAGGGCTGCTGCAGGATCACTGCGGTCAAAGTGCCTCCCTCTGTGATAGTCTGCTGTCCCCTCTGCTCTCCTCTCTCCCCCCTCACCCCTCCTTCCTCCCCGTCAGCGCCCTCTTTGTCTGTTTCCGGCCCGGCCCCCGAACTGCTATTATTTTGATATTAAAATATAAAATTTGTCACTGCCAGCCTCACTATTAAAGGCTGGCATAGCATAGCAGTGTAAGCAGTGTAAATACTGAATATCAGTTGTCTTCAGGCCGGTCACGTGACTCGTGCCCGCTTCTGCGGAGGTGACAAGCGGCCACGTGATCTCCCCCTGACATCAGAGGGAGATCACGGCCCCTCCCACAGAAGACATCTATCAGAGCTGGAAAGGGGGTGCGAGAGACCGGCTTGAAGACAGCTGATATACAGTATTTACAGTGCCCGTTTTTAAATACAACATACACAATGTGCTATGCCAGCCTCTAAGAACTGACAAACACTTTAATTACATAGCGACATGTGATCTGCATTTTTTAGGTGACCCCCTTTATTTAGCATTTTACTTTAACCACTTAAAGAGTTGTACTGTTGCAGGTTGGCTCTATTACGCATATCGCCATGATTGTACGTCGATTCATGTAATAGGTATAGTAGGTGTGGCCCCAGAGCCCTGCGTGTGGTAGACGGGCACGATGTCCGCCGGCCACCCACGATCGCTCCACACAGAGGCAGAACGGAGATCTGCCAGTGTAAACACAGCAGATCCCCGTTCTGACAGGGGAGCTGAGCGTGATCGTCTGTTCCTAGTGATTAGGAACACCGATCTGTTTCCTCCTCCAACCAGCTCAGCCCCCATACAATCAGAAACACATCCCAGGGAAAACATTTGATTTTTTGATCGCCCCCTAGTGTTAACCCCTTCCCTGCCAGTGACTTGTATACAGTAATCAGTGCATTTTTTAGCACAGTGCATTTTTTAGCACTGATAGCTGTATAAATGTCACTGGTCCCAAAAAAGTGTCCGATTTGTCCGCTGCAATGTTGCAGTCCCGCAAAAAATCACAGATTGCCGCTATTACTAGTCAAAAAAATGCCATAAATCGACCCACTATTTTGTAGACACTATGGGCCAGATCCACAAAGAACCGGCGTAACCTAAAAATTCCCATTTAAGTTACACTGCCTTAAAATTTCTACCTAAGTGCCCGATCCACAAAGCACTTACCTAGAAATTTTCGGCTGTGTAACTTAAATTCCGCCGGCGCAAGGCGTTCCTCTTCAAATGGGGGCGATTCCCATTTAAATTAGGCGCGCCCCCGCGCCGGCCGTACTGCGCATGCTCGTGACGTAATTTTCCCGACGTGCATAGCGCGAAATTACGTTACGCCGAGCTTTGTGGATCGCGACGGGTCAATAAAGTTGCGTCGGGAAAAAAAAAAGATACGGCAGAAAAAAAAAAATTTAAAACAAAAAAATAAACGCGTCGCTGGACAGAAGGGTCTGCTTTTACAAGGTGTAAACAGTTTACACTTTGTAAAAGCAGCCCTAATTTTACACATGCAACTTAATACTTACGGAGGAAAAACGAAGCTGAAAAGCTTCGTGGATCTCCATAAGTGCTAATTTGCATACCCGAGGCGGCATTTCGACGCGAAATGCCCCCAGCGGCGGATGCAGTACTGCATCCTAAGATCCGGCAGTGTAAGTCCCTTACACATGCCGGATCTTCTGTCTATCTTTTGGAAACTGATTCTGTGGATCAGTTCCAAAGATAGAAACAGGGATACGACGGCGTATCAGTAGATACGCCGTCGTATCTCTTTTGAGGATATGGCCCTATAACTTTTGCGCAAACAATCAATATATGCATATTGTAGAAGAATACATATTGGCCTAAACTTTGGAAGACATTTTTTTTATATATATTTTTGTGGGATATTTATTATAGGAAAAAGTAAAAAATATTGTTTTTTGTTTAAAAATGTTCGCAGAGGCGATCAAATACCACCAAAAGAAAGCTCTATTTGTGAGAAAAAGAACATTAATTTTGTTTGGGTATAGCAACGCACGATTGTGCAATTGTCAGTTAAAGCAATGGAGTGCCGTATCGCAAAAAATGGTCCGTTCATTAAGGGGGTAAATCTTTCCGGTCCTTAAGTAATTAAATTCAGTATAAATATTTTTCTTGACATAACACTGGTTACATAGCTATGTAGAGAGACTGTGCATAGACACATGTTATGCACCTTTATTCAATTTGGTTTATTGAATGACCAGTTTTAGAAAACTTTAAAAGAGAAGTAGAAGAAGCTTTTTTGGTCATACTTTTTTTGCGAGTCACAGGAATGCATTTACTTTTGCTCTCCTGTGACCCAGAGTCTGCTGCTTATATAGGGGCAGATCCTCAAAGAAATTACGCCGGCGTATCTCTTGATACGCCGCGTAATTTCAAATTTTGCGCATCGTATCTTTGTTTTGGTATCCACAAAACAAAATACGACGGCATCTCGGCTAGATCCGACAGGCGTACGTCTTAGTACGCCGTTGGATCTAAGCTGCAATTTTTCGACAGCTGCTAGGTGGCGTTCCCTTTGAAATCCACGTTGAGTATGGAAATTAGCTAGTTACGGTGATCCCCGAACGTACGTCGGCCCGGCGCATTTTTTTCCGTCGTTTGTGTTCGGCCTTTTCCGGCGTATAGTTAAAGCTGCTGTTCTGAGGCGTACTCAATGTTAAGTATGGCCATCGTTCCCGCGTACAATTTTGAATTTTTTACGTTGTTTGCGTAAGTCGTTCGCAAATAGGAATTTGCGTCGAATGATGTCACCGTCGTAAGCATTGGCTGGTTCCGGTTTAATTTCGAGCATGCGCACTGGGATACCCCAGGGACGGCGCATGCGCAGTTAAAAAAAACGTTGTTTACGTTGGGTCACGTCATATTTACATAAAACACGCCCCCATTACATCCATTTGAATTCCGCGCCCTTATGCCGCGAAAGATACACTACGCAGCCGTAACTTACGGCGTGAATTCTTTCAGGATTCGGAAAAAAAAGATAAGTTGCGGCGGCGTAGCGTATCTAAGACACGCTGCACCCCGCGGAAAGGTATGTGGATCTGCCCCATAGTCTTCTATTGCCCGCTGTCAGCTGACATGGCAGAGCTGCTCCAGGCTCTAAAAGCATCCTGACAATATTATCAGGATTTACCCAGCTGCCTGATTGACAGCTGGTGTGTGGCTGGGAGCCACACCCTCCCCTGCCCAGCACTGACTGACAGCCACTGCTCTCCACTCCAAGCAGTCATGTGTTTTTTCAGTTGTCAATCTAATGCCATGTACACGCGATCGGAAATTCCGACAAGAAAAGTCTGATGTGAGCTTTTGGTCGGAAATTCCGACCGTGTGTATGCTCCATCGGACTTTGGCTGTCGGAATTTGCGCCAACAAAAGAATGAGATTAGGTTCTGAATTTTTCAGACGGAAAATCTGCTCGTCTGTATGCAATTCCGACACGCAAAAAAAACACACATGCTCAGAATCAAGCAGAAGAGCCGAACTGCCTATTGAACTTCATTGATTTCGGCTCGTCGTACGTCTTGTACGTCACCGCGTTCTTTATGGTCCGAGTTTCCGACAAGATTTGTGTGACCATGTGTATGCAACACAATTTTAAGCCAACATACCGTCAGAAAAAATCCACGTTTTTCTTGTCGGAATTTCCGATCGTGTGTACGAGCTGAATGTAGCAGAGACAATCACTGGAGATGATATTCATTAGAAAGCTGAACTCATCAAACAGTTTGCATCCACAAATATCTTTACTGCATGCAGAAGGTTCAGGCAAACATTATGATGCAGTAGGTTAGTATTTGTAGTGGTCAAAAGGAATATTTTGTTCCTCACCACAGTGGCCTAGATTCAGGTAGATTTGCGCCCTCTTACGGAGGCGCAGCGTACTGTTTTAACGCTACGCCTCCGTAAATCACGTGCGCTACGCTTCATTCACGAAGCAGTAGCTCCGTAATTTGCACGGGCGCTCCGTAAAAATGGCCGGCGTAAGCGCGCGTAATTTAAATGATCCCGTAGGGGGCGTGGATCATTTAAATTAGGCGCGTTTCCCGCGCCGAACGTAGTGTGCATGCTCCGTCGGGAAAGTTTCCAGACGTGCATTGCGGCAAATGACGTCACAAGGACGTCATTTGCTTTAACGTGAACGTAAATGGCGTCCAGCGCCATTCACGATTCACTTACGCAAACGACGTAATATTTAAAAATTGCGAGGCGGGAACGACGGGTATACTTAGCATTGGCTGCCCCTGCTAAATAGCAGGAGCAGCCTTACGCAGAACCCGACGAACATAAACAACGTAAAATGCGTACGCAGGGCGCGCATAGGGTTGTGAATCGGCGTGAGTATGCAATTTGCATACTCTACGCTGACCACTACTGGAACGCCACCTAGCGGCCATCGGAAGAATGCAGCCTACGATACGACGGCATAAGAGCCTTATGCCAGTTATATCTTAGGCTGCAGTCGGCGTAACAAGCTTTCTGAATACAGAAAAGTCGTTACGCCGGCGCAACTAAGCAATTGCGCTGGGTAACTTTGGATACGCAGACGCAATTGCTTACTGAATCCACCCCAGTGTGTTTTGCAGGAAAGACAGCAGGAACTTACAATGAGGGCCTCAAAGGGGGAGGAACCACACACAAGAAAATGAGGGTAGTAAAAAGAGTGACCACAGGGTGGCAGCATAACAATAAACAATAGAGAAACAAAACACTTAACACAGATACTGCTTATATAACTGCTGGAGACTGCACAATAAGGGTGTATTTGTAAAACATTTTTAGAGCCATGTGTCCAGTGAAGCAGCATGTATGTTTGTCCTGTGCGAATAGCATGGATCAGGAAAGTACTACATTATGGTTTTCTATGATCATCAGCTCCATCTAGTGGCCATAATGCATTATTTTTCTCATTCAAGTTATTCTTATTTGCGATTCGGCACTGAGTCGCTTTAACTGACAATTGCGCGGTTGTGTGACGTGGCTCCCAAACACAAAAAATCTTTTGGTGGTATTTGATCACCTCTGCAATTTTTATTTATTGCGCTATAAAAAATGTTTTTATTATTTTGTTTACCTTTTGCTATAATAAATATCCCCAAAAAATATATAAAAAATATTTTTTTACCTCAGTTTAAGCCGATACGTATTCTTCTACATATTTTTGGTAAAAAGAAATCGCAATAAGCGTATATTGATTGGTTTGCGCAAAAGTTATAGCGTCTACAAAATAGGGGATAGTTTTATGGCATGTTTATTAAAGCGGAGCTCCACCCTAAAGTGGAACTCCCGCTGATCGGGACCCTCCCCCCCTCCGGTGTCACATTTGACACCTTTCAGGGGGGAGGGGGGTGCAGATACCTGTCCAAAGACAGGTATTTGCACCCACTTCCTGCCACACAGTCTCGGGTAAACTGCTAGCCGACGTCACCTCCCCCCCAATGTGTTCTGGGAACACTCGGCTCCCAGAACACAGCGGGAGCCATTCGTCAGACGTAGCGTGACTCGCGCATGCGCCGTAGGGAACCGGGCAGTGAAGTGTCCTAATATTAAAAGTCAGCAGCTGCAGTATTTGTAGCTGCTGGCTTTTAATATTTTTTTTTCAGCGGACATCCGATTTAATATATTTTTTTTTACTAGTAATGGCGGCGATCAGTGATTTTTATCGTGACTGTGACATTATGGCAGACACATTGGACACTTTTGACACCATTTTGGGACCATTGTCATTTTTACAGCGAACAGTGCTATGAAAATGCACTAATTACTGTAAAAATTACACTGGCTGTGAAGCGGTTAACCTTTCTTTTTCCTTTTTGCTGCCATTTAGTTGTTGGCAACTGGACTTTTATACTATGCAATATAAAATCATATGGATACATTTACACTTATGCACTTAGTGTGGTATTTATATTGTTTATATTTAAGATAATTTCCAGTTTTTATTTTCATGTTGGTTTACAGCGCAGCTTCCGTATTTTCTTTTGCTTAATCATTTGTGTTGTCGCACAATTTTTTACTGCTGCTTTATATTCATAATATTGCATTTACTGCTAGGTTAGATGCATTTTCAGTATTTCACTTATTTGTATTGTGTTTAGTCACCATTAGGGAGCGCGGTATTTTCTCTTCTTTTCCATTTTACCTGTTAGGGGGCGTGGCTTGCCGTGACACATCCCTGATCGCTGTCCCCGATGACAGGGAACAGACGATCAGTGACATGTCACTTGGAAGAACGGGGAGATGTTGTGTTTACACTGACATCTCCCCGTTCTTCAGCTCTGTGACCCGATCGCAGGACACCGGTGGACATCGAGTCCGCAGGTCCCGCGGGCACGGTTGAAAATTAAAGGGGACGTATTTATATGCCCATTTGCCCAGGCGTGCCATTCTGTCGACGTACAGTATATGATTGGGCGGCAGTCGGTGAGCGATTACATTTAAAAAAAAAATTAAAAACTACTGTTTACTGTACTGTCCTACTGACCCCGTACTCTGCCCTACTCACAAAGTCCACTGCCATACTGATGCCAACCTCTGCCCTACTGGCACGTTCACTGCCCTACTGACACCATCCACTGGGGGATGGTCAGAGCAGAGGATATGGGAGGTTGCATTGTGGAGAGGAGGGGGGTGGCAGGAGGATGGTGGAGGGGGGGCAATAAAATGCACCTTTACCTGTGTAGACAAAAGTCCTTGCACTGGCCCTGCTTAGTAAAATACTGTCACTAGACGGTGAGGGAATGGGAGTCATTTCCTACTAGAGTGACTGGAAACATACACAGAGTTTTCTTGGCCCCCTCGTGGCTGCTGAACAGCAGGGAAGTTAAAGAAAGGTAAATATATGCAGCTAGGGAGATAGATGTATGGCAGCCAGTCTGACAAAAGCCAGCTTCTGTCGAAGAGGCAGGACCAAAAAAGGTCTGCCGATTGGCACCTGATGAGCGCTGACCAGTGTGTTCTGGTGCAGGGGGGTAGCAGTTTTTTGCGGTGCCTCTCTTTTCTGGACAAATGGAGTTTGCTAATTTCTGAAGCCTGTCAGAGTGCTCTGCATTTTTTATTTACATTTGCTGCAGCAAGTTTTTTTTTATTAAATGGTTAGGTATTGTGAGATATACTGTGTTATAACGGATACATTGTTCCTCACATATGCTTGATATTTAATGTATAAGATACCCCCACCCCTAATAAAGCCTTTTTCATATTTTTGTACCTTAAGGTTGTTGACCTGCCTTTTTTTGCTTTCTGGGGGCTCCTTTGTCCCCCCCAAACCCCCGTTTTTTTTGGGTAGCAGTCAGTCGGGGGGGGGGGGGGGCAGTCCCCCAGTCAGAACACAATAGCTACAACTACTAGTGTGTACTAGGCTTAAAGTGATTGTAAAGCTTAAATAACTAACATGTTATACCACACTTTCCCTCTTCATCAGGAACCTTTCCCTGTTGCTAGTGCTGCCCCTAACAGGTGGGGTATGTGTCTCTACTCTGACAACACACTAATGAGCCAAGATGGCTGCCAGAGACACGTGGGGTGGCAACAACCCATTGGATGCTTCCTTCGATGACCCAGGAAACCATAGAGGAACTTTGATCCCCTTGACTTCCTCTGCAACTGAAGTCCTGCTTGCAGAGAGCGCCACCTGCAGGGGAAAAAGTATACTGAACTTGCCTACCTACTTTACTACAAGGGTAAACAGGGTTCATACTAAGCAGCTCATTGTTATTATTGGGGTATTTAACTACCCAGAAATGGACTGGTAAAATGGGGAAAAGGTCAAACATTTATAAACTTCAAGTCAATGTTTTGATAGAGTTTACTGAATCATCAGCTTTCTACAGTATCCTGTGTTATCTGATTCTATATGGAATGTATTCAAACATGTTTTTTGTATTAAAATGTTAGTATCGGTTAGCACACCAAGATTCTGTCTAATAGAAAACATAAAATAAAGTATAGACTAGGTTAAAGACACCGTACCAAGGGGGTTTGCCACATGGGGCCCTGGGGACCTCTGAGCCCTTTAATAAAAACAAACAAATATATATATATATATATATATATATATATATATATATATATATATATATATATATATATATATATATATAAAAGAAATAAAAAGTAATAAAATAATATAAAAAAAAGTTAAAAAAATTTATGAAAAAAGAGGGGGTTGCCATCCAGGTCCCTGGGGACCTCTGGGCCCTTTAATAATATTAATAATATATATAGACATAAAAAATATATATAAAAAAGGGGGGGTTGCCACCCGGGGCCCTGGGGGCCTTCGGGCCCCTGAGGACCTCCGGACCTCTAAAAAAAAAAATTGGCCCTTTAATAAAAAATAAAATAAAAATATATGTAAAAAAAAGGATTTTTTTTTAATTAAAAAAAGGGGGGTTGTCATCCGGGGTCCTGGGAATCTCCAGGCCCCAGGGGACCTCTGGACCCCCCAAAAAAATAAAAAAAAATTGTCCCTTTAATAAAAAAATAAAATAAAAATATTAATAAAATATTTTTTTTATAAAAAAATAAATAAAAAAGGGGGGGGGTTGCAACCCGAGGCCCTGGGGGCCTTCGGGCCCCTGGAGACCTCCGGACCTCTAAAAAAAAAAAATTGTCCCTTTAATAAAAAATAAAATAAAAATGTTTTATTTTTATTTTTTTAAAGGGGATTGTCATGCGGGGCCCTGGGAATCTCCAGGCCCCAGGGGACCTCTGGATCCCAAAAAAAAATTAAAAAAAAATTGTCCCTTTAATAAAAAAATAAAATAAAAATATTAAAATATATTTTTTTATAAAAAAAAAAAAAAAAAAATAGGGGGGGTTGCCACCCGGGGGCCCTGGAAGCCTTCGGGCCCCTGGGGACCTCCGTACCTCTAAAAAAAATAAAAAATTGTCCCTTTAATAAAAAATAAAATAAAAATATATTCTTTTTTTTTTATAAAAAACAAATAAAAAAAAGGGGGCCCTTTTTTTTTTTTTTTTTTCTGGGGCCCTGGGGGCCTCCGGGCCCCTGGGGACCTCCGGACCCCTAACAGGTGTACTGCCTGTACCTCCCTGATGGCGGCCCTACATGAAAGGGTAAATTGCTTGTGTAGCGCTAAGCAAAATATTTAAAGGTGGCTAATCCACACACAAACCAATTATAGCAACACATTGAAGCATCTCTATCAGCAATCTTGGCAGTGTAGGGGACTGCATTAGAATGACAAGTGCTTTCAATCAACAGACGTAGCCAAGGCAAAGCATGGTGCGATTTCCTTTTAACAGGGGAAATTGTTCCTTCCTGACTGCTAAAATAAATCAGATAAATCCCTGGATCAACATTCCAGAATGTATTTATTGGATAACAACAAGTGTTTCTGAGGATCAGAGAGGCAATGGTTATCTCACACAGAGTTTTTCTGACATAGAAAATCTGTACTTATTCTCCTTTCTACAGAGAAAAGAGATGAAACATCCAGCCACATGCACCATATCAGTTTGTCAGCCAGATTAGAGAAATCAACCTGGTGGATCTCAGCATCACTAGACCACAATGAGGGAAGACAAATGTCTCTCAGCTAGTTATTCTAGGTTGGTGATCTGCCCATATCTAGCCTAAAGGGGAGATGCTATGAATACAATATGCTACTAGCAAAAAACAAAAAAAACAAAAAAAAAAAATATTAACAGACAAACACATAAATTTAACACATGTAACAAGATTGTAGGTGATAGCTGGGTGACATTTTTCACACATTCCTTATGTTTTTGACCTTGTCAGATTCTGATCCTGCTTAACCTCTGCTTGTCCTGACATTTGCCCCGAAATTTGGACTACATCATAAAGTTCAGCCTTGGATAATTGCCTGTCTGTGGCTGATCTTTAATGATCTTTACTTGAACCCGTCTTTGCCTTTTGGTTTTGATTTTGTCATTCTTGGCATACTTGTTGACATCTCATGCTTCTGCTTGTATTGGATCGTTTCACTTGATTAAGGATTACTCTCGCCTGCTTTCCTATCATTTCACCGAGTAAATACCTTTGATTCACACACAAAACCTTGAGGCTACCAAGAAGTAAAAAGTGCATCAGACTTTAAGCCTCGCTGCTGTAGGCTAGGAGCACTAAATAATTCTCACAGATCTGGTAGTACAGCTCAACCCCTTTCTACGGCATCCATTGCTTCCAGCAGTGTAGTGGATATTTGCATATTGAACATATTTCTCAGGAACAGGATAGCAGTAAGTAAGGTGGTGTATGGTTTCCTGCTTACAGTGACTTTTTAATCAACTAAAGAGGGACAAGGAGTATTACATAGTGTACTGTAACACGAATAATATTCACATTATGAGAAGAAATATAATTTTGGTACTGTATAAAGTATTTGACTACACAGGGGAATTAGTTTATCTGTAGGCCACTATTTTTAGGTATTACGCTAACGTTTTTTTTTAGAAAGGCATTTTAATGGTTTTATATGTTGTTGGCTGCATGTTTTCATGAGGGTAATTTTGGGACAAATTGTAGATTATCCTTCTAGTCACTGTCTGTAGCCAAATTGGTGACTTCACTTTTTTGTGTTACAAATAAGTAGTACTGCTGGCTCACGGCCTTGTGACTGGACAATGAAAGAGCAGCAACACATTGATATGATCACCGCCAGTAAATGAGCTCCCAGTGTAAGGCCTCGTACAGACGACCGGACAGTCCGCTGAAACCGGTCCGCTGGACCGTTTTCAGCGGACATGTCTGGCTGGAGATTTCTGTCTGATGGTTGTACACACCATTAGACAGAAATCCGCGCGTACACGATCCGCGGTGACGTAGCCGCACCGTCGCCGTGACGATGACGCGGCGACGTGCGCGGCCCTGGAAGTTCAAAGCTTACACGCATGCGTCGAATCACTTTGACGCATGCGAGGGATGGCGGCCGATCGGACATGTCTGTACAGACGACTGAACATATCCGACGGACAGGCTTCCGGCGGACATGTTTCTTAGCATGCTAAGAAACATTTGTCCGCTGCAAAACGGTCGGCTGGACAAATGTCTGCTGGAAACCTGTCCGGTCGGCCGTACACACGACCGAACATGTCTGCTGAAACTGGTCCGCGGACCAGTTTCAGCAGACATGTTCGGTCGTGTGTACGGGGCCTTAGACTAACACTACTGTAATATTTAATGGCTAGTCCAAATTTACACTAGCTAAATTTACACATATAGAGGGTGTCCCGCATCTTTCGCGGCCTTGTCCAGCTGCCGCCCCCGGAAAGAAGTCAGGCTGACACAGGCTCTCCACAGAGGGAGAGAGCGCCGGTCAGTCCCTGTGGGGGATTTCTCCCCCATCCTTCTCCTCACTGACCCTGTAGTTATTGCGAACCGCGCTCGCACAGGCATCTGCCCACACGCGCTGCTCCTTCCACGGTGTCCCTATTGGCGGGGAGAGGGAACCAATTGTTAAACTGAGCAGCAGCAATGAAAGGGATTCTGGGACACATAGTCCCAAAACCAAAAGGCCCCATAGTCTTGTATATGGGTGGAACTGCAAAGCTCAGCATGCTCTGGGAGCAAAGGAACCAAAGACTCCATCTTGCTTATCTGAGGGGAGGCAGTCACCATGAAGTAGGAGAAGAGACTGGACCTAGGGGAGAGGTGCTGCCTTCCAGGTCAGTCCACCACTTCTCTACAGACATCCACAGCTGGTCGGGAGTATCCAGCTTGAGAGGGGATCCCAAGTGCATATCCAGGCCCACTTGCACAAACGGCATTAGGCGTTCCAGTGTGAGGTGACCAGTTGGGTTGCCAGAAGAATCTGCCTGTTCCAGGATGTTCGTTTGGGCCCTGGCCGCATGACTGGTGAGAGGGCCCATTTGCAGGAAACTAGGACACTGCACACAGAAAGAGTTACTTCATTTCTGCCCACACTTGCCAGAACCTGGGTCTCATTAACGCCCTGTTAAGCAGCCACAGTGTCCGCTTTGCTATATGGATACTGTTAGTATACTCCAGTTACACTTTGGCAACTAAAGTGGCTAGCCGAAAATCCAAGACCTCATTCTTCTTCCAAGGAACTGGAGTTACTGGTGCCCTACGGGCACATATACACAGGGCTCTGTATTTGTAGTATGTGTGCGGGATAGTCTGACTTGGGAGTTAAGCCACTGAATGTAGAACTAAGTACAGTGTTTGAAGTTGGGCCTGTGGTGTCAGGGGACAGAAGAAAGAGGTCTGACATAAAAGAGGGTCAGTCTTCTGCTCTCCTGTCTGGACTCATAGAGCCAAATTTAAGTAGTGGTGGCCAATCTGATATAAAGTGTCATATTGTGATATTATTTGCCATTTAAATGTTGCCTCTGCTCTCGGGGTGATTTGCGGTTGTGGAGTCCCATGAAAGCAGCCTGATAGTATATTGATCTATATTTCTCTTGATCTCAGTTATTGCTCTTCAGTTAATTCATTTGATTAATATACTGTTACTGTCTGTTACTTTTCCACAGGAACCTTACAGTAAAGACAATTTCTGTGTTTTATCATAACGTGTGTGTTTTACATTCGTCCTTGCACTTACACTATAGCCAGGTGTGCCATAGGGGCTGAGACTGTTCTTGGGGTTGAGAGGCAGATTACAGAACCAATTATACTTAATCGGTTCCTTCGGGGGTAGCGCTACACACACACAGACATTTAAAAAAGCTAGCTTTTTATATTTACCTGGGTTCAGCTCTAAGCTGATCACATTTATACATATTGTACAATTTAAACAAACACTTTATAATACCACACATAACCGTGCACAATTTTTCTTATATGGCAATGTAACTCTCTAGTTGTGTTGGTCATTGTTATCAGTTTTAAAGATGGTGAGAGTTCTGGCACTCTTCTAAATCAGCTTTTTTCAAACAGGGTTCCCAGGCACCCTGTGTTGCCTTCAGGTGTCTTCAGGGGTGCCCGGGCAAAATGCCTAGAAACTGCCCAAAAATTGTATACAAGTCAGCGAGTGGATCAAGCCTACCTTTAGTTACATATAGCCACAGGCTTATTATTGCGCACCAATACAATCTTCTAGCCACCAGTGTCCTAACAACCAATGACATCATCGGTTGATAAGGAGAACATCGGGCACCTGCACAACATCCTTGTTTGTCCCTCCTCTTCCCCCTTCTCTGTCAACACTGGGGTCACATTAGCTCAGTAAGGGAGAAAAGAAACATTGGAATACTAATCAGGGCTAGTGTGCAAAGGTGTATTTGGTTTGGAAGAATAAATAATTTCTAATGTTGGGTGTCCTACGCATGTGGATGTTGCTGCGTTATGTAAAACTATTAGTTTTGGCTTTTAAATTTTAGAATGGTGTGCCACGAGATTGTGTGGAATTTCAAAAAATAAGTAAAGTCTTCTTTTTTAATTGTACCTACAGGTAAACCTATAATAAGGCTTACCTGTAGGTACTGTAAATATCTCCTATATTACATCATCAGCACATGAAGAAACGGTTGTCCGTGCCGTTTCTTCAGAGCCCTGTGCCGTGAGTGGTGGCTCCCACGTGCAAGCGCGGGAGTGATGTCATCGCTCCCACTTACTGCGCTCGTGAACCCAGAAGAAACACATTTGAAGATGTCAGCGGTGTGCAGGCGCCTCTGCAGGGCTTAGTTCTAAGGCAAGTATTTCATAATGAGCTAGCATGCGATGCATACTAGCTCATTATGCCTTTGTACTACAGTTTTTTTTCTCGGGTTTACAACCTTTTTAAAGGCTGCCTTTAAAAGTTAGGAAAAGGGTTGAGAAACACTGTTCTAAATGATTGAATGCAGGCAAATGTACTGTAAATGTATCTTTAGGGAACAATATTCCTTATAGTTCTATTGGGAATTAAACAGTTCTTTTTAAAATATTGCACATATTTGTATTGATATATAACCCCTTGTAGTACCATATGTAGCGCTACCCCAGCAGGAGCCACTGATTTGTTATTGGGATCGGCATATTGAGTTATCTTAATGTGGCGTATGGGTGTAGTTGGAGAACAAAGCAGTGAGCGAAGGTCCAGACAGTGAATAAACTTTTTCCAATGCTTTATTTCCAGTCCAAACACGGCCAACATCAACATCAAATGGGAAGAGCAGGTTGATGAAGAAAAAGGAGAACCTTGCAATGTCAGGCCCGGATATTAATTGAGCAGTCCTTGCTCAATAGAGTACCAAATTATTATGCGTCGCCACTCTAGTTGGAGTGGGTAAAGTGCCCCCGGACAGACCCCTCTCACAAGCCTGGCAGCCGAAGTGTCACTTAGGATTTGCTGGAAGGAACAGATCTCTCTCACAGACCTGGCTCTAGGGCCTCTGCCACAGGCCAATTACTTTAGGTGAGCTAGATGGATAAATGGAGCAAATCCTCCCAGTAGGTTTTAGTATAGGTCACCAGATGACAGCAAAACGTACCTGTCAACATTCCGGTCACCAGATCCCCGATTGGTTCGTTCAAGCCCTGTTGGACAACCTGCTTCCGTGTTCCCCTCAAGTCGACCCCCCAATCGAACGGCACCCAGCCTGGGATCCTCTCAATAGAACTGGGGACCCAGTAAGTCACTGGAGTCCCCTTTTACCTCCGGATGAGGGTTTGTGTAGACTGCAATTCTGGCCTGGTGGGCCGCGCTGGCAGGGTCCATGGATGCGCGCACCCTGAAGGTGGATGCCGCACCTAGAACTGGGACCCCGCGAAAAACTTGCCTAGCACATGACACCTGTCGCAGATATACCCCTCCCCAGCATGCCTTGTGAGGGAAAAACTTCTCTAATTGGCTGCTGGGGAAAGTTGCTCTGCCAGAACCCCTCTGGTGCCAACTGCTGGCCAGGGATGGTATTGCATCCCTGGAGCACAGACTGACCCAGTGGACGTTTCTGTAGTGACAGAAGTCCCAATTTAGCAAATTGTGAATGGGAGCAAAATAACTCTCCCATTCCCCACTAACTTTAGCGTAGTGCCCATACTGAAAGCAAGGGGGCGCTACACATATTATTCTTAGCTTTGCTTTAGTTTGTGCACATGTTGCTGTCATAAGTGGGCTTATGAATGACTAAAGCATAAGCTGAAATATAGGTGCATGGTGCATATGGTGTTCCTCTATGTGTAGATTTTTTATTGTGGAAGCAATATGATACAACAGCTTGTGCTTTCATTATAAACCAGTCACGCCAGAGCAGAGACATGGTAGGTTCTTGCCCTGGGTGCTTTAGTGGTAAGGGAGAAGCTGGGACAGAAGCCTCTCCTGGATAGACATCACATTGCTCATCTCCAGTTGTTTACATGACTGGGCTCTCAAATTGACCACCCAGCCCTGCAGATTACTCTGGGAGAGTGGTTCTTAAGGTGTAATGAGTGGAGTTCTGCTGTCAGTGTAACAGCTGGCCTTGATCTGAATATGGCTTCTAATACATAGGGGTCACAGCAAAGCTCTGCCAGTTACATACTTTGTAAACTTTCACCAGTTCACAAAATCTGCCCCCAGCTCCCCCATCTGTGAACATGGATTTATCTTAATGTTTTTCTATTCTTTGACCCACACAGCAGGGCTTCCTTTTTCGGAGAAGCAAGTTGAATGAGTGGGTTGGGAGAATAGCTATCCACTCCTATGTGTAGAGCTCTCTCCCCCTGAGAAAGTGACAGAGGGAAGGTTAAGGTGTCACGTCACAGCCTGTGACTGGCAGAAATCTGCCTACACCATGTTATTGCATAAAAATAATAAACATTTGATTTCAAAATATGAATTTTATGACAATTTAGTTTCCAATATTTTTTATTAGTGTAGCACTACCCCCAAAGGAGCTGCTGGTTTGTTTTGGGTGGCATGTTACCTCATGGCTCCTCAGCCGTCTCAGGCCTTGTACACACGACCGAACATGTCCGCTGAAACTGGTCCGCGGACCAGTTTCCGCGGGCATGTCCGACCGTGTGTAGGGCCTAGCGGACTGTTTTCCGGCCTAGCGGACAGGTATCCAGCGGACAAAAGTTTCTTAGCATGCTAAGAAACTTGTCCGGTGGAAACCTGTCCGTCAGACATGCAGACATGTCCGATCGTTAGTACACATAACCATCGGACCGAAATCCCCCGCATGCGTCAAAGTGATTCGTCGCATGCGTGGAAGCATTGAACTTCCTGGTTCGCGCACGTTGCCGCATCATCGTCGCCGCCATGTCACCGCGTTTTCTGTCCGCGGGGAATTTGGTCTGATGGTGTGTACACACATCAGACCAAAACCTTCCAGCAGACATGTCCGATGAAAATGGTCCGCGGACCGTTTTCATCGGACATGTCTGGTTGTGTGTACAAGGCCTCAGGGGTGTATGGTGCACATACAGTAGTAACAGAATGTCCGCGACAGGTGTCTTTTTCTGTGCTCTTTATTACCCAGCCGGGTAAAAACAATAAAACTTGTGGTGAAGAAGGTAGAGTTGAAAGGAGAAGAAGAATAGCAAATTCAGGCGTAGCAATAGGGAAACAATCCTGCTCCCACGTGTAACACTTCTTGCACCACTCCTGCTTGAGTGGGAATAGCGTACCTGGACAGGCCTCTCCAACTGACCTGGCAGCCAGAGTATCGCTTGAACTTTTAAGGAAAAGTCTCTGCCACAGACCCTCCTGGAATAGACTCAGAGAGAAACCTCTGCCACAGGCCCTCCTGATTGTGGTCACGGAGATGAACCTCCTTGGTAGAATTACGCCTGGATCCCCTTCAAGTTGCTTTCAGGTACCGACTGACAGGTGACCAGCCTCTCAGTGTCCGGATAGATCGATCCCCGGTGGTCGAGACCCTATTGGATCACCAGCCTCTCATTGGCTCTCCTCAGATGGACTCCCCACCGAACAGCTATACCACTTGGGATCTTCAGGATTGGGAACCGAGTCGACCACTGGGCTCCCTGCCACAGCTCAAATGTTCCAGACCAACATGGTCCCAGAACCAGGAACACTGCGTGGCACGCACGCCCCGGCCCGGTAGGCCGTGGTGCAGTCACCCTAACGGTGGGTGCCGCACTCGAAGAAGAAGACCCAGAACCAATAGCGTCTGCCCCATAAAGACCATCCCCCAGCATGCACAGCGAGGCTCAACCGTCCTGATTGGCTGCTGGGGAAGAGCACCCAAACCTTGACTCCACTGCTGCCACCTACTGTCCTCGGGGGAGAAGAGCACCCCAGCAACAACAGAATGAGCCCACAGCACAGCTAAGCTGAGACAGAGACCTAAGTTTGAACACATTAACTGGATCAGAGTTCAATTAACACTCTGATCTCTCTCTAAATGTAAAAAGCACCGGTACTTTGAAGTAACCAGGCGCTACATTAGCAACAACAAATCAGAGGTTTAGGATATCACCAGCATTACAAAGGTATATTTCAGAAGAAGGGCAACAATTATTTTACCAAGTACTTGTTGTTCAACAAAAAGGTATACAATAAGCAACAACCCAGAAAGGCAAGAATCATTTAGTCAATTTGTCAAAAGTTTCAAGTTCTAACCATAGTAGTAATCGGATAGGAAACCACCAATTAAGGGGAGCAGGGCCATCTTTAAGGCAGGGCAAAAGGGGAAGCTGCCCTGGGCCCTGTCATTGTTGTGGGGCCCAAAGCAGCTGCCTCATACTTGCCAACTATCCTAGTTTAAATTCCCTTGTTCCTTGAAGTTTTAGTCCTGTGCTATGTCCTGATATCTCAGTGTAAAGTGCTGCTACTAATGCTGCCCAGCTCTGCCCTACTGTTGTGTACAGATGACTCACCTTCAGACCCTGTGTTTACATGTAAATGACCGTCATTCATTTGCAAATAATGGGAGCATTCATATGTAAATAGCATCAGCCAGCGGCATTCATATGTAAATAAAGGCGACATTTATATGTATATCATGCCCCTCTGCAGTGAGGAGATGATGTGCTGTAACATCTAGCAACCAATCAGTGAGCAGTATTACTGTACAATAATCTCTAGCATCCAATCAACAAACAGAAATCATGTGCTGTAACCTCTAGCAACGAATCAGTGAGCCGTAATGTGTGCTGTAACCTGTCAGTAAGTGGTAATGATATGCTGTAACCTCTGGCAACCAATCTCAATCGCTGCCTGATCTAATACAGTAAACTGTGTTTAAGTCTAGCTGATATTTATTGTATGTCTCAGAGCACCTGGATAGCGAAATTGAATGTGGGGAGGGCCCCAAGATTTTTTTTGCCCAGAGTACAATCAATATTAAAGACGGCCCTGAAGGGGAGGCACAAAAAGGGACAAAAGGTTAGGGGTTTATAAGAAAAACGGTGTCCCCATACTGTACCTGAGATTATACTCTTTGCAGGCACCCTACAGGGTCATGCAGCCTTCATCAAAGTAAAAAGTAAAGAAGAAGACAAAGTGAAGAAAAAAAAAGTTAAGGCACGGACAAGTACCGAATCCATAGGTCCCACGTTCTGTCAAACTTCTTAGTCTCTGTACACACGACCGGGAATCTCGTCAGGGAAAAAAACGTCAGTTTTCCCGACAGGATTCCTGGCAGGCTTGCCCTGAAAAGCCATGTATACACACGGCCACACAAAAACCCGCCGTTCTTTTGAATGGTAACGAGGTGATGTCATCGACTATGACAAGCCGATGTCTTGTCACATTAGATTCCATCGCCACCATCTTGCTACACCCCACACTATCGTTGTATGCTACCGCGCATGCGTCAAAAGAGTTATCGAGCATGCATGGTTTTTCTACCCTGCAGGTAAGCATACAGACGACTGGTTTTCTCTGCAGGAAACACTCTGCCGAGAAACCCGACGGGAAAATAGAGAGCAGGGTTCTCTATTTTCCCATCGGGATTCTCGGCTTTTTTCCTGACGGGAAAACTGCTACGGAGCATACACACAGCCGGGATTTCCGGCCAAATGCTCTCCTGGCAGTTTTCTTGCCGGGAAAACCAGTCGTGTGTACAAGGCTTTAGTGTTGTTATGGAGAGTACAGGTGAGTTTGTCATTGACTATAATGCTTCACATAGTCAAATGGTATAACCGACCACTGCCAATGTTTGTATGACAATTTAAAACAGTTTATTGGTAATATTTATTTTACTCTGTATTCCAAAGGCTGTTTTTTATTTTATTTTTTAAACATGTGACCAGCAGCAGAGAACTAGATGCTCCTCCTGCTTATGTTTTACTGCAGACAGGCTGGGAAAGATCGGGGTCATGTGACTGCTGTCTATCGATTAGGTAAAAGGTACTTTTTATTTATTTAATTAATTACTGTGCCATCATCCATATATAGAAATAGAAGGGACAATGTAAATTGAACAGCGTGTGTCACTTTAAAGTGTTACTACACCTACAACAGTAAAATCAGTCTGTATATGCAGTAAAGCATACTTGTTATACTCACTGTGGAACCTAAGGGGTTAATCCTCCTCATTGTGTAAAAAGGTTGTTTGATCCTGTTTTCTCTCATTCTTCCCTTCTTTTACTGTTCCCAATTACTGTTTAGTAACACAAATTTGGGTTTCACCTTATTATTAGAAACATCACAGATCTAATGGGCCAGATCCACAAAAACCTGACGTAACTTAAAAAATCCAATTTAAGTTACACTGGCTTAAAGTTTCTACCTAAGTGCCTGATCCACAAAGCACTTATCTAGAAATTTCAGGCTGTGTAACTAAAATTCCGCCGGCGCAAGGCGGTCCTATTCAAATGGGGCGAGTCCCATTTAAATGAGGCGCGCTCCCGCGGCGGCCGTACTGCGCATGCGCGTCGGCCGTACTGCGCATGCGCGAAGTTACGTTACGCCGAGTTTTGAGGATCGCGACGGCTTAAAGTTGCGTCGGGGAAAAAAAAAAAGACAGCGGCATGCATTCCTGAGGGAGAACTCCATGCCAATTTTCAAAGAAAAAACCGGCATGGGTTCCCCCCCCAGGAGCATACCAGGTCCTTAGGTCTGGCATGGGTTGTAAGGAGACCCCCCCACGCCGAAAAATTGACGTAGGGGGTCCCCCTACAATCCATACCAGACCCGTATCCAAAGCACGGTACCCGGCCGGCCAGGAAGGGAGTGGGGACGAGCGAGTGCCCCCCCCCCTCCTGAGCCGTGCCAGGCCGCGTGCCCTCAACATGGGGGGGTTGGGTGCTCTGGGGCAGGGGGGCGCACTGCGGGCCCCCCCACCCCAGAGCACCCTGTCCCCATGTTGATGAGGACAGGACCTCTTCCCGACAACCCTTGCCATTGGTTGTCGGGGTCTGCGGGCGGAGGCTTATCGGAATCTGGGAGTCCCCTTTAATAAGGGGGCCCCCAGATACCGGCCCCCCACCCTAAGTGAATGGATATGGGGTACATCGTACCCCTATCCATTCACCTGGAGGCAAAAAGTAAAAGTTAATAAACACACAACACAAGGCTTTTTAAAATAGTTTATTATTCTGCTCCGGACGCCCCCCCTGTCTTCGTTATTAGCTCAATTACCAGGGGGGGCTTCTTCTTCCGCTCTCCGGGGGTCTTCTTCCACTCTCCGGGGGTCTTCCGCTCTCCGGGGGGGCTTCTCCGGACTCCGGGGGGGCTTCTCCGGACTCCGGGGGGCTTCTTCCATCTTCTCCCCTCTTCCGCTCTTGACTCGGCGAACCCCGGTTCTTCTGCAGCTCTCCGGTGCCTTCTTCTTCAGCGCTGGCTGCCTGCTATGTTTGTGTGTTAGCTCGATTTCAAACAGGCAGCCGGCGCGGTCTTCTGTGACGTCAGGGTCTTCTGGTCTTCTGTTCTTCCGATGTTGTCTCGTCGCCTGTTGTCGCTGCAATGATAGAAGCGCGCCTTGCATCCCATTTATATAGGCATCACCGTCCCATCATGCTCCGGCAGGTACCCACGTGGTGGGTGCACGTGGGTAGGCACCCACCACGTGGGTACCTACCGGAGCATGATGGGACGGTGATGCCTATATAAATGTGATGCAAGGCGCGCTTCCATCATTACAGCGACAACAGGCGACGAGGCAACATCGGAAGAAAGGAAGAGAAGACCCTGACGCCACAGAAGACCGCGCCGGCTGCCTGTTTGAAATCGAGCTAACACACAAACATAGCAGGCAGCCAGCGCTGAAGAAGAAGGCACCGGAGAGCTGCAGAAGAACCGGGGTTCGCCGAGTCAAGAGCGGAAGAGGGGAGAAGATGGAAGAAGCCCCCCGGAGTCCGGAGAAGCCCCCCCGGAGTCCGGAGAAGCCCCCCCGGAGAGCGGAAGACCCCCGGAGAGTGGAAGAAGACCCCCGGAGAGTGGAAGAAGAAGCCCCCCCTGGTAATTGAGCTAATAACGAAGACAGGGGGGGCGTCCGGAGCAGAATAATAAACTATTTTAAAAAGCCTTGTGTTGTGTGTTTATTAACTTTTACTTTTTGCCTCCAGGTGAATGGATAGGGGTACGATGTACCCCATATCCATTCACTTAGGGTGGGGGGCCGGTATCTGGGGGCCCCCTTATTAAAGGGGACTCCCAGATTCCGATAAGCCTCCGCCCGCAGACCCCGACAACCAATGGCAAGGGTTGTCGGGAAGAGGTCCTGTCCTCATCAACATGGGGACAGGGTGCTCTGGGGTGGGGGGGCCCGCAGTGCGCCCCCCTGCCCCAGAGCACCCAACCCCCCCATGTTGAGGGCACGCGGCCTGGCACGGCTCAGGAGGGGGGGGGGCGCTCGCTCGTCCCCACTCCCTTCCTGGCCGGCCGGGTAGCGTGCTTTGGATACGGGTCTGGTATGGATTGTAGGGGGACCCCCTACGTCAATTTTTCGGCGTAGGGGGGGTCCCCTTACAACCCATACCAGACCTAAGGGCCTGGTATGCTCCTGGGGGGGAACCCATGCCGGTTTTGTTTTTTACAAATTGACGTGGAGTTCTCCCTCGGGAAAGCATACCAAATGCCGTCGCTGCAATGGGCCTTTACAAGGTGTGACTAACTTTACACTTTGTAAAACGAGCCCTAATTTTACACTTGCAAAATAACACTTACGGCGCAAAAAAGAAGCTAGAAAGCTTTGTGGATCGCCTTAAGTGCTAATTTGCATACTAGCAACGGCATTTCGACTCGAAATGCCCCCAGCGGCGGATGCGGTACTGCATCCTAAAATTAGGCAGTGTAAATCAATTACACATGCCGGATCTTCTGTGTAACTTTGGAAAAAGCCTTTTGAGGATCGTTTCCAAAGTTACACACAGACTGAACAGCACTTAAGTCGGAGTATCTCTTTTGAGGATCTGGCCCAATATATCTAGGCACTCTAAGAACTAAAAACCCTTAGCTACCAATTAGAATCAAACCTGTCAGTGCCCCGTTTAATTGGAATTTAACAACTGAATCCAATTGGTAATTATGGGCAGATAACACGATTTCTCAGTAAAAACACGGTCAAAGGGACATTGTCACGTACCTGATGGTTTAGCCTGACGTGTAGAGGAAAGCCTACCCTTACAGCTTCGGCTCAAGGACCATTGGTAGTGACTCTAAGAGCACGGCAGGGTATGAGTACCTGTAGAGTATTAATTAAATGATTGAATCAGACAATACAGCGGATGACAGCTGGAGCAGCAGACCCAGGACCATACTGGCAGTTGCTTGGCTGGCAGGTGACTGGTCACAGGTGCAGGGTAGATTGGTACACATGGCAGGCGGATGACTAGCAAAGACCAGGTAAGTAGTGTATGGAGCCAAGCAAATAGATAAACAAGATGCATAGTCTGGTCACAACAGACAGTCAGGTACAGGCATGGACAGCAGGCAGGAGAATGGTCAGGATACAGGCAGGGGTCAGCAACAGATTAGTAAGAGGCAGAGCAGAATCAAAAGACAGGCCCAGGTCAGGACAGGTAGCGTTCAAGCGTGATCAGGACGAGGCAGGTCAATCACAGGTTTGTGAGTCAAGTCAAGTACAGATATGGTCACAGGAACATAGGAAGAGCTGCAGATCAAATAACAACTAACTAGTACAGCTGCTACACTTATATAGTTCACTTGGCACCAGTATCAGTGCCAAATGCACGCACCCCTAAGCGTGCGCATATGCACCCACATGTGCACAGTAAGACAAGCACCTGCAGGCCCACGCCTGCGCATCTGTGTGCCCCATGGAGCTTCATTTGCACTATGTCCAGAATTTCCCTGATAGATATTAAGGCAAAGTGCAAGAGCCTCCTGGTAAACCACCCTATCAGTAAAGTTTACTTGTTAGTTGGGTGCAGCGGCAAGAATTCACACAGCCAGGTTAGGTACCTGCCTACAGATTTGCATCCCTTCGGCTCCCAACAGGGACAATCTCCAGCCTTCCTCAACTTCCAGTTCTCAGCATTTCATGACCTATTACAGGGCTGATATATATGCATCCTGCATTTGCTTCTGAAGAAGTGAAATTATATCCACGAAACACGTCAAGCTTTGAAATGCAGTTTCTTATGCGTTTACATTTCATCTCATAGGAACTTTACTTATTGTGTGCAATAATGGAATTCCAATGATTGTTTATCATGCTCGTCATAAATGCAATGTATCATGTATCATGTCTTATGTGCAATATATGAATAAACGTTTATATTTTTTTATATTATTGTTATTTTTCAATTGTAAAAACACACATCTCACTTAAAGTCCCCACCCCTTCTTTTTATCAATTATCAGGGATGGAGGCGTGTGTTGGTTCCATCACACGCCTCATTTAAAGTCCCGAACCTATCCTCTTGCTATACCTTGGGTTTTACTTTTCAGAGTTTTTGTACTGTCCTGGCACAAGAGTAAAAACAAACAGTGGTTTTAAAAAAAAAAACTATATAAAATAAATTTGGGTACAGTGCTGCATGACAGAGTAATTGTTGGTCATACTATGTCATAGTATCACATCACTGGAAACAAAATAATGGTATGGTAATAAAGGAGTATTACAGCCTGGTACTTAACTGGTTAAGCAGAGACAGATTTTGTTTTGGGGCACCATTCCATGCTTTCTGACTAACAGAACTCAATGTTGGTCACAGACATACTCAGATGTCTGCAATATTATTGTATTGTTGCTAAGTGAAACTCCTACGGTCTACGGCATGATTTACTTTATCCGTGCCACTCTAAAGGTCATCTGAAAAAAAAGCAAATGATCTTTCCATTAGACTGCAATTTTCCATTAGACTGCAATTTTAAATACAAATAGAAAACTAACTGAACTATGACACATATGATAGTTTCTGTAGCAAATCCATGCCTTATGATACCTAAATGGAAACGTATAAATCAGACCTAAGTGAATCTATATTTACATATATGGCACCTGTAATTATTCACTTTGACTTTGTTTTGCTGTGCATCTGTGGCAAAGTTATTATTTCGGTCATTTCTTTGGTGAATATGGACCACTATAGTAAATCACTGGCATCTATCTTCCATACTTTGTAGTTGGTTATTCCAGGTTTCTTTTTATAAAAAGCATTTGATTATCGGTTTTTACAAACATAAACACATGTAAATGCATGTAAAAAGTAATGCAAGTAAACTGAGTTTAACCTGTTAATGCAAACAAAGGCACACACATATCGAATTGCAAGAGAAAATAATGAGGTAAATATGCTTTAGCTGAGTGCAGCTCATCTTGAGATCCTAACACCCCTGAAAGACCACACAACCAGCTCTGGAATCTCCACTGAACCTGTATGCAGGATCATAAGGTGGGCCCCCTTCCTGTGTCCAGACTCAATTCAACCAATAATTAAACCACAGCTCCCAACTGATTTCCAGAGACTGTACTTGATTTGGAGCAATGTCCCTCTGTCCTTCATTCCCCCTCATTTGTTCCTCATTTTATCCTCTATAAAGATGTATATGTAGCACTACCCCCGAAGGAGCTGCTGGTTTAGATTTGGGCCTGCCGTTACCTTACTGTTCCATACGCTCGTCTCAGGGGTTCTCCTTGAAGACTTGTCCATAAGAAATGTCTGCACCAACACGAAGTCTCTTTCAAGGTTTTTATTGAACAGAGTTCTCCAACAGAGGGGTAGAGGGATGGGGAGACTCAGGTACCTTTGTGGATCACGGATACAAACTTAGATCCAGAGGATTAACTTGGTTCCACGCTAGATTCCAGCAACCACCAAATAGGCCTACTCTCACCAGCCTAGCAGCTGGTGCGAAGCTCGCTAAAGTCTCTGCCATAGACTCGATAAGTTTGTCGGGCCGTCCCACGATCTTCTGCCACAAGATCGTGCGACTACTCACCCACTTTTTAGAAATTTCAATAGTGTACACGACTCACGGTGCCAAGAATCTTTCAGCCAAATGGCAGCACAGTGAGGTAAAACTGACAGGATAAGTCCTTCAATTGAATCCCAGTGGTTCAGCTCCCTTGGCGTAGGCGAGATAGTGAAGGACCATCCCTGGACTAGTAGGCCCAGCAATCTCCGGGTCTACTCTCAGTTACGAAGACTCGGGCCAGCCGGCCCCGAGACCATAAACAGCTCACACATCACCTGAGGCCAGGAGGGCCATCAGGTCAGGATCGGAAGACCCCTGCCAAACGGCGTCCGTTCCTTAAGTGCCCTCTCCCAGAATGCACAGCAGGTTCACCACGCCCCCTGGGCTGCTTCTGGGAAAGAGATACCCAATGCATCCAGCCTGTTGCCTTTCTAACCTCGACCTGCAGTGGCAGCAACACCCACAGTCAAGGGGAAAATCATGCAACCCAGCTGAACTGAAACAGAACTATCAATTTAGCATAATCTTTCTGAGCCAAACTATTGCTCAGACAACTATAATTTAACACATAGCACCCCCTCAATGGGAGCAAGGCGCTACATATATAAAATGCACTTTTTATCTATCAAAAAGTGTTTTCCAGCGCTAAACCTTTCATCTGATTAACATTGTAAATTCCAAGAGCTAATAGAAAGGAATAGTAGTGGTAAAAAAAAGCACTCATGGGTTTACCCACTCTTGTTTTTTGTACAATTCTACTTTAAGGGGGCGTAGCAAGGGGTGTGTCCTATGCATACCTTTGCTGATAGGTGTCCCTCATTCCCATCTCAAAAAGTTGGGAGGTATCATTAAACAGTATAAACAATATCTGAATGTTAACAATACCCATAAGAGTAATCTGTCTAACTTCTGTCTAACTTTACGGCTAAAAAGAATGTGAGCATGAAAGATCTAGGACACCCCAGGGTAAAAAGCAAGAACAAGATCTGCAGCACGTAAAACCTGAGCCTATTGACTGTATACACTGCACATACAGTATATGCCATCCTTGTAATCACAAAATATTGTCAACCGTGGGGATCAGTGGCAGCTGATGCTCCATTTTTGAGGGGGGGTTGCAAACAAACCCCCGACACCCCATACCCTCACCAGCCCCGCTCGAAAGCCTTCAAGCACCGCACTTACCCTTTCTGGCTTTGGCGGCTTCCCCAGCTTCTCCTCCCAGCCAATCCGGTTGCTTCTCCTCCGGTCTCAGGACTCGCCTGCGGTCTCAGGACTCGCTCCTGGTCCTGATTGGCCGGAAGGAGAAGCAGGAAGACAATAGCCTCCGGCTCTAATTTTGTGTAATGATGGCACCGTTATGTCGCTGCTAGGGTTGCCACCTTTTCTTCAAGCCAAACCTGAACACTTTAGCAGCAGCATTTTTTTTTGGGGGGGGGGGGGGGGTATACGCTTTAAGATTGTATAAGACGTATGACACGTATGAGTGTTCTGGATGGAATTCAGGGGTCGGATATGTCCTGTGGTGAGAGCTATTGCTAGCAAGGGGTAGGGAGAGTTAGATATGTGCTGGGGAGCAGTGGTGGCTGGTGCTCAAAATTTTTGGCAGTGTGCAATAAAACTGAAAAATAACCCCATAAATTGCAGCCTCACTGTGCCATCAGTTGCAACCACTTTGTTCCATAAGATGTAGCCACTGTGCCCCATAAAATGCAGCCACTCTGCCCATCATATGCAGCCTGTGCCCATGATATGCAGCCACTGTGCCCATCATATGCAGCATGTTTCCATCATATGCAGCCACTGTGCCCACCATATACAGCCACTGTGCCCATCATATACAGCCTGTGCTCATCATATGCAGCCACTTTGCCCATCATATACAGCCACTGTGCCCATCATATACAGGACTGTCCGCGAGAAAAACGTACAGGTGGCAACCCTAGTCGCTGCGTGTTTCAATATCCACACATGGTCAGACATCCATTTTGGTACACTTTCCCAGACAATGAATAGTTTCTTGCTTGTTTTTGTTGTTTTTATTAGGGGATTAACCACTTAAGGACCGAACCTGTTTCTGAGTTTGGTGTTTACAAATTAAAATAATTTTTTTTTTGCTAGAAAATTACTTAGAACCCCCAAACATTATATATTGTTTTTCTAATACCCTAGAGAATAAAATGGCGGTCATTGCAATACTTTCTGTGCACCGTATTTGAGCAGCCGTCTTACAAGCGCACTTTTTGGGAAAAAATACACTTTTTTAAATTAAAAAATAAGACAACAGTAAAGTTAGCCCAATTTTTTTTTTTATATTGTGAAAATTATGTTACGCCGAGTAAATTGAGACCCAACATGTCACGCTTCAAAATTGTACCCGCTTATGGAATGGCGAAAACCTTTTACCCTTAAAAATCTCCTTAAGCGACGTTTAAAAAAATCCACAGGTTGTATGTTTTGAGTTAAAGAGGAGGTTTAGTGCCAATTTTTTTTGCTTTCGCTCTAATGATCGTGGCGATACCTCACATGTGTGATCTGAACATCTTTTTCATAAGCGGGAGCTACTCATGTATGCGTACGCTTCTGCACGCAAGCTCGGCGGAACGGAGCGCGTTAAATTCTTTTTAAATAATTTATTTAACTTTTTACTTTTTTTTACACTGTTCTTTAAAAAAAAAAAAAAAAAAAAACTTTTATTCCTATTACAAGGAATGTAAACATCCCCTGTAATAGAAACAAGGCATGACAGGACCTCTTAAATTTGAGATCTGGGGTCAAAAAGACATCCGATCTCATATTTACACTAAAATGCAATTAAAAAAAATAAAGAAATATGTAATTTGAAAAAAAAAATATCTCCTTAAGAGCTATGACAGGGCTTTTTAGTCCCCCTTGATAAAAATGTAGTTTGGGTACAGTGTAGCATGACCACGCAATTGTCATTCAAATTGTCCTGGGCAGGAAAGGGGGAAAGTGCCTGGTATGGAAGTGGTTAAAAAGAACACGCAGAGGAGTATTTTTTTTATTTTTTAGAAAAAATTATTGACTTTAATGTCATGACTGCTACAAACAGGAAAACAAAGGCAAGACTAAGAAAAGAAGGCGAATTCTTGAATACCTATTTTGTGGTTTCCTATGGGCTGTACATAAAGTGTTAGTTTTTTAATAAATATGTAATTAGCAATAATTGGTGTGTTTTATATATACCTGGGGTTCAGCTTTGCAGCCAGAAGCTGTCTTAACTCTGTTAGTAATATCCAGTGGGCGTATGTACTTCTGATTGGTAAACTGTGAATACTGAGAAATCCAAGGAATAGCCGCAGAGGGAAAACAAATATTTTACAGGTGGGTAGTGGCAAGTGTCCAGGAACCCTTCAAATTGGAGCAGTAGGAGTATGTTTGCTCTATGGGAGATCTATTTGTGTACCACACACTTATTCCTCTAAATTGGAAGAGAATTTGCTTCTCGTATTAGCAAGAATTAGCAGGCACAAATGCATTCTTTTACTAAATTAAATAGATTCTTGTGCTTAGTTCATGACAGTAGATTACAATTTAGATAATGCTGCATTAATATACAAATGTTTAGCTTAGTAAAGGAACATTTGTGCTCTATTTAAATGGCTTGAAGGAATAACCTAATGCTTCAAAATCTGGCATGCTAATTTAAAATCCAGCGTTAAATGAAGGTGACTTTTTAATCCCAAACCAGATGTTAAAATTTGGCTATAGATTTCTATTCCTAAAAAACTGCATATAACATAACTCTGTATGCCATGGCTTCAGTTTTATTTTATTATTGGAATTTTTCATATACAATTGGTGTTAAAGTATGTAAATATGTAAAATATTGTATGTAAAATGTTTCTTTAATATGTAAGGGGAAAGGTGTATAAGCACAGGTCTGACGATTTGAGTACGGCAGGCTGTGCTCCCAGTTGGGATGGATGCTATTAGATGCCTAGCATGGTCAGTTTGAAATAGGAAAGCAGGGGGAGCGACAGGATCATCAGGTATTTCAAACAAAAGAAACAATATAAGAGAACAGGATAGTTTTTAGCACACGTACATGGTACAGCAGGCACATATCAGGGGTATGAAATGTTGGGGTAACAAAACTCTTTAACTGCCCATGTAAATCCACAATGGTGCATATTATTATTATTATTATACAGGATTTATGTAGCGCCAACAGTTTGCGCAGCACTTTACAACATGGGGGCAGACAGTACAGTTACAATACAATTCAATACAGGGAGGATCAGATGGCTCTGCTCCTTAGAGCTTGCAATCTAGAACAAAAAGGTAATAGCTGTGGGGGATTAAATGGAGAAAATAAAAATACAGTTGCTAGGTGTGGGTAAGATAGGCTTCTTTGAAGAGGAAGGTTTTCAGGTATCGTCTAAAAGCTAATAAAGTAGGAGATAATCCGATAGATTGGGGTAAAGAGTTCCATAGGATTGTAAAGGCTCTGGAAAATTCCGGGGGCGAGCATGGGAGAAGGTGATGAGGGAGTTAGAGAGCAGGAGATCTTGAGAAGAACGAAGAGACCGATAAGGTTGGTATTTTGAAACTAGATGTAGTTGGGGGCAGAATTGTGGATGGCTTTGTAAGTAGTTGTTAGTATTTTGAATTACCAGTAAATTCGTTAGGTGAGCGGAAGCCAGTGGGGGGGATTGACAGAGAGGTGTATCAGACACAGAGCGATTGGTAAGGTGGATGAGTCTGGCAGCAGCATTCATGATGGATTGAAGGGGGGATAGACTATGTAGAGGTAAGCCAATGAGGAGGGAGGTTCAGTAGTCAAGGCGAGAGGACCAGGGAGTGAATTAGGAGCTTTGTTGTGTCATTGGTTAGAAAGCTGCGTATTTTGGAGATGTTGCGGAGGTTGAGGCAGCAAAATTTGGACAGTGATTTGACGTGGGGCTTAAAGGAGAGTTAGAGTGCAGGACTACACCTAGGACCTTGGCATGCGGGGATGGGCATATAGTTGTGCCATCGATTTTGACAGAGAGGTCTGGGGAAGTGGCACAGGGTGAAGGAAAAATTATAAGTTCTGTTTTGGATAGAATAAGTTTGAGGAAGTGTTGTGATGTCCAGACTAATATATCTGATAGTAAATTATTGATATGTGAGGAGACTGAAGGAGTGGGTTGAGCGGTAGAGCGATAGATTTGGGTGTCATCAGCATAGAGGTGGTATTGGAAGCCATGGGAGGATCGGCTGACCCAGGGAGGAAGTGTAGATTGAAAATAGGAGAGGTCCAATAACAGATCCTCTGGGGGACCCCAACAGAGAAAGGAAGAGGAGAGGAGGAAGTAGAGTTGTAAGTAACGCTAAAGGTGCAGTTGGATAAGTAGGAAGAGAACCAGCGAAGAGTACAGTCTTGGAGACCAAAGGAGTGGAGTTTTTTTTGAGGAGGGGGTGGTCAACCATATCAAAGGCAGCAGCGAGGTCCGGGAGTAGGATTACAGAATAGTGTCCATTGGTTTTGGCCCTTAGTAGATCGTTTGTTAGTTTTAGGAGAGCAGTTTATGTGAAATTTTGAAGACAAAATCCAGACTGAAGGGGATCAAGAAGGCTATTATCAGCAAGGTGGTCCGTCAGTTGGTTGTAGACCAGACATTCAAGGAGTTTTGATAAAAAAGAAGCAAGGAGATGGGGCGAAGGTTGTTAGGATTGGATGGGTCCAGTGAGGGCTTTTTAAGTATGGGGCTGACACGTGCATGTTTTAGAGAGTTGGGGAAGATGCCAGAAGAGAGGGAGGGATTGAAGATGTGGGTTAGAGAGTGTAGAAAAGAGCCAGAGGGTGAACGTAGCATTTGCAAGGGAACAGGATCCAGAGGCCAGGTGGTAAGATAGACTTTAGCAAGTAGCTAGTCTATAGTGGTAGGGTTGAAAGAGGGAAGTAATGTGGAGTGTAAGTGAACAGCAGAGATCTCCTCACAAATTGTATCAGTCTTTTGTTTAAAGTGATTGGCGATCTCCTGGGCAGTGAGTGAGTTGGTGGGTGGAGGCAGTGGAGGATGAAGTAGAGAGTTGAATGTAGAGAAGATTTGACGGTGACAGAATGATAAGGTGTTAATGAGAGAGATAAAATAGGTCTGCTTGGCAGTGAGGAGGCAGGAATTGTATTTTTGGAGGGCAGATTTATACTGGTTGAAATCTTTCGGAGATTTAGTCTTACGCCACAGGCGCTCAAGAGCATGGCTGTGTTTTTTCAGACTTCTAGTTTCACCTGTTTGCCAAGGTTGAAGGGGACGGGGCCTGATTCTGCTGATTCTATGTGTAGTGATGGGGGCCAGTGTGTCCAGTGAGACTAGAAGTGAAGTGTTGTAGACAGAGGTGGCTAAGTTGGTGCAGGACAGGGGTGCAAATCTGTCATAGAGGTGGTCAGTAGCAGAGTTGAGAAGAGAAGGGTTAAGCTGGTGTAGGTTTCTATGGGTAACTGTTAGGTGGTTGGAGGGAGAGGAGGTGGAGGAGAGGGAGAGCGTAAAATGAATAAGGTAGTGATCAGAGAGAGGGTAAGAACAGTTGGAGAGGTTGCACGGATCGCATAGATCGGAGAAAACAAGGTCAAGAGGGTATTGTCAAAGGTCAAAGGAGTGTTAGTATTAGTAGGTATGTTGAAGTCCCCGAAAATGATAGCGGGGATTTCAGAAGAGAGAAAGTAGGGAAGCCAGGCAGAGATACTATTTGTCTTAGGCCTGGTCCACAGCATTTTTGAACATACAAAAACACACTGGGGTAGATTCAGGTAGCAATTACGCCTGCGTATCCATAGATAGCGTAATTGCTAAGTAGCGCCTGCGTATCGACTTTCTGTATTCAGAAAGCTCGATACGCCGACTGCAGCCTAAGGCCCCGTACACACGATAGAATCTATCCGCAGATAAATCCCATCGAATGGGTTTCTGCGGATAGATTCTATGGTGTGTACACTCCGGCGGATATTTATCCGCGGATATTTCCGAATTCCAGCAGATAAATATTTGTCGACATGCACAGAATATCTATCTGCTGGAATCGGATCCCACGGATGGATCCGCTCGTCTGTACAGACTCACCGGATCCATCCGTCCAAAGGGATTCCCCGCACGCGTCGTAATGATTTGACGCATGCGTGGAATTCCTTATATGACAGCGTCGCGCCCGTCGCCGCGTCATAATAGCAGCGACGGCGCGACACGTCATCGCCAGAGGATTTCAGCGCGGATTTCAATGCGATGGTGTGTACACGCCATCGCATAGAAATCTGCTGAAATCCTCGAGAGGATTTATCCGCGGATACGGTCCGCTGGACCGTATCTGCGGATAAATCCTCTCGTGTGTATGGGGCCTAAGATATGACTGGCATAAGGCTCTTATGCCGTTGTTTCGTAGGCTGCATTCTTACGCTGGCTGCTAGGTGGCGTTTCCGTAGTGGTCAGCGTAGAGTATGCAAATTGCATACTCACACCGATTCACAACCGTACGCGCGCCCGGCGTTCGCATTTTACGTCGTTTGAATTCGTCGGTTTCTGCGTAAGGCTGCTCATACTATTAGCAGGAGCAGCCAATGCTAAGTATACCCGTCGTTCCCGCGTTGCGATTTTTGAAAATTACGTTGTTTGCGTAAGTGAATCGTGAATGGCGCTGGACGCCATTTACGTTCACGTTGAAGCAAATGACGTCCTTGCGACGTCATTTACGGCAATGCACGTCGGGAAAGTTTCCCGACGGAGCATGCGCACTACGTTCGGCGCGGGAACGCGCCTAATTTAAATGATCCACGCCCCCTACGGGATCGTTTAAATTACGCGCGCTTACGCCGGCCAGTTTTAGGGAGCGCCCGCACAAATTACGGAGCTACTGCTTCGTGAATGAAGCGTATCGCAAGTAATTTACTGAGGCGTAGCGTTAAAACGGTACGCTGCGCCTCCGTAAGAGTGCGCAGCCCTACCTGAATCTACCCCATTGAATGCAAAGGGGTTGTTTACATTTTGTGCACCATGTTTGTAAAAAATTTGGCATGTCCGATTTTTTTCATGCATTGTGACTCCCAATAGGATAAGGAAAATGCTTGAAAATACATGTAAAACATGCGATAAAGCAAACAAAAGCAGAAACCAATAATGTGAACCTACACATGCCTATTCTAATGATGCATATTCCTGAACATTCAGAATGAAAATGTTTACAGCTCCAATCCATCTATCTCTCATAAAGAAAGGTGTCCTGTAGGTGAATTTTCATGGCTTAGGATGATTGGCAAGAGGCTTTAGTCCCATCAAGAGGCACTCTGGTCACCCTCTTATATCTTATAACTTAACTGTATTAAACACAAACACAGACATTTTATATATTCCATCTTACTGTTTCTTAGGCCTTGTACACACGATCAGTCCTAACTGATGAAAACAGACTGATGGTCTGATAGTCTGATGGTCTGATGGACTGGTGGTCTGATGTGCCTACACACCATCAGTTCAAAATCCGATCGAGTCCAAGCGGTGACGTAAAACACAACGACACAATGCTTCCAAGCATGCGTCGACTTGATTCTAAGCATGCACGGGTTTTGAACCGATGCTTTTGCATACTAACCATCAGTTTGACCGATCGGTCATCAGTCCATCAATCCGATTTTAAAGCAAGTTTTAAAACCTTGGTCTGAAGGACAAAAGTCTGATGGGCCATACACACGGTAGGTTTGGACTGATAAAACTAAACCTCAGTCCGTTTTCATCAGTTTGGACTGATCGTGTGTACAGGGTCTTAGCTGTTATGGCTGCATTCATTTTCTTTTTACGCTTTATTCTATTTTCATCTTGTGGTCTGTCTAGCAAGTCTGTTGTTTTTAAAAAGAAGAAGAATGTACTGGCCAGATCACAAGATTAAAAAGCCTAATGCTGCGTACACACGATAGGTTAGTCTGATGAAAACGGTCTGATGGACCGTTTTCATCAGACCAAACCGATCGTGTGTTATCACCATCGGTTATTTATCCATAGGTTAAAAAAATAGGAACTTGTTTTAAAATTATCTGATGGATAAATAACCTATAGAAAAAAACGATCGTCTGTAGGTACGTCCATCGGTTAAAAATACACGCATGCTCAGAATCAAGTCGACGCATGCTTGGAAGCATTGAACTTCATTTTTTCAGCACGTCGTTGTGTTTTACGTCACCACGTTCTAACACGATCGTTTTTTTAACTGATGGTGTTTAGGCACGACTGATCATCAGTCAGCTTCATCGGTTAACCGATGACAACGGTCCATCAGACCGTATTCATCGGATGGACTGATCGTGTGTACGCGGCTTAACAAAATAATGGGGTTAATTTACTAAAACTAGAGTGCAAAATCTCGCGCAGCTCTGCACAGAAACAAATCAGCTCCCTCGGATAACTGATGGAAAAATCCATCAGACCGTTTTCATCAGACTAACCTATCGTGTACAGGGCATAAGAAATTAGAACGAATGCAGCCACAACATCTAATGATTGGTAAACTGCAATATATTCCATTTTTGGTTTTGGGCTTCAAGGTGCAGTGACCCTGATCCTTCATGTCATGACTTCCACAGAAGTCACTCGCCTGATGAAGGGGCCCTGCGTGTCATCAAAACTTTGATATATGTGTACCGTGGGACCATGTGAATAAAGCGTTGGACCCTTTTGAGGAATCCTTAGGTTTTGTACAGACGACCGGACCGTTTTCAGTGGACATGTCCGGTCGGAGATTTCTGTCTGATGGTTGTACACACCATCAGACAGAAATCCGCGCGTAAACAATACGCGGGGACGTGGCCGCACCGTCGCTGCGACGATGACACGGCGACGTGGGCGACCCTGGAAGTTCAAAGCTTCCACGCATGCGTTGAATCAGTACGATGCATGCGAGAGATGGCTGTCGGTCAGACATGTCCGGTGAGTCTGTACAGACGACCGAACATGTCCGACGGACATGGTTCCAGCGGACAGGTTTCTTAGCATGCTAAGAAACATTTGTCTGCTGGAAACTGTCCGATCCGCCGGACAATTGTCCAGTCGGGCCTACACACGACCGAACATGTCTGCTGAAACTGGTCCGTCGGACCAGTTTCAGCGGACAGATCCGGTCGTGTGTACGGGGCCTTAGTGTGCTGGTTAACATTTCTCCTTAATAACTTCCACAGAATCGCATCTCTTCACTCCAGGAAGCCAAAATGGAGTGGTGAGGAAGCAAAGCCAAGGTGAGTATGTACAGGAGGGAAGATAAATTAACCTGTGCCTTTGACCCAACAGATCTCCCCAAGAGTGGGGCCATTTTCTTGACAATCTGTAAAGTAGTTCATAAAATGGCTGGTTAATAAACTGACCTGCTTGTCCTGGTCTTATTAATTGTTAGCTATACAGAACAATAAAAGGAAGATTCATTGATTTTATAATGACAAACTTATCTATTGTCAACTTCCGCATTCCTTGCTCTCTCACTAAATGCCACTAAAAATTTAAAGCATCTATCTTCATCCACATTTAGTTTGCTAATTAATTTTAAATCACAACCATAGATGACCATTTACAATTTTTAAAAAAGGACGCACACTGTGAAGTTTTGTAGAAAATTTGCATTAATACAACTGTGTTAGATTCGATATTCTTGGTAGAAGGGTCATAGAATCAATGCAGACCAAAACAGCACTCTTCATATTATAGCTTCAGGCAATGCTCAGAATGCTGTTGTTGTTTTTGCATACAAGCCCTCATACAATTATTTATATTCTGTATTTATAAAAATGTGTTTAAACAAATGATATTATAGTTGTAGTATTTAAACAATATTTTAGCATTACAAATATAATCAGCTGCATGCTGTCTTTGAAATATATACTTATTTCTCAAACCATTGTCTATGAACATAGAAGCTAAGAACCACACACAAACCTAAAATACTAGCTATTTTCTATTTCCTGTGAGAACCGCTCTGCCCTCAAAGACCCTTTTAAAGACTCATCTTTTGCACCTGCCACTTAGCTCACACAACAATGGAAAGAGGACACTAAGGCCATGCCATAATGGGCTGCATCCTGGCCTTCTGAACCAAGGGCCCATGTCAGTTGCTGCAGATGTGAATGGCAGAACGTTCACTTATACGTTCTGTTCTCTATCATCACTTCTGAGGGTCCTTTTTTGTCTATTTTAAGCAACAGCGTGGGATCTTTAAATTTAGGACAACCCATATATTAAAGATCACAAACAGCCTTTCATATCTTCACTTCAATTGCATAAAGCAGATTGTGCAAACAAGATCTTAGTAAAGGCCATATGGGTTTCATATATTTGTTTGCACAAAGGGGTCCTAATTATGTCATCCTTCCCCCCATAATCTCCAGCCGCACAATAATATGAATGTCAGCTGCGTACCTCTTGGAATTGGAAGTATAAAAAGCACACTATTGCTGTTCCTCATTAAGCTGTTGGAAGTGAATTTTAGAAAGTAGTGTGGAATCAGGTGTATTCAATAAAAAATATTTGAATAGGAAGTGTGCTGTTCCCTTGTGTCCTAATACAAGTATTTCACCCATGGCTCAGTGTGGACTCACCGCAATAAAAACAGTCTTTATTTATAACTCCCATGCAGCTCTTCTAGTAAATCTGTCACCAGATCAAACTGTTTTTGGAAAGCAATAACATTTTTACTGTTTTATTATGAAACAATAACTGTGAAATGGATTCCAGAGTTTGTTGTTTGGATTTCCTTAATCGGTTTATCTCTATGCCTTCATCCTTCTTAAATTACTTTTCTAGTGATAGATTTATATATTTGGGGCTACACCCTAACCCAATGAGTAAGAGGCTGCTTCTTTGTAGGCATACTACCTACCATGCATTTTAACAAAATCTTGAATGGAGCTACAAAGCAAAGTGGTTCACATTATTTCATTTAGCTACACTTTGATTGATACAGCGGAATAGTGCCACAAATGCTGATCTAGGACCCTATGAATTAGCCAAGAGTGATACAAATCTGTGCAAAAGTATTGCCTGATAATATAAATATTCACTCAATAAGGTATGTTTTGACCCTACAGTGGGGAAAATAATTATTTGATCCCCTGCAGATTTTGAAAGTTTGCCCACTTACAAAGAAATTATGGTTCTATAATTTTTATCATACGTGAATTTTAAATGATAGAGGCAGAATTTCAAAGAAAAAAACGGATAAAACAAATGCTATAAATTAGGTTGCAGTTCAGCGAGTAAAATAAGTATCTGATACCCAAGTAAAACATGACTTAGTACTTGGTGGAGAAACCCTTGTTGGCAAGCACAGAGGTAAGGCATTTCTTAGCTAGTGACCAGGTTTGCTGTCTCTTGGAAAATTGAAGTTTCAGCTCACTCCCTAAATTTTCAATAGGATTAAGGACTGGAGGCTGACTAGATGACTCAAGTAACTCAAGAACCCTTCCATAAGAATTGGTAAATGACCAACCTTTGAAAAACAGCTCTCCACCAAAGGGAGATTGAATACATTTGTAAATGGAATAGGGAAGAAATTACAGGTCTATCTCTTTACATTTCTATGGGATGGAATAACCTATGGTGGTCATTGCTGGAGCACTTGGAGAAGGGAGGCTGAAACCAGGGTTGTGACATCTATTTCCTGTTTGCTGGCCCTGATCAAGATGCATGGAGATGGAAGGGCATCCTTTGTTATTCAGCTGCTGGTGTGATGGTTTCCTCCTCTTTTACCTTATGTTAACCACCTTTGATGTGAAGTGTATTAAACACTGTCTTTGGATTTACTTCCTGTGGAATTATTGAATGTATAAGCACTGCACCATTTAAAAAAAAATATATATATATATATATATATATATATATATATATATATATATATATATATATATATATATATATATATATATATTTATTGTTATTTAAAAATGTAAAAAAAAAATGTAATTGTTATTTCTTCAATATTGTGCTGGCTGCTGTTTATTTAGTCATATTACCTAAGTTGTGGATACAGGCGCAGTAGTCATTTTTAATTTAGGCCACTCCATGACCTTAATGTGCTTCTTCTTAAGCCACCCCTTTGTTGTCTTGGCAGTATGTTTTGCGTCATTGTCATGCTGGAAGACCCATCCGCGACCCATCTTCAGTGTTCTAGCTGAGGAAAGAAGATTCTCATCCAAGATTTAATAATACATGGCCCCATTCATTGGCCCCTCAACATGGCAAAGTCGGCCTGTACCTTTAGCAGAGAAACAGCCCCAAAGCATAAAGTTTCAAACTCTGTGCTTGACTGTAGGGATGGTGTTCTTAGGGTCCTAGTCAGCATTTTTCTTCCTCCAAACACGGCGGGTCGAGAAAATGACAAAGAGCTCAATTTTGGTCTCATTTGACCACAATCTTCCAATCCTTCTCTGAATCATTTAAATGTTCATTGGCATGACTGTACATGTGCCTTCTTGAGGATGGGAACTCGCCCGGGTTTAGAGTACACAATTTTTTTACTATAATCCTAAGAACACCATCCCTAGAGTTAAGCATGGAAGTGGAAGCATTGTGCTTTGGGGCTGTTTCTCTGCTAAAGGCACAGACTCACTTTGCTGCATTCAGGGGCCAATGGACTGGGCCATGTATTGTAAAATCTTGTGTTAAATTATAAAGTGCAAACAAAATCTGACGCCTTCCTCCTTAGTGTCCTTGGTAAATAATATAAGTGAATACACAAATATAAGTGAAAATGTGAAACAAATTGTGTACTTTAAAAAAAAGGGATTTAAAATGGCAAAATTGCAAAATCACAATCTTACAATAAAATCCAATAAAATGGAAAAAGTCCTTAAAAGTGCAACATGTGCATAATCTAGAAATAGACCGGCGAGGGAGGAGTCTAGAGATGGCGCGGTCAGTGTGGAGGAGTAGCTAGACGGGATGCCTGCTCCCCAGCCACGCTCCGAGTCCACGCTGAAATGAGAGAGAACTGGATCCCCCGCTTCCTCCGCTCCCTCCACTAGGGCGCCGGTGACCCCCCCCTTCCACCTCCCTTCCCTCTTCGGAACACAGCTTCTCGCTTCTCGCTGGCTGGAGCGGACCTGCACGGGTCTCCTCCGTTCTGTGTACCTGTCACGTGGGCGGTCACGTGGGCGGCTTCCCCGTCTCCCTCGACTCTCCCGGCTGACTAGCCTGTCGCGGCGCTGCGTCTCCCTCGTCTCCCCTGATTCTCTGGGCTGACAGGCAGCGGTGCCTGCGTCTTGGTGTGGCGTCTGCCTGGTCTGCCCGGGTCCCTGGAGCGTGCGAGCGAATGCGCCGTGCAGGCGTGTCGCGCGGCTCCGGGAGGGGGGCTCGGGGGGGGGGAGTCACGCAGTGCTAGGCGGCTCTGTGGCCCTGCAGTCCCTGCAGTCCAGCAAAAAGGGGTACCAGCCCTAGATTAAGCCCAAGAGGATCCAGTCTGCGGCCGGCATTTCCATCACTTCACAAGCCACAATAGTAGGTGGGGAAAACCCTGGAACCTATTACAGCAGCCGGTAAGCTCCTCTCATGCAGACAACTATTGGACTGGTGAGTACATACCACAGTGCACTCTAACCATCGAAGTGGTGAGTACAAACGTCCTATTTTTTAAGAACTAAGAACTAAGAAAATAGAAATAATCAAATGGGACACCCCTCTTTGAGGAGACTGATAAATGATTGGGACTGATATGAAAACATGGAAAAAAAAAATGTGATATAAGAGACATGAGTTCAGCACTGTCTTTTTGGGCTCCAGTAAGGAGGTCGGTAACCTTATAGTTTCGTTGGAGGCTCCCTTTTTTGGATAATTTCCTTTTTTTTTTTTTTTCTAATGGGGATTAATTGGTGTACAAGACATACGGAACTCTTTTTGCACTATATCTGATAGACTGACACTGCAGTCTGATAGAAGAGGGGGGCGAGTATACATGTCTATGGTTCTGGATACCTTTATGTAAAGCTAAAGACAAAGACAAAGAACAGAAATATTACAGCAACCTTAAACTGTGATAAATGAAACATCAAACGGTAAAAGTATCAGTAAAAGTATCGGTAAAAGCATTATACACACTGCAGGTAATCAGACTACAGAGCCAGGAAAACCCGTAGAAGGAGGTCCTAGAAATATACGGGCGCCGGAGACGGGCAGGAGAGGGAAGGTCAGTACATGAGCCGGGTGCCCCTAATAGCTCCAAGTCAAAGCCAAAGAGAAGCCAAAGAGAAGAAACACTATAACAACTTTAGATTGTGATATAAGAAACATCGAAGAGTTTTTTTTTTTTTTTTGCAGTACACACCTATCACATGTGCAAACGGTTCTCCCTCAGAACCTCTCTAAAAGTGACGTAGTTACAATTCAGGCGCAAGGATGACTACAAGAGGAAAAATAGTGAAAGGGGGGGCAATCCCAAAGGTACCCCGTTTAAGTCAAAGCCCAGGCCCAATGTGTAAATTTGTGACACATGGGACAAACGGGGATAACCAGCACATAGAAAAACCATCGACTGGCAGAGCAGGCCAAGCAGAAAAAGAAAAGAAAAAAGATAAGAAAAAAGGGCCAGCTTATACCTTGGCGGACTCAGAAACACTCGCAGAATCACTCCTAGAGAGCAGAACAGACCAAGATAGTGAAACAGATAAAGAAACAGATTTAGATCAGAGAAATAAGGGAGAAACGCAGGATATGACACTTTTGCCAACAAAAAGAGAAATGGAAGGAATGTTCGCTGCTTTAGAAAGATCTCTTAAAACGCAAATGGAAAAAATGGAGAGAAATATGGGGCATATATTGGAAAGAGTGGAAGAAGTGGAGAAAAAAGTTGACCACAATGTAACCTCACTTAAAAAGCTAGAAGATGAAATAATAGCATTAAAAATAAACCAACGAGAACAGGCATATAAATTAGAAGATCAAGAGAACAGAGACAGAAGAAAGAACATTAGAATACGCAGAGTTCCAGAAACGACACAGGTTGAGGACCTCCCAGAAATAATAAGAAAAATCTGTAACCCAATATTAGAGAGAGAAACAACTTCCCCGCTCAGAATAGAACGAGCACACAGGATAAGACGTCCTAGGGAGAGAGCACAGGACTACCCAAGGGACATTATTGTGCGTTTTGAAAGCTGGGAAGAGAAAAACCAGCTATGGAGAAAATTGAGAGGGAAGTCGCCGTTAGAATATGATCAACATAATATTCAAATTTATCAAGATTTGTCACAAGAGACGTTAAAACGAAGAAGAAGTTTAAAACCATTGTTAGGTGTCTTGCAGGAGCACGATATTCAGTATAATTGGGGATTCCCAGCGTGCCTAATAGGCAGGAAAAATGGTGTCTCGGCAAGACTGAGGTTTCTGGAGGAAACACCAGAATTCTGTCATAGTTTAGGCATCCCAACACCAAAAAATTATTAGTGTTGACCGGTAGAGGGAGGGGGGAATGGTGGCGGGGGTTGTAGGTGGGAGGGAGATGGGGAGGGTCAAGATAGTAAAATATCGGAGTGGGACCGGGGAGAGAGGAGACCCAGAGAGTGCTTCTTCACTAGTTCCCCAGTATAGGGGGATAGGAGACCGGGCTAAAACAGAACTCCACCTCAGCCTGAGGAGCAAAAGAGCGCCAGGAGCGCCAAACAGAAAAAGCTCTAAAAATGACCAGAAGGTCAGGGATCGAGCGGGGGGGGGGAGGGGAGGAGAAAGCCCCAATAGAAGAACAAGGGGGCAAGGTACAAATGGAAGGGAGGGGGGGGAGGGAGAAGGGAGGGGGGGAGGAGATTGGGCGGGAAGGGAGAGGGGAAGATTAGAGAGGGGGGAAAGGGATTCAGATCTGTGTGTCATGCAGTAGGAAAGAACATATATACCCAAGACAGAGGGAAAAAAAAAAAAAAAAATATGACAAACATAAAATTCTTAACATATAATGTAAGAGGTCTCAGTTGCCCCGAAAAAAGGCATATGGTACTAAGAGAAGTTGAAAGGTATTCCGCTGAAATAGTTTTCCTGCAAGAGACACACATAACGCTGGACTCTAATGTCAGATTGTATTCTCGGGCAGTTCCTAGTTGGTACTACGGGGACTCCCCAAAGAAGAGAGCAAAAGGGGTCGCCATAGGAATAGGGAAGAATATCTCCTTTACAGTAGAAGATAGGAAAGTAGACCCGGAAGGTCGTTATTTGTTCCTAAAAGGAGTACTTCAAGGGAAAAAATACACGTTGGCAAATATTTACTGCCCAAACAGCCAACCACATAAATATCTGAGGGGGATTTTGAATGCCTTAATGGACTTTAAATTAGGACATGTAATACTAGCAGGAGATTTCAATCTCTCAATGGACTATCAACTAGATAGTACATCCGGGGCTCAGAGGCGAAATATTAAACAGCTTAGAATATTGAAAAAAAAAATGCATAGCTACTGTTTAATAGATCCCTGGAGGATTACATATCCAAATAAAAGAGACTATACTTACTATTCCTCCGTGCACGGAACATACTCAAGACTGGATTATATATTGGTAGACCATGAGTTATTGGAAGAGGTAGTTAAAACTTCGATAGGGGTATCTACAATCTCAGATCACGCTCCTGTAATAGCGGAAATTAGATTCAAAGAAATAGAGCAAAGAAAAGGATCATGGAACTTGAATGAAGAACTTATAGAGGATATAGAGGTAAACAACATAGTGAGAACGGAATTGGATCAATATTTCACCCTTAATAACACACCTGAAGTAATGGTAGCTACCGTTTGGGAGGCCCATAAGGCATACATCAGAGGGAAATTAATCTCAATAGGAGCAGGGAAAAAAAAGATAAGGAAACTAAACATGAAAAAATTAACAACTGAGTTATTTGAACTGGAGCAAATGCATAAAGAACGAGGAGAAAATGAAATATATCATGAAATTATTGTAAAGAGGACCCAGCTTAGAGATCTGATGAAGGTCGAAACAAGAGACATATTCCAAAATGTTAGAAAGGAGAGGTATAAATGGGGGAACAAACCAGGGAAACATTTAGCCAAAATATCCAGGGAAAAAAACAAAAAAAACTACATCGAAAAAATAAAGAATCAAGACGGCCTTATGAAATATAAGACGTCTGAAATAGCGGAATCCTTTCGGACTTTTTATAATTCATTATATTCGATAAGAACCAAGGAAACACAAGAGCAGGAAAAGATGAGAAAAAGGAAAATCAGGGAATACTTAGAAGAAGCGAAATTACCTAAAATTTCTCAAAACGACATTGAATCCCTAGAGGCCCCAATAACTCAAGAAGAGGTACATAGAGCCTTCAGGGAAACCCCGTGCGGGAAAAGTCCAGGCCCCGATGGCTTGCCGATCAAATATTATAAAACATTTAGCGAACTCCTGGTCCCAGAGATGTGTAACTATTTTAACAAAATAGGAGAGGAAGAAGAAATAAGAAAAGAATCTCTTTTGGCAAATATTTCTATTATCCCTAAAACGGGAAAAGATGGAACGTTGTGTTCCTCCTATCGTCCAATAGCACTGTTAAACGCAGATCTGAAAGTATACGCGAAAATATTAGCAACCAGGATAAAAGGTTTAATGCCGCAATTAATAAACTCGGATCAGGCGGGCTTTGTAGCAGGCAGAGAAGGAAGAGACAATAGTATAAGGACCCTGTTACTGTTACAACAAGACCCAAAAAAGAAACCCCCAGTCGTACTCATGTCTTTAGATGCCGAAAAAGCATTTGACAGAGTCGACTGGGGGTTTATGATGGAAACTTTACAAAAAATAGGCCTGGGCCCAAGGTTCATGAAATGGGTAAAGAACCTGTACAGCCACCCGACGGCAAGGGTGAAGGTCAATGGGAGTATGTCATCTGTGTTCAATATGGAAAACGGAACCAGACAGGGGTGCCCGCTCTCACCTCTCCTATATGTAATAGCCTTGGAACCGTTGTTAGCAAAAATCCGGGAAAATCCGGGGATAGGAGGGGTGAGAGTGGGAGATGAAGAACACAAGGTGGCGGCGTATGCGGATGACATACTCCTATATCTGACCAAACCTAGAGTATCTCTCCCTAATGTTATAAAGGAAATAAAAAGATATGGAGAACTTTCAAATTTTAAAATAAACCCGATAAAAACGGTAATCTTGAATCTGGGGATAGAAAAAAAAGAAGCAGAAGAACTACAGAAAGAGTTTCCATTTACATGGGAAAAAGAAGCTATAACGTACTTGGGTATAAAAATTACATCTAAAGTGGAAAAACTATACTCGGCCAACTTTGTCCCCTTAATTAATGACATTAACCAAGACCTGAAAAACCTAGCAAAAAAACATATTTCCTGGATAGGCAAGATAAATGCGTTTAAAATTATGATTCTACCAAAGATAACATACAAACTTCAAATGCTCCCAATAAAAATACCGCAAAGCTTCTTTAAAGTAATTAAAACAGTAATCTTGAAATATATATGGGCAGGTAAAAAGGCTAGATTAAGCTATTCATTGTTGAGCATGAAAAAAAAAGGAGGGGGGTTGGGGCTCCCCGATATAAAAAGATACTATTTTGCTGTAAACTTAGCCAGGCTGGTAGAATGGACAAACGCACATACACAAAAAAAATGGGTACGTATGGAAGAAATATTAAGTGGGACACTATTAAAAAGAAACGTATGGATACCACCGAAAATGAGGGAAATGAGCACGAATACACACAACATAACAAGGAACGTATTTAGGATATGGGACACAATATTGAGACGGGAAAAATGGGAGTATAACTCCCCATTAATCCCATTAGCAGGCACAAATTTTTTTCCACCAGGTAACGGAACACGTTTTGGAAAACACTTAGGGGAGAAAAAATTAAAAGATATTGTTACACGGGGAAAAATTAAACCTAGACAAGAGATAAAAATAGGGGAAGGGGAACAAACCATGAGTAAATGGGAGTATATGCAGTTAAAACATTTCGTGAGCACGCTACCACAACCAATTAGGGAAGATAAGACACTATACCCAATAGAAAAAATATGCAGCATGGACAAGCCCCTGATACACGGTATATCAAAGGTATACGGGATACTAACAGAACTCGAGACCCAGGAAGCATTGCCCTTTTTGGGAAAATGGGAGAGCGACATTGGTAAAAAAATTGATAAAACACAAATGATAGGTGCAGTATATAACCATGCTTCGGACATCACCACCATAGAAGCAAACTATAAATGTATGGTGCGATGGCACATGACCCCATCAAGAATGAATAAGATCCACCCTAGAAATTCAGAGCTATGTTGGAGAAACTGTAAACAAAGAGGAACAACGATACATATATGGTGGGACTGCCCGAGAATGCAGGAATTTTGGAAAGAAATCTTGAAATATATCGTAGAAATAACAGGAGAAACAATTCTATGTAGCCCGCTGACCTGTTTGTTTCACGGAACTGAAAAAACAAAAAAACAATATGGATCAACTCTGGTCCCAGTGTTGTTAAACGCAGCTAAGGCTCTGATCCCCAAAAATTGGTTACATCCAAAGAGGCCATCAATTAAAGAGTGGATAGAAAGGGTGGAATATATAGAAGAGATGGAGTATCTTGCCTGTAGAGAGTCAGGAGAAGAGGACAAAAACAGGATGGTTTGGGAAAAGTGGAAAGTGTTCAAATCCACAGAGAAGTTCGTCCAGGGAACGATAGAAGCAGAGAGCTGAGAGACCGTGGAGAGGATTGCATGGCACACAGATCCGGGGGGGGGGGGGGGGGAAAGGAAAAGGGGGGAGAAAAAGGGGGGGGAAAAAAAAAAAAAAAAAAAAGGGGGGATTAATTATGATATGCTAATTACGATATGCTATCAAAGAATGTAGTTAGATTCGTCAAGCGGGAAAATACCAACCTAACAGTTTAAAAATGTTAAATCCGTAATGTAAAAAAAAAAAACAAAAAAACAAAAAAAAACAAAAACCAAAACCCACGAATGATGCGAAGCCGCAAGAGAGATGCTAAGGGCGGGCGAACCGTGAGCTAGCCTCTCGGCTACATGTGAGCAGAGTCTGACGTGAAAAAAAAAAAAAAAAAGAAAAAAAAAAGAAAAAAAGAAAAAAAAAAAAAAAAAAAGTGCAACATGTGTATGCAATTCAAAATTGAGTCCAATAATATTACCAAACGTAAGTGCAGCAAACAAAATATGAAATCTTCTTATTAATTGCATATTTAGGAATCAAACACTGATTCCTAAATATACGCTAATAAGAGTGCAAATAAATGTGAAACACAATATGTAATGTGAAAAAATTGCAACAAAATTGCATAATTGCATAATGCATAAAACACAATATCAAAGCATAAATTGCAAACTGAAAAATCTTTAAAAGTGCAACATGTATAAGCAGTTCATAAGTGAGTCCATACCCCTGATGAAGTCACGTGACCCCGATGACACGCGTAGGGTAGTCAGGTAACACTGCTGGACACAGGAAATGAGGTGGGAACCTTTGTATCCAGCTGATCACAGGAGCTGTTTGTTTTAAAGGTAAATGTAAGTGACTACTTTTTATTAAATACCTATTTTGAAATTATTACACCATGAGGACCGCTTTTTTTGCATTAATCATTATAATTTAATACCATTTTTATTGACACTACTAAGGGCACTTGGCGCAACAACATACTCTCATTATGTGATTCACATTGTGGGAACACAATTAGGTTGTAGGCAGCCAGCCATCACAAGACAAGCCATAAATCAATACCTACAAGGTAGGTTTATTGTAAAATCTTGGGTGAGGACCTTCTTCCCTCAGCCAGAACACTGAAGATGGGTCATGTATGGGTCTTTCAGCATGACAATGACCCAAAACATACTGCCAAGGCAACCAAAGAGTGGCTCAAGAAGTAGCACATTCAGTCTCAAATCCTATAGAAAATGTATGGAGGAAGCTAAAACTTCGAGTTGCCAAGCAACAGCCAAGAAACCTTACGGATTTAGAGACGATTTGTAAAGAAGAGTGGACCAGAATCCCGCCTGGCATGTGTGCAAACCTGGTAACCAACTACAAGAAATGTCTTTCCTCTGTGCTTGCAAACAACAGGTTTCTCCACCAAGTACTAAGTCATCCTTTGTCTGGGGGTCATATAAGTATTTTACTCACTGAACTGCAACTCAATTTCTAACATTTGTAGTGTGTTTTTTATGGATTTTTGATTGATATTCTGTCTCTTTAATTTTTTTTCATAATAAGCATCCTTTACTTGCAGACATTCCTCGTTTCACTTCCTCATTGTTCGTTTTTGCTCAGAAGTTGCTTTATTTCTTCTCTGTTCTGTTCACTCCCTGCTTGTCTGATTTTACTGACCACCATGACGGGAGGGTTTACTGCGGTGGCCAGTAACGTGCTCACCCCCTCCTGGGAACTACATCTGTGTGGCAGGACGCTCTCTACGTGTTAGAGACTTCAAGGAGGTGTGAATTACTGGGCGTGCCGCAATTCATACTGGGAAATGTAGTTCTTACATGAACGAGTGATGCAAACCAGGAAGTGAATGAGAGAACAGAAACTAGAATGCGGGAGGTGATATAGATGAAGGAATTTAATAGGTATTTACTCTTTTTTTGACAGAATCATTACACTATTCTGTCTGTCTACCTTGCAGACATTAATTTTAGGCCAAAAATGTTTTCCCTTTACAACTCCTTTAAAATACACCTATGATAAAAATGATAAACCTTTCATTTCTTTGTAAGTGGGCAAACTTACAAAATCTGCATGGGATCAAATAATTATTTTCTGCACTGTATAACTGAGACAATAATTTATTTATTTATTTGGTTAAAACTCAATTCCAGCTTGGGCTAAATAAAAAAAAATGATACCCCAGTAGCTCTTAAAAAAATATATGAAAAAAACCTCTTGTCTTTGACACTGTCCTCCACAGACTCACTGTCAGGATAAGTACTCACTGAGGCTGAGATGCTGAGGGCGGCTACCTTTGCGTCTCTGTGCACTTCACCCCCTGGAGGTGGAGACAGCGGGGAAGGGCACAAAGAGGCACCGGCTACCAGCAGTGGGTGATGGATTGATAGTAGATCACTGAAGACTTGGTTCGTAGACACAGAGCAAGGCCGTGGCAGGTGTTGACAGTGATTCAGGTGCAAAAAAAGTTCAGGAAACTGAGAGCCAGTTCAAATCAGGACTATAAGCAAATCCGGGATGCAAGCCAAATGGTCAGGGATTAGAGAAGGTAGGAAGTCCAAGATACAAGCCAGAGGTCAAAGGGGTATAGACAGCAGCAGATCCGATGAAACAAGCCGAGGGTCAAGTACAGGAGAAGGCGTAGAGAAGTCAGGTCCAATCCGGGTCAAAAACAGGTCAAGGTTTCAGGTTTTCAAGATACTTCAAACAGGATAAGCTGACAACAAACCAGCAACCCACCATAGGCTTGGGGCTGGTTTAAATAGGCCGGGCTGAGCCTTGATTGGTGGACGCGCGCATGGATGCGCGCGCAGGCGCACGCCCGCACATGCGCCGTAGAACAGAACAACGCTGGAACGCAGAGGCGCACATGCGCGTGCCGCGCACGGGCACGCGCCGTGGCGCGAATCAGCCGCTGGAGCTACTGGTTCCCTGACAGTGCCCCCCCCAAGGGGCGGACTCCGGACGCCCAAGCTGTACATCAGTTCTGGGTGGTCTTGATAAAAGGCTCGGATAGCCGCGAAGCATGTAAGTTCCTTGATGGTTCCCCATGAATTATCTTCCGGAGGGTACCCCTTCCACTTAACCAGGTACTGAAGCTGTCTTCCTCTCTTTCTGCAACCCAGAATGGCCTCAACCTCAAACTCCATCTCACCTTCGACCTCAACTGGTGAGGGTGGAGATTCTTCTCTCTCGGGGAAGGACTCGATGGATCTGATGAACCAGCGGAGGCTGAGAAACGCGTCATCCCATTGGCTGTCCGAAGCCCTTACGTCACTTCCGGTTATACGGCGATACGCTGCGTTCCACGCTGGAACGCACGCCGCTTCTGGTACAGCATCCACGGCTCCTGTTCTCTGTGGGGTTCCCCAAAGGCTCCCGAACATCTTGGACCTTCATTTCCATCACCCGGGGGACCAGGATAAGAGACCAGCCTGTTGCATTGCTGACTACAAGTTGTGACATCGGACCAGCCGTCTCCTCCATTACATGCCTGTATTTATACTGGTTTTGTGAGTAGCCATTTTTACTGTGCAAATTGCTTGAATTAAATACCTACTTACTGCACTTAGGTTGGCGCATTTTCTCTTTTTTAAACGTGAAGACCAGTCATCCTGGGAAGCTGAACAGAAACAGCGGAGATATTGCTCCATGGTCTGGTTCGTCCTTTCTGTCTGACCATTGCTCTGCGGGTGATAGGCCGATGAAAGACAAACCTTGATATCAAGAGATTTACAGAGTTCCCTCCAAAATTTGGACGTAAATTGTACGCCTCTGTCAGAGACGATGCTCTTAGGAGTCCCGTGAAGCCGGACAACTTATTTAAAGAAAACTTTGGCTGTTTCTGTAGCAGAGGGGATGCCCACCATGGGTAAGAAGTGTGCCATCTTGGAAAGACGGTCGATGACTACAAAAATTTAGGTAAAACCCCCGGAAGGAGGGAGATCCACAATAAAGTCCATGGAGACTTCTGACCATGGTCGTTCAGGGATGGGCAAAGGCTTGAGTAACCCCCAACTCTTTGTATTTGGCCCTTTGTTGCGTTGGCAATGAGTACATGCAGACACATAGGCTTTGCAATCCTGCCTCCAGCTTGGCCACCAGAAGGTGCGGGAGACCAGTTCTGTGGTCTTTCGAGCTCCGAAGTGACCCGCCAGTTTGTGATCGTGGAAAGTACTAAGAACTAGGTGCTGGGTTTCCGAGGGAACAAAAATCTTGTCTCAAGACCAGAGCAATTCGTCCCGTCTTTCAAGGGGAAGAGTCCCCTGGTTGGAGCAGTGCCTGGATGCACTGCCAAAAAATTCGTATTTTTCGTTTATGTTATATTCGTTTAGTTTTTTTCGTAAATCCGTAAATTCGGGAAATTCGAAAAATTAGTTATTTTCGTTTTTGTTTCATTCGTTTTTTTATTTTTTCGGAAATTCGGAGATTAAAAAAAAAAATGTTTTCGTTTTATTCGTTTTTTGCTTCTTTCGTAAATTCGTAAATTCGGGAAATTTACGGAATTCCGAAAAAACGAATATTCCGAATTTCTGAAAAAAAAGAATAAAAAGATTTTTTTTCGGAAAATCGGAAATTTACGAATTTTCGAAATTTCGAATTTTTCACTTTTCGAAATTTCGAATTTTTGACATTTCGAATTTTCGATTTTCGAATTTTTCAATTTTCGAATTTTTGAAATTTCGATTTTCGAATTTTTCAATTTTCGAAATTTCGATTTTCGAATTTTTCAATTTTCGAAATTTCAATTTTCGAATTTTTCAATTTTCGAAATTTCGAAATACGAAAATTCGAAATACGAAAATATTCGGAAATACGAAAATTCGGAAATACGAAATTTCGAAAATTGAAAAATTTGAAAATTGAAAAATTTGAAATTTCAAAAATTCGAAATTTGAAAAATTCGAAATTTGAAAAATTCGAAATTTGACAAATTTAAAAATTCGAAAATGGAAGAATTCGAAAATTCAAAAATTCGAAATTTGAAAAATTGAAAAATTCGAAATTTGAAAAAGTGAAAAATTTGAAATTTGAAAAATTTTGAAAATTCGAAAATGAAAAATGTGAAAATTCGAAATTTGAAAAATTCGAAAATTCGAAAAATTCGAAAATTTAAAAATTCCAAAACAGAAACAGTGGAGATATTGCTCCAGGGTCTGGTTCGTCCTTTCTGTCTGACCATTGCTCTGCGGGTGATAGGCCGATGAAAGACAAACCTTGATATCAAGAGATTTACAGAGTTCCCTCCAAAATTTGGACGTAAATTGTACGCCTCTGTCAGAGACGATGCTCTTGGGAGTCCCGTGAAGCCGGACAACTTATTTAAAGAAAACTTTGGCTGTTTCTGTAGCAGAGGGGGTGCCCACCATGGGTACGAAGTGTGCCATCTTGGAAAGACGGTCGATGACTACGAAAATTGAGGTAAAACCCCCGGAAGGAGGGAGATCCACAATAAAGTCCATGGAGACTTCTGACCATGGTCGTTCAGGGATGGGCAAAGGCTTGAGTAACCCCCAACTCTTTGTATTTGGCCCTTTGTTGCGTTGGCAACGAGTACATGCAGACACATAGGCTTTGCAATCCTGCCTCCAGCTTGGCCACCAGAAGGTGCGGGAGACCAGTTCTGCGGTCTTTCGAGCTCCGAAGTGACCCGCCAGTTTGTGATCGTGGAAAGTACTAAGAACTAGGTGCCGGGTTTCCGAGGGAACAAAAATCTTGTCTCGAGACCAGAGCAATTCGTCCCGTCTTTCAAGGGGAAGAGTCCCCTGGTTGGAGCAGTGCCTGGATGCAGTTTTCAGAGAGGTTAGGAGATCCGATTGCGGAAGTAATAGAAAGTTGTGTGAAGATAGGATGGTGCCAGGCTCAGATGCCACGGGGGTTTCCAAAAACATTCTGGAGAGAGCATCTGCTTTCCCATTCTTGGAACCGGGTCTATAGGATATGAGGAAATTAAACCTGGTGATTTGGTAATAGGTGCTACTATGGCAGAGAATCCAGTGATGAACCGTCTATAAAAGTTAGCAAACCCGATAAAACGTTGCACCCCTTTTTTGTCTTCGGGCGCTGGTCTTGAATGGCTTGAACTTTTTGTGGGTCCATGGCAACTCCACAGGTGGAGACGATAAAACCGAGAAATTGTACTGTACTCTTTTTTCGAACTCACATTTCTCGGCCTTCAGGTACAACTTATGGTGTCTAAGGATAGTAAGAACTATCTTGACATGTTCCCGATGGAGCTCAATGGAAGCGGAAAAAATAAGAATATCGTCCAGATAGACCACCAAAAAGTCGTACAAGTGTTTCGAAAAATGTCGTTGACAAGGTGTTGGAAGGTAGCTGGGGCGTTGCAGAGGCTGAACGGCATAACGAGATACTCGAAGTGTCCAAATCTGGATCTAAAAGCAGTCTTCCACTCATCCCCTGTTCTAATTCGGATGAGGTTGTAAGCGCCCCGGAGGTCCAATTTGGAGAAGACCTTAGCAGACCGGAAACGTTGGAAGAGCTCAGGAATGAGGGGTAGCGAGTATCTGTTTTTAACAGTAATTTTGTTCAACTCCCTGTAATCTATGCAGGGTCTGAGGAAGCCGTCCTTTTTCTCCACAAAGAAGATTCCAGCTCCCGCAGGGGAGGAGGAAGGGCGAATAAACAGTTTTTCAAGGTTCTCATCAATGTAGGCCTTGAGGGCCTTTAGTTCAGTCTCTGACAGAGGAAAAATACGGCCAAAAGGAATTTCTGCACCGGGTAACAGATCGATAGGGCAATCATAAGGCCTGTGAGGGGGCAGGCGGTCGGCCTGTTTTTTATCAAATACGTCTGCGAATTCCAGGTATGCCGGAGGGACGTGTTGGGGATTCTCTGATGTGGCGGTGACGGTGGAACAGGCGGTGGTAACTGGTGTGAGACAATGTTGAGAGCAGTAAGATGAAACAAAGTTGACCTCCTTGCTACCCCAGTCGATATGCGGTTGGTGTGTTTGTAGCCAGGGAAGGCCCAAAATAATAGGGAATATGGGAGATGGGATTAAATCCAACTGTAGAAGTTCCTGGTGTCCAGAATCGGTGATGGCCAAAACAGGATCGGTCTGTTGTGTGACTAGTCCTGAGCGGGGGAGAGAGCCATCTGCCAAGCGTACCTGTAGATAATGATCCTTAGGATGAAGGGGGAAACGTAGCTTCAGAGCAAGGGCAGAGTCCAAGAAGCTACTGCAAGCGCCCAAATCAATGATCGCTGGTAAACGGGTTACCCCTTCCAGTAGCTGTAGAGAAATAAAAAGAGTAAGGTAAGACTGTGGAGCACTGACAACACAGCAGTTGGAAGCGAGCTTGGGTGCACACTTATTGGGTCTCACCGGACAGGTGCGAAGGAAGTGGCCTGAATTAAGTCCTCCAGTGTAGCAGGGGTTTCAGTTCTGGCTAGCTCATCTTTGAGAGCTTCCGAAAGTCCCTGCCGGAACTGATAATTTAGTGCTGCTTCATTCCAGCCGGTATCGGCTGACCACTTCCGAAACTCAGCAGTGTAGTCTTCTACTGGTCTCCTACCTTGACTTAAGTTGTGAAGGATGGTTTCAGCTGTAGCTGTGCATTGTGGGTCATCATAGAGTTTAGCCATTTGTTCGAAAAAAGCGTCAAGTGTATCCAGCACTGGACTTCTCTGTTCCGTGAGGCCATGTGCCCACGCCTGTGGTTCCTTGGAGAGAAGGGATATGACAAAGCCCACTTTTACTGCTTCTGAAAAGAAAGTTCTGGGCTGCAGCTTGAGATATAAAGAGCAGGCGTTTTTGAAGGCACAATACTTTCTGCGATCGCCTGTAAATTGCTCAGGAGTCAAGACTCTAGGTTCAGGGTGAGTCACTACTACGGTTGGGTTTGCAGAGGTCTGTGGGGCTGCGGCCCCAGTAGCAGGGGCTGTGGCTGAAGTGGAGGGACTGGGTCGTCCAGCAAGCTGCTGAAGGCGGCCATCGACTTGAAGGTATCCATCCTGCAACTTCTGTACTGCTTCCATAAGTGCAGAAAAGTGCTGGCAAAGGGTCTCGAAAGGCGAGCGTGCCCTGTCGGCCTCAGACATCTGGCTGGTTTGTACTGTCAGGATAAGTACTCATCGAGATGCCGAGGGTGGCTACCTTTGCGACTCTCTGCACTTCACCCCCTGGAGGTGGAGACAGCGGGGAAGGGCACAAAGAGGCACCGGCTACCAGCAGTGGGTGATGGATTGATAGTAGATCACTGAAGACTTGGTTTGTAGACACAGAGCAAGGCCGTGGCAGGTGTTGACAGTGATTCAGGTGCAAACAAAGTTCAGGAAACTGAGAGCCAGTTCAAATCAGGACTATAAGCAGATCCGGGATGCAAGCCAAATGGTCAGGGATTAGAGAAGATAGGAAGTCCAACATACAAGCTGGTGCATTTTTTTACGTCGTTTGCGTTCGGCTTTTTCCGGCGTATAGTTAAAGCTGCTATATGGTGGCGTACTCAATGTTAAGTATGGCCGTCGTTCCAGCGTAAAATTTTAAATTTTTTGCAAATAGGGATTTGCGTAGAATGATGTCACCGTCGTAAGCATTGGCTGGTTCTGGTTTAATTTCGAGCATGCGCACTGGGATACCCCCATGGACAGCGCATGCGCCGTTCAAAAAAAATGTTGTTTACGTCGGGTCACGAAGTATTTACATAAAACACGCCCCCATCACATCCATTTGAATTCCGCCGCTCTTACGCCGCCAAAGATACACTACGCCGCCGTAACTTACGTCGCAAATTCTTTGAGGATTCGAAAAAAAAAAAGTTACGGCGGCGTAGTGTATCTTAGATAGGAGAGAAGCGCCGAGCTACAAGGATCTGCCCCACAGTCTCTTCCCTAGTCTAAGTGAATCTTGTGTGGTAGTCCATACTGTCACATATTTATCAAGGTATGGTTAATTACATAATTTTTCTTCTTGGGGTGTACCAACATCCCATACACATTTAGTCAACCAAACACAATTTGGACTGTTTATTGGAACTTTTTAGGTACTACTTGCTTTCTACCTCACTAACTATTAACATTAATCTTAGTCTTTATGACTGTGTTCTTACTTTTAAGTTACACAAATTGCATGTATTTGTACATCACACATCCTTTGTTATGTTCCTAACCATCAAACCTACTTTGCATACAGCATAACATAGACAAAATTTGCTTTTTATATTACCCTTATATCCATATCAAAATGGTTGATTGAGGAACGTGTTTCTAGGGCCAGTGGGCCTTTCTTCTGGAGAAACACATGTAAGTGTAAACACATGTAAGTATTTAAAGAAGCAATGAAGGTGTTAGAATAGTATCATTATAGGCTTTGAGTGGTATTCAGGATGGTGATCTTGCCCATGCAGGAGAGAAGCAATGGGGGTCCCAGGAGGTACTTGTAAAACAGTCCCAAATTGTGTTACTATGTATATCCTAAAGGGCTAACAACAACCCAAGATCTGCATATACCCGTCTTTACCTATGGTGACTTATTGTTTGCTGGATTATTCCAGTCCTACTCTTCAGTCTGTAATATTATTCCTGGAGGATAACATTTTAGTTGGTCTACCTAAACCTGGTTTGGTTTCAACAGAATCCCTCATTTTCCACTTCTTGATTAGAGTCTGAACACTGCTGATTGGCGTTCTCAATTCCTTGGATATCTTTTTATATCCCTTTCCAATTCAACTACCCTTTCCCATAGATCCTTACATCCATGGAGTACTCTTCCAGTAGTTGCAATAGTTCAGCATTTTTTTTGACAGTTTTAAAATACCATAACTGGCTGCCGACAAAAAGGGGAAATGGTAGAGTGAATGTCACAATTAACTTAGGCCTAGGGCACCATAAAACCCTCAGTCTGACCATGAGAATAATAGCCAGAATTTTGAATCACAAAACAGATCAGCTTTTCTATGTCTACAACTCTCTTGGCATGCTGTAGTTTGTTATATATTTCAGCAATCATACATTAAACTACAATGTTATGATTTTTAAATATCTAATAAATCAATGAAAAGAAGAATGGGAAGTTTTGTATTTCCAGAAAATCGTGTTAAATTATGAAAACTATAATTAAAGTAGACATGATATATATACACATATTTATGAGTAAATGTACTTGCATAACCCTCTCATAAATAAGAACTTCTGCGGATCACTTAGAGGTTCCAATCCAACATTTTAATGTTCTTGGGAAAAGAAGCAAAATTATAATTTATGGTTAATATTAATCTTGTCTGACTTTCTGGGATGCATTTTCTGATAAAATCTGGGTGTTTCAGGCTTAAAGCCTGACATGAGTCAGTTGTTTTTGGTGATATTTCAGCAAATATTTGTTGTAGTTGGCAGCAGATTTTAAACCATATCTTTTATCAACTTTGAAAATATGAATAAAGTTTAAAGGAAAGTCATGCATAGTCACCAATGGTCTGTATTGAATGTACTTTTACAACAAGGTGAGATTTGCCAACTTTGTTACAAAACAAGGCAGACCGGAATTCTACTTTAGGCTATAGATTTACTACAGGATCATGTTGTTTGATTCATCATTTCCCTATTTGTAGCTCAGATGTGGGGATGATAGAAATGTGGAACTGCCTATTGTCCTGTAAATCTGCCTGGTCTACAGAGAATTATTTAATTTATGAATTCAATAAGTCATTAATTGTATGATTCTTTGTGGATTCGGCAAATCTGATGCACATGAAAAAAAAAAGTTGTACCTGGTTTTCAGATTCGTACATTACTACACAAAAATAGTACTACGCTAATATATAACATTCAGGCAGAAAATGGCAGCCTCCAAGACTCTTATAAAACGTTCCCTTAAGAAACAGAAAATTAGAAGTTCCTTTTTTAATCAAAATAAAAACTGTTGCACACAGGAGTATAAATCACAGTGGTTGAAATTATTTGAAACTATTGCATATCATCTCATACATGGGAGGCAGTTAGATGTGCACCTGATTTCAATAGCTTAATTAATCACTTATTTTTATAGCACATTTTTCTGTCTGGGAACTTTTACTATATATTCAAACAGATAACTTAATCTCAAAGTCAGTTTCTGTATTTTTCTATTTCTTTTAATTATTTTATTAATAAATAACATTGCATGTGAAGTACTACTCTAATATGTCAGTGTGAGATTGGGTAGCAAGCCAGTTTTACTATTTATTTCTGATTATTTTTTGCCTAAGTACCGGCCTCCGAATGTTCTATTGGAGGGTTGAGAAAAGGAAAAAAAGGAAAGATGCCAACTAAGAAACTTCCAGATTGGACATTCACTAATACTAGAGTTTCCAAAATGGTTCAGGACACCGTCATGTAAAATAGTACCCATGTCTATTTCTAACTGATTGTTACAATTAGGTAGTACAATATAATCCTGTTTCCTACTTTGAAATAAAAATATTCAGTTTGAGAAGTATTGTGATTTTTGATAGGGCTAAAATCTCCCCTACTCTTTAACAACAGGTCAATGTGTTTCATGAAAATCAATTCACTTCATCAGGGGTGGATGCTACTGAAAGGGTATCTATGAAAGACCCCCTGTCAGTAGCATACAATCCTGATGAAGTCCATTAATGTTCATAAAATGCATTGAGATTTGTGCTGCAGTTTTCCAGCCATTTATTTTGCAAGTTTTTGGAATTCAGTTTCGAGAATTTGTGACAATATGTGAAGCTTGACAATTATCTGACAATGTAAATAGACTTACAATGGTAAATCAGACTTCTCTATAACTTCCATACTTTATTTGTTTTTGCATTGGACATAAAGCTTTATCTGTGGATATTTGAATAACATTTTTTTTTTACATTGTGTTCAGATGTACCTCAATAAAGTCCCATAGGCATTCAATATTGTTTTTTTTTCTGTAAGATTGTGTATACAGAGCCTCCACCACCTGCCATTCAACTTTAACATGTCAGAACTTGAACAGCAAGTTTTGGGTATAAGAATAAATGAAAGAATAAGGAATATGGCATACGTGGGTTTTTTTGGTACCCTGAGCTGCTCTATGCAATATATATATATATATATATATATATATATATATATATATATATATATATATATATATATATATATATGTGTATATATATATATATATATATATATATATATATAAATTATTAAATACAACCAATAATCACGATTGTCAGAAAATAAATTCAGGGGGTAAAAGTTGTGGTGGTTAGTGGAAAAGTATTCCGTTATATTGGTTAGTGAATTCCTCATTTACACTTGTGATCAGTGTAGTGCTGCTTAAATTGGTGACCAGGGGAGTGAGACCACCTAGATTGAGAGTTGGTGAGGAATGGCTCCATTACAATAAATGATCCTTACATTGCTGGTTTGTGGAAAGAATGCCTACTCTTACATATAGCTGAAAAGATCATTAGTGTCAGTAGTAACTCTCCTGGGAGGTAGGAATTGCTCATTGCTTAAGAAAGCCACAGCAGCCTCTGGAGAAACTCTAGGATTCCCTTAACCATGGTTGACAATGGCTGGTCTAGCAGTTATCCTTAATCATTGATTTACAGCACAGATTACAGGTATAATTTTAATTCTATTCGTAAGATTAGGTTGAATATTTCTATCATCACTTGCTTGGAGTGTTTTCCTCCTCCAGTGTGAAATAAATGAGTTTATTTTGAAAGGTCTTTTTTTTTTCTTTTTTTAACATCTAATAGTGTACCAAACCATCCGTCTTCAGTTATATTCTTTTCTTGCTGTTAAATTAGATTTGGCAAACATACATGAGTCAGTGATTCCACCAAGGAATGGAGAGGAACATTTGATCCTTCCAAGTTCAAAAGGTAAGTGTTGGTATATCAACATCATGCTAAAACCGCAAAGCTGGGTTGTATGGTTACAATAATAAAAAAGACAGCTTAATTCACAGTAACACATATAGCTCTGCAACATTTTCCTAGATGGAAATATCTTAAGGGAATGACAGAGTGTGATGTTTCATATTTGACCTTGCAATTGAAAATGTTATAGTACCTTAGTTGAGCATTTTGTCAATGATTCCATAATGTTTGAATTACTTGTAGCCAATAACATTAACTAGGGGAAAAAGTGTCTTTCTAGTTACATGATACAAATGGACAAAGTCAACCAACATTTGCTGGATTCCAAGTTTTCCTTTCAGGTGAGCTGTCAAGACTTAAAGTGACTCTGTTATTTAAGAAGTGCAGGAAAATTGAAGTGATGGTGCAAAGCTTCAGCACTCCCTGCCAGTGACACAGCCTGCTCACCCCCCTAGACATTTCTACTGGTCACTGAGGCAGCCCATCATAGTGACACACACTAATAGTAATGTGTGTGGGTGGGAATAATATGGATCGGGCAGGCTCTGACACTACCTGAAAATGCTGGGGCTTTATCTGTTCAGAACGATATGCCATTTGGATGTAGAGGAGTCTACTGCTGTTATGTCCAGAAACCTCTACTGTACATTGGTTTCACTTTATACTTGCTAGCAGCAGTTAAGCTGGCCATAGATGAGTCTGTATTTTTCATTGAATGAAAAAAATGGATGGATTCCTTCATTCACACATTCAGTCTAGGTTCACATTGGAGCGATTTGTCATGCGATTTAAGAGATAAAATCACATGACAAGTCGCAGCCTATTGGAGGCAATGGCACTGTTCCAATTAGTTCAACAACGATTTTGCCTCGCCGCACCGATTTACAAAAGTAGTTCCTGCACTACTTTTGCCGATTTCAGGTGCGACTTTAATAGACATCTGTGTATGAAGCCACACAGATGTCTATCAAGTAGCACCTGAAATCGCGCTGACCTTGCTACTTTGAAAACGCGCTACTTCAAGTGAAGCAATGTGAACCAGGGCTTAAGGTTGATGGTGCAATACTCCAAGCTAGGTCATAGTGTTCTGAAGAAGTATAGATATTTCACATCTCATCTAATCTGGAGAGACATCCATAATACATTTACGACAATTTTTCCATCTTAAGGCTCCCTTTAAGTCTGGGCATCCCATTTAGTTATGGCCAGTCTAGGCATGGCTGTAGTTAATCAGGCAATCGATTAGCTAACAGACTAGAACTATTAAAAAAAAGCACAACATGTAAAGGCCCAACTTGCTAGAATTGTAGCAGCATTGAATCTAGACCATATAGATCAGCCTATGTCGAATCTTCATGTCTCTCTATGTCGAATCTTCATGTCTCTCTATGTCGAATCTTTTCTTTCTATGTCGATCTTTTCTCTCTATGTCAAATCTTTTCTCTCTATGTCGACTCTTCTTCATGTCTCTATAATGTTGAATCTTTTCTCTTTATGTAGAATAATATTGGACTAATAGAGTTAAGGTTAGGCACATTCGACTGCAACGAAAACGAAAATAAAGCATTTGTGTATGTCGGATCTTTAGTTTTTCGTTTTTCTGTGCTTTCATTATCATTTGTTAAAACGATAACGAAAATACCTAAAAATTCGGATGAAAATGCATTCGGACGAAAACGAATGCACATGTCTATGCACATGGTGGCACTCAGCAATACTGGGTCAGGGCATTAAGCCACCACTGAGGGGATATAAATCCATTGCAATGTTGTTTCTCTGCAGAACCCCTATGGACCTCTTGTGGAACTTTAGGGATCTGCAGAATGGCAGTTAAAATACCTTGATGTAGGTAATTGTTTATAATTTATTTCAACATATTTTTTATAATTTATACCAACATCATTTTTTAGATCTTTAGATCTTTCAGCTGTGTATTCACTTGTTTCCAAATTTTCCATAATGCCCTGTACACATGACCGGTTTTCCCGTTAGACAAAAATCCAATGGTTTTTCTGACAGAGTTCTGACGGAATTCCGCTCAAGCTGGCTTGCATACACACGGTCACACCAAATTCTGACCAGGTCCGCCTAAAAAACTGACAGGCGGACCTGAATGGTCCATCCGTGTAAAAGAGACCTTAAGGTTGAAGGTAAGTTAAAGCTGAAACTACTCTGCTGTGCATGTTAAAATGAAAATGTATTAACCCTAGGCACATTTCCTCATAAAGCTACCTTGGCAATGTAAGAGCTCTAGTATTCAACAGAGGGACCAGAATGTCTGTTTTTGCAGACTAGTTTTACCCTTTGTTAATTGCTTATACCTACATTATAAAGACTTCCCAGGGCTCTTTTAGGTTCAAACTAGACTTACAGTATTGTAGTGCCCCCCTGACCTCCAGGAGCATGGATTGCTGACATTTCTCCTCAGAGTGTAGTTCTCAGGCAATAATGGAAAAGGAACAGATGGACGCCAGTCACTTTAAGATGCAAACAAAAAGGCGTTTATTAGCTCACATATAAACCCCAGGGAAACGGAGGTAGAGAATTCCAAAACACCCATTACTGACCTGCAGATTTAGTAGCACAATGATGGACATTAGTGCAAGAAAAGGGCCTTTAAGCTGAATCCAGCACTTGTACCTTCTCACAGCAGTCTCCAAAAGCAACCATATCTTCATTAGCAGCAGTAGCCTTATGCCGCATACACACGATTGGTTAAACCAATGAGAATCATCTGATGGACTGTTTTCATCGGTCAAAACCGATCATGTGTGGGCGACATCGGTTATTTAACAATCGGTTAAAAAAAGCCAACTTGTTTTAAATTTAACCGATGGATTCCTAACCGATAGAACAAAACCGATCGTTAGTAGGCACGACCATCGGTTAAAAATCCACGCATGCTCAGAATCAAGTCGACGCATGCTTGGAAGCATTACATTTCGTTTTTTTCTGCACGTCGTTGTGTTTTACGTCACCGCGTTCTGACACAATCGTTTTTTTAACTGATGGTGTGTAGGCGCGACAGACCATCAGTCAGCTTCATCGGTTAACTGATGAAAACGGTCCATCAGTCCGTTCTCATCGGATGGACTGATCGTGTGTACGCGGCATTAGTGATCCTGAGAGTTCCCCTCTCCATAGGAGCTCAAGCAGCATAGTTTGCTGGAGGGGGGAAGGTTGTCACCTGAGATTCTGTTCGGTCGGTATGACCTGTCAGGAGTAAGTCAGACAGATAGCAGAAGAATCACAGGGCAGACAGAAATCATACTAGGTGCTTTGTATCGAGGCAAGTATGGATATATGCTTTGTAAACATAACTTGTTTTACAAAAAAATGTACTGCAAAGCACTAGTCTAAAAATGAATAATTCAATTGCCAAAACTAATGATTGGTTTACAAGCAAAGCGATTGAAAGGATAGAAGTTCAGGAGGATGTGTAGTTACATGAACACCTAACCTACTGCTGTGTGTGTATAGGTCATTAATCACAATGTATAGACCACCCCCATTTCCTCTGGCATGCTTTTCCTTTTTTCGCATTCCATCCTTGACATGCATCTTCATGTCTGACTGTCTCCTTTTCATCACGTCAGTTCCCTGTGTGCTTCCTAAAAGGATGATACAGCTACTTCTTCGTTTTGTTCTTCATAGGTTTCTGGTTTCCAGGCAGCTTGTTCAAAAAATGTGCTCAGTCACAAAAGCACAAGGTAATTTCTTATTCATAAACAGTTCTCTGTTCACAGCTTTCTGTAGAAAATTAAGTAGCTAAAGATATATCTGTGTGCGTAGTCTGGGGTAGGAGCACATGTGGCTTGTGTACATAAACACACAAAAAAGTTAGATTTGTAAATGTGGCTTCAGATACAAATTTACTTTTATTAGGGAACTAAAAATTACTAACTGATAAAACCTTGCTCAGATTAAACTTTTATTTTAACCACTTGCTTACTGGGCACATATACCCCCTTCCTGCCCAGACGAAATTTCAGCTTTCGGCACTGTCACCCTTTTAGCTCCCAAACAAAATTGATGTTCTTTTTTCCCAGCAAACAGAGCTTTCTTTTGTTGATATTTGATCACCTCTGCAGTTTTTATTTTTTTGCTCTATAAACAAAAAAAGAGCGACAATTTTGAAAAAAACACAATATTTTTTACTTTTTGCTCTGAGGCTGGGTTCATACTTGTCCAACAAACGCTCCAACATTGGGAGCTCATGTCGCATGACGTGTGAAAATCAATGTTTCCCTATGAGAGGCGTCTTAACTGGTCCGACACAAGTCGGTCCGACTTTGAAAATGCTCCCTGTACTACTTTGGTCCTTCATTGATCCTACTTCAGCCCATTGAATATCATTGAAGTCGAACCAAAGTAGGAGCCTTGTCCTTACCAGACATCCGACATGTGATTACAGCAGCAGTAAAAGGAATTTATCTCACTCTGGGATTGTTTTGATTGGTCAAAGAACAAGTCAGACTATCACAAAGTCGGTTCAAAGTAGTATCCTGTTCATGAAAGTCAGATGGATGTAGGATCAATGTAGGACCGATGTCGCAGAGCAAAGTAGGATGAAAGTCTTACTGCTGTCGTGTAGTATAGTGTGAACCCAGCCTAATAAATATCCCAATAGAAAAAAAAAAAAACTATTTATTTTTTCAGTTTAGGCCGATACGTATTCTTCTACATATTTTTGGTAAAAAAAAAAAAAAAAAATCGCAATAAGCGTATAGGGATTGGTTTGCGCAAAAGTTATAGCGCCTAAGAAATAGGGGATAGAATTATGATTTTTTTTTTTTTACTAGTAATGGTGGTTATCTGCAATTTTTGTCAGGACTGCGATATTATGGAGGACACATCGGAAACTTTTGACACATTTTTGGGACCATTTACATTTATACAGCGAACAGTGCTATAAATATGCACTGATTACTGTATAAATGTGACTGGCAGGGAAGGGGTTAACACTAGGGGGCGAGGAAGGGGTTAAATGTGTTCCCTAGGTGTGATTCTTACTGTGGTGGGAGGGGACTGACTGGGGGAGGTGACCGATCTCTGTCCCTATGTACAAGGGACACAGCATCGGTCTCCTCTCCCTGACAGGACGTGGATCTGTGTGTTTACACACACAGATTCACGTCCTTGTCTGTGTAACGGCCGATTGCGGGTACCTGGCGGACATCGCGGCCACCAGGCACGCGCATTGGCACCTCAGTGATGCGGCGGGCACGCGCGTGCGCCGCCGGTGGCGCTCGCCCGCCCCTCAGTGACCTGAGGAGCCGACGACATCAACAGACGTCCTCCCGTACCTGAAGAGCTACCTTGTGGCCGTCAATTGACAATGGCCCAGGTCTCAAGAAGTTAAGGATCTCCAAGCAAGAAACTGTGCAAGTTTCACAAAAATGGCTTGCTTAAAATGGACCCAAAAATCTAAATACAACTCATTCTCTTCCTCCCCCCAGCCTCTAACTAATTTGCAGCTTTATTCATTTTTTATTGGGGTTATTTCTATAGGTAAAAATAACAGAGATCAGGTTATATTATTTAATCTTTTTTTGAAAGTTTAATGCCGCGTACACACGATCATTTTTCAGCATGAAGAAAACGTTGTTTTTAAAAAACGTCATTTAAAATGACGCACATCGTTTTTCAGGTTCTGAAAAACGTTGTTTTTTTTTTTTTTCGAACATGCTTAATTTTTTAACGCCGTTTTAAACAATGTCGTTTTTCGGGTTGTAAAAAATGATTGTGTGTGGGCTAAAACAACGAAAAAAACCTGCGCATGCTCAGAAGCAAGTTATAAGATGGGAGCGCGCGTTCTGGTAAAACTACCGTTCATAATGGAGTAAGCACATTCATCACGCTGTAACAGACAAAAAAGCGCAAATCGTCTTTTACTAACACGGAATCAGCTACTGTAAAGCAGCCCAAAGGCGAATGGAACTTCCCCTTTATAGTGCCGTCGTACGTGTTGTACGTCACCGCGCTTTGCTAGATCATTTTTTAAAAACGATGGTGTGTGGGTTACGTCCTTTTAATGATGAAGTTGGGAAAACATCGTTTTTTAGACATGATGAAAAACAACGTTTTCTTTCATGCTGAAAAATGATCGTGTGTACGCGGCATCAGAGCCTTCAAACTATAGGATATATATCTGAAAATGCATCAAATCTGATGTATTGACTGCCTGTCTTATTTCTTTGAGGCCCCAAAATGTTAGTACTCCCCAAATTAACCCTTTTTGGAATGCTGACATTTCAAGGTATTTATCAAGAGGCATGGTGAGTTTTAAATGTAATTTCTTGTCACATTTAAAAAAAAATGTTTACAATTTTTAAACGCCTTTTTATTTTATTTTTTACAATTTTTATTTTTTACATACTTTGACCAGAGTAGTGCAGTGTTACGATAGTAACACTGTTTAAACCTGTGAACATGATCAGTATTTCTTTTTTTCACTGTTATAAGCAATCCTTTTTAACAATGGCATCCATTCATTTGCCATTCTGTACAATTGTGATAGCTGTGATTGGCAACATCTATCACATGGTACAGGTGTGATTGGCCCTTTCTGTTCCATGTGAACACTGTGACCAATCACAGAGATCACAATTGTACACAATGAATGGCTATAATTGAAAGCCATTCATAGTGTACATTTGACATGTGATCACTGATTGGTCATAGCGATCACATGAGACCGGAGCTGGGCTGGTACAACAATCTGTCATGTTGAAACATTTTAAATAGGCTTTTTGTGCTGACTAGATAGAAAGGGTGCTGGGGATCTTTTTTGCATTGCCCCCGCACATGTGCATCTTTTCTTTTGCCAGATTATAAATTGATCTAAGTGACTGGCATTGTCACTTTACCCATTTCTAATCTGGATTCATGGAATAAAATCCATCTGGATAGAAACCTGGGTGAGAAGAATTCATGACTGATTACTTTCTCCACTGTCCTGTCATATCCAATAAATTAAGAGCATAAACTGTGGGGTAGATTCAAAAAGACTTATGACAAGCGTATCTGTAGATACGCCGTCGTAAGTCCGAATCCGCGCCGTCGCAACTTTAAGCGTATGCTCAAACTGAGATACGCTTAAATGTTGCTAAGATGCGACCGGCGTAAGTCTCCTACGCCGTCGTATCTTAACTGCATATTTACGCTGGCCGCTAGGGGCGTGTACGCTGATTTATGCCTAGAATATGTAAATCAGCTAGATACGCCTATTCACGAACGTACGCCCGGCCGTCGCAGTAAAGATACGCCGTTTATGTAAGGGGTTTTCAGGCATAAGGATAAACCACCAAAAACATGGCGCAGCCAATGTTAAGTATGGACGTCGGAATCGCGTCAAATTTTTCAAATTTTACGTTGTTTGCGTAACTCGTCCCTGAATGGGGCTGGCCGTAATTTACATTCACGTCGAAAGCATGACGATTTGCCGACATCATTTGGAGCATGCACACTGGCATACGTCCACGGACGGCGCATGCGCCGTTCGATCGAAACGTCATTTACGTGGGGTCACAGTTAATATGCATAAAGCACGCCCACAGCTTCAACATTTGAATTAGGCGGGCTTACGCCAGCCCTAATACGCTACGCCGCAGAATCTTTGAAAATACCATACTCGCCTCTCAAAGTTACGGCGGCGTAGCGTATAGGAGATACGTTACGCCCGCCTAAAGGTACGTGAATCTACCCCAGTATGTGTATCTTGTATTATTTTAAATGTATCAATCCAATGCAATTGGCACTATTGCTCACCGTCCTCCTCCAGGCTTGATCAAGACTCAGCCAAGATGGCTTCCCCTTGCACTGGAGAGACTCCATAGACGAGCATTACAAAGTGGTCTCCTTAAAGATGGCTGTTGCACTTCTGCATTCATGAATATTCAGTTTAACCATGTCCATACTGCAGAAGTATAATACAGCAGCAACAAAGGATTCAGGAAGTAGTTCCACAGCAGTAATTAGTTACAGTCCAGATTACATATATATCTCATGTACTTTGTTCTGAAGATGCTGCATATGTAAATGAGTAATTTATGCTCACTTCTTCTTCCTTTTTGTTTTGGTAAAAAATAGAAAATACCTAATAAAAAGTAGTGGAGGGTAATTGACCTTCTCTGCTACACCTTTACTTTCCCCTCCAAGGCCTCCTCTCAATCTTCACCCTTCAACGGTGCAATGAAAGTAGATATAGCTCTCTGATGAGCTAATTTCTCACAACTGATTGGCTCATTGTGCTGATTACCCTTCTCCCACTCTGAGCTCTGCTGTACAGGAACAGCAAAGGGCTGATGCCAGGTGAAATTCAAGCACTTACATTGCTTCCATTAAAATGCATTTAAAAATGCAGTAATAAACACAGTGCTGCATTAATTTGTGTTTTTCATATCTGGATAAAATATTGGATAAAAATATACACCCAGTAAAGATGAATATGTGGCCATCTATTCTACATGACATTTCTGGACAGATTATCGCAAAATTTGGCACCATTGCTTTATGTACTGTGCTGCTGAATAAAGTACAGTAATAACAATGCAATGAATAAAATCATCTAGGTAACTGGATAAAGACAATGCATTATTTGGGGTTTAAAAGATAAAGGATAATTTTTCTTCATAAACACAAAAGAAAATCTTATAACGAAAATAGAGATCGGGCCTGAAGTAAAAAAACAACAGCTGTATCAGAGGGGGCACACAGCTCTAATTGTAGAGCCATGCTTCACTCTTCCACAAATCCCATAAAATAGAGAGATATTTGACTTGTGCCCTATTCCAGATGGTGGGATTATGAAGTGGGAGTAATAGGGCCTTTTTGACCTTAAGGGACAGATAGACATAACACTGGAAAGTTTCGTAGCTCAGGGTCATTGAAGGTGAACCTATATGTAACCTATGGGATTTTCAACAAGCCATATATAAGTGTGATTAGCAAACAGACCAGTGTGATTTATGCTACTCCCTGGGAAAAATGATCCTGTGCTGAAAAGATTTTATTCTTAAGAAAGCTAAATATTACGATTGGCACAACTAGTTGTCTCTTTTCTGAACAGTATTTATGTTTCAAATATTGGGAAATACATTGCAGAATTTACATTAGCCTTAAAACTTTGTTTTCCCATTTTCTTTTTTTGTAATGAAGTGAATGTAGGCGCAAAACTTTTTGTGAATCTTTGGTAAAAGCTCTGTGAATTGTATGTGAAAACATTTAGACCCCAATGTATAACCACCCAACAAATTCAATTCAAAATACGAACTACTACCTACAAAGCCATCCACACCTCTGCCCCCAGCTACATCACTGACCTAGTCTCAAAGTACCAACCTAATCGTTCTCTTTGTTCTTCTCAAGACCCCAACCTCTCCATCTATCTCCTTCTCTATTAGCTTTTAGTCAATCCCTGAAAACCCTTCTCTTCAGAGAAGCCTACCCTACCCACACCTAACAACTAGTGGCCAGATCCACGAAGCAGTTACGCTGGCGTATCTATTGATACGCCGCGTAACTTCTAGGTTGCTCCGGTGTATCTTTGTTTTGTATCCACAAAACAAGATACACCTGAAGCTGGGCTAGATCCGACTGGCGTATGTCTTAGTACGCCGTCGGATCTAAGGTGCATATTTACGCTGGCCGCTAGGTGGCGCTTCCGTCGATTTCCGCGTCGAGTATGCAAATTAGCTAGATACGCCAATCAACAAACGTACGTCCGGCCGGCGCATTTTTTTACTTCGTTTCCATAAGGCTTTTTCCGGCGTAAAGTTACCCCTGCTATATGAGGCGTAGCCAATGTTAAGTATGGATGTCGGGCCAGCGTCGAATTTTCCGTAGTTTACGTAAAACGTTCGCAAATAGGGCTTTGCGTAGAATTATGTTCACGTCAAAAGCATTGGCTTGTTGGGGGTTAATTTGGAGCATGCGCACTGGGATACCCCCACGGACGGCGCATGCGCCGTTCAAAAAAATATTAATTTATGTGGGGTCAAGACGTATTGACATAAAACACGCCCACAACTTAGTGATTTGAATTGCGCGCCCTTACACCAACACATTTACACTACGCCGCCGTAACTTACGGCGCAAATTCTTTGTGGATATGGGTAATATGCTGTAAGTTACGGCGGCGTAGTGTATCTGAGATACACTACGCCGGACTTACAAATGCGCCGCCCTACGTGGATCTGGGCCTATATTTTCATTTTGTCCATCTGATCATCCCCCACAGCTACTAGCCTTTGTCCCACTTGACCCTCCCTTCTAGAGTGTAAGCTCTACCAGCAGGGCCCTCCGATCCCTCCTGTAGTGAATTGTATTGTAACTGTATTGTCTTCCATGATGTAAAGCGCTGCCCAAACTGTTGGCGCTATATAAATCCTGAATAATAATAATAATAATAATAATTTTTGTTCTGGATAGATTAGGAAAGGATTAGACCCTCTGTTATTTTTTTTAGCTGACAGTATCCCTGCTGAGGAGATTCACCCCTTTATTTGTTCTGAGGACCAGTGTCACCCTGACAGAAAGTGAGAAGAAATTCAACATATTACAGTTGTCACCAGAGCAAGAGGTGAAATTAAATATTGGGGACAAATGTCCCAGAGACGACTATCCCAAACAGGAATTCTTGCAACAGATGGCAAAAAAGGACATTGACCCTGAAAAATAAAAAGGAGCACCTTGGCCCAGATTCTCAAAGGGCTTACGACGGCGCAACGCCATGTACGCCGTCGTAAGTCCTAATCTGGGCCGTCGTATCTATGCGACTGATTCTTAGAATCAGTTACGCATAGATATCCATTAGATCCGACAGGCGTAAGGCTCTTACGCCGTCGGATCTTAAATGCAATTTTTTTTTGTCCGCTAGGTGTCGCCTCCGTCGTTTTCCCCGTCGAGTATGCAAATTAGCTAGATACGCGAATTCCCGAACGTACGCGCGGTCGACGCAGTGAAGTTACGACGTTTACGTTAGGTTTGCCCGGCGTAAAGTTGCCCCTGCTATATGAGGGGCAACCAATGTTAAGTATGGCCGCCGTTCCCGCGTAGAAATTTAAAAATTTACGTTGTTTGCGTAAGTCGTCCGTGAATGGGGCTGGACGCCATTTACGTTCACGTCGAAACCAATGATGTCCTTGCATTTGGAGCAATGCACCCTGGGATATTTTATGGACGGCGCATGCGCAGTACGTTCAGCACGGGAAAGCGCTTAATTTAAATACTACACGCCCCCTACCCGCCTAATTTGAATTAGGCGGGCTTGCGTCGGGTGATTTACGCTACGCCGCCACAACTTTACACGCAAGTGCTTTGTGAATAAAGCACTTGCCTGTAAAACTTGCGGCGGCGTAACGTAAATGAGATACGTTACGCCCGCACAGTTTTGCGCGATTCTACAAGAATCTGTGCCCTTGTCTCCAAAATCTAAACTAGTAAATACTACACATCAAAAGAGCTTCAGGTGCCTCATAAAATCACAAAATAAAAAATACAATATACATCATATATCTATAATACAGGTTGATGTTTCCCTTGTGTCATGGATTGTAGACTACCTGACAGGAAGACCACAGTATGTGCATTTACACCAGATAAGAAACACGAAGTAGACTGTATAGGGTATTTACTGGAAGAATAAAAATGTTATACTATCCAAAGTTAAAACAACAAGGGCAGAAGATTTAATAGATGTAAATTAGAAAAAATGGCTGAAGGCCCGCTTTAAGAACATTAAATTAAATCAATTTTATATGCTACATATTTTTTTTTATTTGCTATTTTTTTCCATGTTTCATTGCAGTAGGTTACTTGTTTCTGTTCTGTGATTACTAAACACATGCAATCCTGGAATAGCCTCCTTTCCTGAGTACTACATGAGAGGGCCTGTCTGCTGGACCCCTTTTGTCTGAAGGGCGTTGGCCGTGAACTTGTTCTGCATACAGATGGCAGAACTTTTTCAGCCAACATTTACAAAACGACGTGGTTTTTCTGCTCTTTAACGTTACCCTTTGGTCAACTTCTGCTAATGTTATCTTATGATTAGAATTGGTTCAGAGCATGCGTGTTTGTACTTTGGATTTTAGTCCGACGGACTTGTGTACACGCAATCGGATAATCCGATGAAACACAATTGTTGTCGGACAATCCAACCATCCAACTTTTGTTGTTGGAAATTCCAACAACAATTGTCCGATGGAGCATACAGACGGTCGGATTAAAACACGTCCATCACACAATTGTCAGAAAACCCGATTGTGTGTACGGGCTTCTAAATTAGGAGGGGAAACCACTGTAAAACACACAAGTGAGCCAATCACAGCAGTTGAAATTATAATTTTGAGAGCATTCTGTAAATGTTGTATAGAACCGGGGTTGGTACATATAATGATGAGGAAGCAACATTTGAATCTTTTTTTATTTTAAGTTTTCGAAAATCATAGCTAAATATAGATTGAAAATGACAGTTAGCAGCTCATTAACCATGAAATGGCTTTGCATAGCAGTTATACGTTATATTCATTTTCAATGAATGTTTACCAATAGATAAACAGTAAGGCCCGGATTCTCAGAGGACTTATGACGGCGCAGTGGCATTTACGCCGTCGTAAGTCCTAATCCGACCCATCGTATCTATGCGCCTGATTCTTAGAATCAGTTACGCATAGATATCCATTAGATCCGACAGGCGTAAGTCTCGTACGCCGTCGGATCTAAACTGCATTTTTTTTGACCGCTAGGTGGCGCTTCCGTCGAATTCTGCGTCGATATGCAAATTAGCTAGATACGCGAATTCCCGAATGTACGCGCGGCTGACGCAGTAAAGTTACAACGTTTACGTTAGGCTTTTCCCGGCGTATAGATGCCCCTGCTATATGAGGCACAGCCAATGTTAAGTATGGCCCTCGTTCCCGCGTCAAAAATTGAAAAAGTTACATCGTTTGCGTAATGCACACTGGGAGCAATGCACACTGGGAAATTCCACGGACGGCGCATGCGCCGTTCCGCAAAAACGTCAATCACATCGGGTGACAGTTGTTTAACATAAAACACGCCCCCCTTCCTCATTTGAATTAGGCGGGCTTACGCCGGCCGATTTACGCTACGCCACAGCAACTTACAGAGCAAGTGCTTTGAGAATACAGCACTTGCCCGTGTAAGTTGCGGCGGCATAACGTAAATCGGATACGTTACGCCGCCGCAGAGATACGCCCATTGTACAAGAATCTGGGCCTAAAATGTCACTGTCAAGCCTTCTGAAAATATGTATCATATTTGTATTATTCCTACTGCCACATCATCAGATCATACAAGAGGAAATAACATTTTTCCTAAAGGTTAATATTCATATCTTACTTGTCAGCAACTTCACACTAGTCTCCCTTACTTCTAGGCATCTATGTATCCTTTATGCTGAATAGTACATATCATTGCTGCAGGCGGGAGCTTTAAGTTCATTCCTGTGTAAAAGGAATTTGTCGCTGAAAAACCCCCAAATAGAACTAAACATGTCTATTGAAAATAGGCTTATTAAAGTGGAAGTAAACCTGACTGTTGCACCTACTGCAGATATTAGTGACCTGTAGTAATGCACGTATACCTGAACCCTCATTAACACCTGTAGAGGGCGTAGAAGTAGAATAATATATATATATTTTTTTTATAAAAAGTAATTCTTCCTTCATGCTCTTTTGGCTGGCTTCACACTGTTGTGGTGCATGTCTTCCGTGTTGGAGCGCTGCAGTGCAATCCATTCCTAATGGCACCTCAGTGCACCTTTCCAATAGATATGGGTTACAGTGAACCACAATACATAGTAAAGCCTTGTACACACTGTCAGTACACACTATCCGCTGGGTTGAAGGAAAAAAAAACTGACAGCTCAGATCAGAGCTGCGGTACTGACAATCCAATGTTAGTACCAGTGATGGCTGCTCCATTAGGGGCACAGTGGCGCCGCCCCCCTAATCCATTCACATGGATTTCAATGTTTTTTTTAAGCACATGATTGGAGCCTGAGGCTCTAATTGGTGTCAAACAAAAAAGGATGGGTTCAGGGCACAGAACACTGCGCCCTGGGCCCACCCAGTTGTGTGACATTAGCAAAGTAATATTCGCTAATGTCTTCTTGTTCCTTCTCCTGGCCAATTGGGAAGCTGGTCCTGAGACCCGATTGGCCAGGGAGTCTTAGAACGGGAGGAGAAGCAAGCCCCCCCCCCCTGCAAGCTGTAGCAGGAGTAGCATTGGCCTCCTTAAAGCGGGGGTTCACCCTAAAAACTATTTTATAACATTACATTGAGCTCAGTCTCGACATTGACAGTATGCCGAACGTCGGTGCGCAGGCACCGTATAGCGCCGACTCAACGTTCGGCTTCTTTCAGCAACTCGTGATGCTCCTTATGCGAGGGGGGGGGGGGTAGTTTTTGTCATCAAGTCAATCACTAACTGCTGCATAGGAACGCCCACTCCCACGGGATTCACTACCCAGAAGCCGGCTAGGAAAATAACTATACGAGGTATGTACAGCAAAAAATACATAAAAAATCGAACCCCCGCTTTAAAGCGGGAGTTTACCCAAAAAATTTTTTTTTAACATTGGATTGAGGCTAATTTTACTAAGCAGAATCGTGTGTTTTTTTTTTTTAAATGAATGCAGTACTTACCGTTTTAGAGATCGATGTTCTCGGTGGCTTTCGGGTATGATCTTCAGGACTGGGCGTTCCTATTTGATTGACAGCCTTCCGACGGTCGCATACAGCGCGTCACCAGTTGCCGAAAGAAGCCGAACGTCGGTGCAGCTCTATACGGCGCCTGCGCACCGACGTTCGGCTACTTTCGTGATCTCGTGACGCGCTGTATGCGACTGTCGGAAGGCTGTCAATCAAATAGGAACGCCCAGTCCCGCAGCCCATACCCGGAAGCGGCAGAGAACATCGATCTCTAAAACGGTAAGTACTGCATTCATTTAAAAAAAAACACCCGATTCTGCTTAGTAAAATTAGCCTCAATCTAATGCTAAAAATAGATTTTTTGGGTGAACCTCCACTTTAATGCACACAGAGGACTTTTAAATTGTGACACAACAATCTTTTGTGAACGCTTGAGTATGTGCCTAAGAGCAATTTATTCCTGCAGATTTAAAAACATTTAATTATAAATGCTCTATGTAGCAATTGTATAAGCTATATTATTTTTGTATTTGTTTTTGTTTTTTTCGCAGAGTAAGAACCGGTTAACACTGGGGCGACTCGTCAGGCGACTCAGCCGCCTGACAAGTCACGTCCCGTTCTATTCAATAGAATCGTTCTAATAAGTTGCTCCGACTTAGAAACAGGTTCTTGTATGACTTTAGGGGTGACTCGGGGCGGCTTGCATTGACTTCTATAGAGAAGTCATTTTGCAAGTCGCCTCTGAAGTTATCTTCAGGTCACCTTGCCGAGTCGCCCCCAAAGTCGTGCCGCCCAAGTGTGAACCGCGTCTAAACGTTTTACTCCTGCTGAAAGTGTTATTGCGTTGGAAAGTTTAGAACCTCTGTAAAGTTTTTATTGCTGTCTCTCTGTTCCTGTTTGGACAGTTGTCACTGGGGGGGGGGAATTCCACCGTTGATGGCTGTCACAAAAATAAGTGGTGAAGGACAAGGTTAAAGTGGGAACACCTGTCTTGGTTACAACTGTCAAAGATAGAATTCATCTCACTTTGGGGACAGTCCCTCTCACTTGCTGTCATGTCACTTAAGACTTGTATGTTTGGTGTTTTCCTTACAATGATATATACTTTCTAATGCCATCATGCTGTCATATATATATATGACGTGTGTCTATTAAATAACAAGCCGCTTGCCGACCAGTGCACGACGATATACATCGGCACAATGGCTCCGCTGCACAAATGGGCATACAGGTACGTCCCCTTTGAATTGCAGCATAGTGGGCGTGCGCCGCCTGCAGGGTGCACGTACTCCATGACCGTGCCTGCGGGACTCGCAGACTTGATGTCCACCAGTGTCCCCCGATCATGTCACAGAGCTGCAGAACGGGGAGATGCCTATGTAAACAAAGTGTTTCCCTGTCCTGCCTAGCAACATGACAGAGATCTACTGCTCCCTGTCATTGGGAGCAGTGATCTCTGTCAGTGGTTGTCCATCCCCCCCACAGTTAGAATCACTCCCTAGGACACACTTAACCCCTTGATCGTCCCTAGTGTTTAACCCCTTCCCTGACAGTTTCATTTATACAGTAATCAGTGCATTTTTATAGCACTGATCGCTAATATAAATGACAATGGTCCCAAAATAGTGTCAAAAGTGTCCGATGTGTCCTTCATAATGTCACAGTCGCGATAAAAACCGCAGATCGCCAGCATTACTAATAAAAAAAATTATAAAAAAATGCTATACTGTAAATCTATCCCCTATTTTGTAGACGCTATAACTTTTTGCGCAAACCAATCACTATACGCTTATTGCGATTTTTTTTAACAAAAATTTGTAGAAGAATACATAAACTGAGGAAAAAAATATTTTTTTTTATATATTTTTGGGGGATATTTAGTATAGCAAAAAAGTAAAAAAATATTGCTTTTTTTTCAAAATTTACGCTCTTTTTTTGTTTATAGCTCAAAAAATAAAAACCGCAGAGGTGATTAAATACCACCAAAAGAAAGCTCTATTTGTGGGAAAAAAGGGCGTAAATTTTGTTTGGGAGCCACGTCGCAATTGTCAGTTAAAGCGACACAGTGCCGTATAGCAAAAAGTGCTCTGGTCAGGAAGGGGGTAAATTCTTCTGGGGCTGAAGTGGTTAAATAACTCACCTTTATTTACATGTATTACAAATTTTAATACTTGTCCCCTTCAATATAGTCCCCCATTTGCACTAATACATTTCTGTAGTCTTGTTTTCCACTGGTCGAAGGCAACACATCTGCCGTTTTCTTCTTTACAGCATCAACTGACTCAAAACATGTCCCTTTAAGCACTGATTTAACTTTTGGGAATTCATTCTCATGTCCCTCGCTGAATATTTTGTGCCACTCAAACACACGCGCACGAGACAGGCCGTCATTCCCATAAGCTGTAGTATGCATCTGAAAACATTGTGGTTGTGTTTTGTGCAATTTTACTATTTCAAATGACAGAAAACACAACCAAACTAAATGGTTCAAACATATTCGAGGTCACCACGCATGCTGTTATAACCAGTTCTGTCTGCTTTGTTTACTAAGTGGGATCACAGTCTCATTATTTAATAGACATACTATATATATATATTGTAAGGGGTTAGCTCGGTAGCGGGGTGTGTGACCCCTTGGATGGGTTCACTACACACTTTGTTTTCAACCGTCTTCGACTGCCTGTCTGTATAAGACAGGCAGTCGAAGATGGTTGAAAACAAAGATTTTGGTTTATTCTTCCATCTTGCTGGAAACAAGTGCAAGCATCCAAACAGCATAAATAAAATCAAACATAAAATAAACCCTGGCCACTTGGGGCGTCTATCTTCACCACACAGGAACCTATCTATGGAGTCTGGCACAGACTACTGCTGGGCAGACACTGCTGGTCATACGGCAGAAAAACAATAGTCTTTTGATTTTTATCACACAGAAAAATCAATCACCTTCTCACCTCCTCAGAAGACTTTCAGCTACTGCTCTCTTTCACTCAGAAAGCCTCAGGATGCAGCAATTTGTGGTAATCCTCTGGATTACTTATAGAGGCCTTAATTGCCTCATTCTGAACAGCTGAAGTTTTTTAACGCCCTTAGACCTTTTCTGGCTACATCTGCAGCCGACGCCTAATAACAATTGGTGTATTGTCTAAACAAGGCAGAAATGTATCTCCCATCTGTGACACCACCCACAGATTTACCTGACTTCCTGTCACAATATTTATATATATAGATACATATATATATTTATACATACACTATATTGCCAAAAGTATTGGGACACCTGCCTTTACACACACTTGAACTTAAATCGCATCCCAGTCTTAGTCCACAAGGTTTAGAAGAGTTTCTATGGGAATGTTTGCCCATTCTTCCAAAAGCGCATTTGTGAGGTCAGGCGCTGATGTTGGACGAGAAGGCCTGGCTCGCAGTCTCTGCTCTAATTTATCCCAAAGGTGTTCTGAGGTCAGGACTCACTCATCCACACTATATTGCCAAAAATATTGGGCCACACCTCCAAATCATTTGGTGTAGGGGGGGATTATGGTGTGGGGATGTTTTTCAGGGGTTGGGCTTGACACCTTATTTGCAGTGAAGGGAACTCTTAAGGCATCGGCATACCAAGAAATTTTGGACAATTTCATGCTCCCAACTTGGTGGTAACAGTTTGGGGATGGGTCCTAATGCCGCGTACAGACGGTCGTTTTTTGTGATGAAAAAAAACGTCGTTTTCTAGCATGAAAAAAAACGAAGTTTTTCAAACTTCATTTTCAAAAACGACGTAGCATACACACCATAATTTTTTCCAAAAGCTCTAGCAAAGCGCGGTTACGTTCAGCACGTACGACGGCACTCTGTTCCATTCAAACTCGTGTCCTAACTTGCTTCTGAGCATGCGCGGGTTGAAAAACGCTGTTTTAAACGTCGTTTTGCCCACACACGGTCATTTTTTATGACACAAAAAACGACGTTCTGAAAAAAATTCAAGCATGTTCGAATTTTTTTTTTGACGTTTTTCTGAAGACATAAAACAACGTTTTGCCCACACACTATCATTTTAAATGACGAGTTTGTGGTGGAGGGACTTGACTGGCCTGCACAGAGTCTTGGCCTTAACCCGATAACACACCATTGGGATGAATTAGACCAGAATCTACGAGCCAGGCCTTCTTGCCCACATCAGTGCCTGACCTCACTAATGCACTTCTGGAAGAATGGTCCAACATTCCCATAGACACACTCCTAAACCTTGTGGGCAGCCTTTCCAGAAAAGTTGAAACTGTTAAAGCTGCAGAGGGTGGGCCAACTCAATATTGAACCCTATGGATTAAGACTGGGATGCCATTAAAGTTCATGTGTGTGTGTAAAGGCAGACGTCCCGATACTTTTGGCAATATAGTGTGTATATATATATATGTAATCATTTATGACAGCATGATGGCAAAGTGTTGTTTCCAGGCATCAGTTTCAACCCAGCAATTGTTGATGTTTCAACTGTACTGTAGAAGCATGTATTATATGTATATTTAAACATTGGTTGGGTCTGTTATTATTTTGGTGGGTTGCCCAGCATTATAGATTGTAAATGATGCAGAAGACTAAACTATGAAACAAGCTCACATTCAGAGACAAATATAGTTGTGTTCGCAATGTGAGGTAGGCTTTGTATATCAATCACCCAGCAGGACAGAAGCCATTTTGTTCTAGTCTGTACAGCTTACTCATCATCTCCAGTCCTTTCACAAATTATATGAAGAAAAATGTAATGAGATTTCCAATATAAGACCGGTAGTCATCACTCACCAGCTCTAGCTTACTTCCAAACAATCCCATTAAACTCAACTTCATTTTAAGGAGAGTAATTAAGATGAAGTTAAGGGAGATGACTTTTCATGGTCCGGTGAACTTGAATAGTCAGGTACTTATTGAAAACAACTTTACAGCTTGTTCACTCATAAAGAAAAAAAAGAAGAAGAAATTAAGGGTCATTTTAGTTTCCTAAAGATAACATTTTCAATTCATGGCGGCACACTGTTTCTTTAAGACTACAGAACATGAAGATTTTAATTTACTTAGGCAAGAGAAGGAACAAAAGCTTTGAAAGGATGGTAATATAGTGCTTTTATTTATGTAATAAAGGACATCATTTACAGAAGTTGTACAAACGAAACTCATCAATAAAGCGATACAATGCACTGTATGTTCTGTTCAAAGGAGCAGTGTACACTAGTGGGAACCCATCTACAACCCGGGGGGATTTCAGAGCTTAAACAAATGGATTTGTGGTTGGGAGGAAAGAAAATTGGATGATTGTGATGAAAAGTAAAATAATAGGCCATTAAAACACCATCAGGGCTGATTCAAGGTCACAGTAATGAGTTCCCTCCACTTTGTTTCGCAATACTTCATTTAGAACTGTATTCCCAAGCTAAATAGACATAATGTTGGGAGTGGCCAGGGAGGTCCCAGCAGTCATAGTATACCATGGAATCAATGAAAAAGTTAGGGGAAAATATAATCTTAGGGAATTAGGAATTAAAGCGGTGTTCCGCCCAAAAAAATAAATAAAAGCCAGCAGCTTCACATACTGCAGCTGCTGGCTTTTAATAATAGGACACTTACCTGTCCTGGAGTCCAGCGATGTCGGCACCCGCAGCTGATGTTTCCATCAGCTGTTGGGTGCTGCTGCCGCCATTGCAGGTAAGGGTACTCGGCAGTGTAGCCGTTCAGCATCACGCCTGGAACCCTACTGTGCATGCGCGAGGCAGGCTCCTCCCTCCTACTGGCCTGGCGGCCGGAGGAGGGAGCCCCAGCCGTGATGTCACCACCCGGGGCTAAGGCTCCCGAAAATGGGTAAAGATACCTGTCTTTGACAGGTATCCTGGCCCCCTCCCCCTGAAAAGGTGCCAATTCTGGCACCGGAGGGGGGAGGAATCAGATGAGTGGAAGTTCCACTTTAGGGTGGAACTCCGCTTTAAGCTTAAAGGGTAATGGCCTGTACACACAAATGGAAATTCTGACCGTGTGTAGGCTCCATCGGACTTTTGCTGTCGGAATTTCCGCCAACAAAAGATTGAGAGCTGGTTCTCAAATATTCAGAAAATCCGATCATCTGTAGCAAATCCGACACGCAAAATTCTGAGGCATGCTCGGAAACAATTCAATGCATGCTCGGAAGCATTCTCTCATCGTAGTGTTGTAGATCACCGCGTTCTTGACAGTCAAAAGTTTAGAGAACTTTTGTGTGACTGTGTGTATGCAAGCCAAGCTTGAACAGAATTCCGTCAGAAAATCCATCCAAGGTTTTTCAGACAGAAAATCCGATCTTGTGTACGCATAACTCGACTTTCATGTAAAAAAATAAAAATATGTTACTGTATGTTCATATTTTAATTATTTTATATATATATATATAATATATATATATATATATATATATATATATATATATATACACACAGTACAGACCAAAAGTTTGGACACACCTTCTCATTCAAAGAGTTTTCTTTATTTTCATGACTATGAAAATTGTAGATTCACACTGAAGGCATCAAAACTATGAATAAAAAAATGTGGAATTATACATAACAAAAAAAGTGTAAAAAACTGAAAATATATTTCATATTCTAGGTTCTTCATAGTAGCCACCTTTTGCTTTGATTACTGCTTGGCACACTCTTGGCATTCTCTTTATGAGCTTCAAGAGGTAGTCACCTGGCGCAGCACCCCATCATTTTCCTTCTTGGTCAAATAGCCCTTACACAGCCTGGAGGTGTGTTTGGGGTCATTGTCCTGTTGAAAAATAAATGATGGTCCAACTAAACGCAAACCGGATGGAATAGCATGCCGCTGCAAGATGCTGTGGTAGCCATGCTGGTTCAGTATGCCTTCAATTTTAAATAAATCCCCAACAGTGTCACCAGCAAAGCACCCCCACACCACCACACCTCCTCCTTCATGCTTCACGGTGGGAACCAGGTATGTAGAGTCCATCCGTTCACCTTTTCTGCGTCGCACAAAGACACGGGGGTTGGAACCAAAGATCTCAAGTTTGGACTCATCAGACCAAAGCACAGATTTCCACTGGTCTAATGTCCATTCCTTGTGTTCTTTGGCCCAAACAAGTCTTTTCTGCTTGTTGCCTTTCTTTAGCAGTGGTTTCCTAGCAGATATTCTACCATGAAGGCCTGATTCACACAGTCTCCTCTTAACAATTCTAGAGATGTGTCTGCAAAAGGTGGCTACTTTGAAGAACCTAGAATATGAAATATATTTTCAGTTGTTTCACACTTTTTTGTTATGTATAATTTCCACATGTGTTAATTCATAGTTTTGATGCCTTCAGTGTGAATCTACAATTTTCATAGTCATGAAAATAAAGAAAACTCTTTGAATGAGAAGGTATGTCCAAACTTTTGGTCTGTACTGTATATACACATACATATATAATTTCTACACAAGCTATATTGTAATCTACTGGTATAAAACAATACCTATCCATTTCTAGATGCAGTGCTGTCATTTTCTGTAAAATTCAGTGCAAAATGGCAACCGTCGGTGTAAAAAATGTCTCCAAAAATGTTATTTCCTGCTTGCGTGGTTGAGTCACAAATTTTCCCAGAATTCTGCACTGAGATACAAGTCAAGTTTAAAGGGGTTGTAAAGGTAAATATTTTTTCACCTTAATGCATTCTATGCATTAAGGTGAAAAAACTTCCGACAATACCGGCCTCCCCAGCCTCCCCGTTTACTTACCTGACCCCTCGAAAGTCCCGCGCCGTGAACACGCTGGCATCTTGGATGGCTTCCCGGCTCATTCATTGGTCGATTGAAGCAGCGCAGCCATTGGCTCGCGCTGCTGTCAATCAAACCAATGACGCAGAGTTCTTGCGGGGAGGACCAGAGACAGCTGGCGCGGGACCCCAGAAGACGTGGATCGGGGCCACACTGTGCAAAACGAGCTACACAGTGGAGGTAAGTATAACATGTTTGTTATTTTTTTTTAAAACAATTTTTTTCCTTTACAAACCCTATAAGACATCCTCTGCAACAGAAATTTAATTTTTGGTGAGATACTCCCTAAGGGTTAGCTACTTCTAAAGGGATGCAGACACTGCAGCTTTTCTCATCAGAACACTGGCACCAGCTGATTACAATGAACACATACCCTTGCCTTCAGAATAAGTATCCAAAGGACATGGTCAAACAAACCGCCTTTTCTTCCGAGCAAAACGTTTGCTAAAATCCCTGCAAAAAAATAATCTCCCAGAGGGGATGGGTAAGTGGGGTTACTCTTTAAAGGTGATCTCCACATTTAATGTCCCTTTAAATAGCTTGCTTTAAACAAGCAAACTATTTACTGCAGGTGTGCTGTATGAGCTGTGAATAGCAGTGTTTCTCAACTCCAGTCCTCAAGGCGCCTTAATAGGTCATGTTTTCAGGATGTCCCTCAGATGAAACAGCTGTGGTAATTACTAAGGCAGTGAAACTGATCAAATCACCTGTACAAAATAATGGAAAGCCTGAAAACATGACCTGTTGGGGCGCCTTGAGGACTGGAGTTGAGAAACACTGGTGTATAGCCTAACCTACTAAGATTACTCAGCACTGTGTTCTGGGAGTGGGATGAGAAATTCACTGAAAGCTACCCTGCGCAGACAACATAAGAAGGATCAGACGACGGTTCAGGCCCCGCAGCTTGATGCCGCTCGACTAGCTTTAAATTTAGCTTTGACAGTTAGGGCGGAACGATCGCTAAATTGGTCCAGTGCTAGATTTTATTTATACAGGAACAAAATGAACACGATGCTAGCCACCAAGCTCTCGCCGAGGTTCCGTTCGTTCGCTCTGCCCAAGATTAAGACCAGGGACGGGACAACAACCCTTAACCCTAAACGCATACTGCAAGAATTTGAAACCTTCTATACCTCCCTTTATCGGGGGTCGGGGATGGCCGGACATTCCGAGATCAATTCCTTTTTGGACCGGTTAGTGATCCCGAACCTACAGGAGAGTCATGTAGACTTGATGGAGGCACCGATCTCCACAGAAGAAACTATAGAGGTTATTAGGGGACTTAAGGATGGTTCGGCCCCTGGACCAGATGGTTTCTCAGTCCCATATTACAAGACTTTCTGCGAAACCTTGGCCCCTCACCTCACTAAATTTTTTAATTCAAAACGGGGGAGGGAGGGCGGTTCCATGCACCCAAATTTAAATGAGGCGTTTATCTCAGTCATCCCCAAACCGGATAAGGACTCGGAGCTCGTTGAAAATTACAGACCTATATCACTAATCAATAACGACTTAAAAATATTGACCAAGATACTAGCCAACAGGTTAAATTCATTTATAAAAATATATATTCATAGGGACCAGGTTGGATTTGTCCCTGGTAGACAGGGCCCTGACCAGGTGAGGCGAGCAATCGATATTATTTCTCTGCTTCAGTCGGGCTGGGATGGGAACCCGCGGCAGGAAGGACTCCTCCTTTCTTTAGACCTACGGAAGGCGTTCGACTCTGTTACGTGGGATTACCTCTTTGAGATTCTGCGGCGCTGGGGCTTTGGAGAACAATTCCGGGGATTGTTGAAATCTTTATACTCTGAACCCAGCGCACGGGTCAAATTACAGGGATTTTTTTCGGGCTCCATTAGTATTGCTAGAGGTACTAGACAGGGCTGCCCATTGTCCCCCTTGATTTTCGCAATAGCGATTGAGACACTTGCTATTGCGATCAGGTCGGATCCGGATATTAGGGGGGTATCTTGCGGCTCCCAAATCCATAAATGCGCTCTCTTTGCAGACGATCTTCTTCTGTATATCTCTTCCCCGACCACCTCTCTTCCAATTCTTTGCAACTTATTGGAGTCCTTCGGGAAGATTTCAGGTTTGCGGGTGAATTGGAATAAATCTCAAGCCTTAAACATCTCCACCCACCCCTCAGTGATCAATCACTTGAAACCCTATTATGAATTCCAGTGGGCCGAATCATCCATTCGTTACTTAGGCATAAACCTCACAACCAAAATTGAACATCTCTACCAGGCTAATTATCCACCTATATTTCGGAAACTAGAGCTAGATTTACAGACGTGGGCTCGACACAAACTTTCGTGGACAGGTAGGGTTAATGCAGTCAAAATGACCCTACTACCAAGGTTACTCTACTTGTTCAGATCTCTACCAATAGCGGTTAAAAAAGACCAACTCCGTTCATTACAGAGCAAAATTCTGAAATTCATTTGGGAGGGCAAAGGTTATAGAGTGGCACAAAATGTCCTTTATGGGCTCAGAACACAAGGAGGTCTTGGACTACCAAATCTGTTTAAATACTACCAAGCTGCCAGACTAGCACAATTTTCTGCTATTTTTGCGGAATGTGAAAAACCAGAGTGGATAGATATGGAAGGTTTGGCGATCCCTAGCCTTTCAATAGAGAGCCTTTTTTGGTCATCCCAAAAATCTAGACCTTCGATACTGTCCCCCACATTGTCGCAATCTTTTAGACTCTGGGATGGCCTGAGACACCTTCCTTCTTTGGTCTCGGAGACTAAGCCTTTGACACGGATCTTTCTCAACCCGCAGTTTCCTATAGGGATGGACATTTCAGCTTTCCAATGGTGGCTGGACAAAGGGATCTATAGAATAGGCGATTTTTTGACAGCCACGGGCCCACTTTCACTGGAGCATTGTGTGAGGACACTTGATTTACCGCTATCGGAAAGAGCTCGGTACACCCAAATTTTTTACTTTGTGTCATCCCACTGGTCTGACAATTTCAGGCACGCAACTCTTACTAGTTACGAAAGTTGGTGTAAACAAATGACGGAACACAAGGGGGGAATATCTATATTATATAGAGCTCTATCCGAGGTTTCCACAAAATTCTCATACATGGAGGCATGGGAGAGGGATCTGCGGATGACCTGGGACCTGAGTAGATGGCACAAGGTAGGTTTGAAAACTTTCAAAGGTCTAGTGAATACTTCCTTAGCTGAAGCTAACATAAAGGTTCTGATGCGGTGGTACCTGGTACCCAGTAGATTGGCTGCGATGTTTCCTACGTCTTCCCCATTATGCTTTCGCAACTGTCAAACGCACGGCACGATGCTTCACGTTTGGTGGGAGTGCCCCAGAATCAGGGGATTCTGGAACAGAATCTTTTGCCTTATCAGAAAAGTTACGGGAGTACAGGTGGAGAAATCCCCGCATATCGCTCTGCTAGGTTCCGAAATTCCTCGAGTCTCCAAACCCATACAAAAACTGATAGCTTTCATGCTCATAGGAGCTAAAACCACTCTAGCGGCAGCCTGGAAGCAACCTAGGGTCTCGTTCTTAGCAGCTAAGGGGAAGATTTCATGGATCATGACGCAGGAAAAAATGGTCAGCTCTATCTCTAATACCAGGGATAGTTTTGAGGCCATATGGGAACCTTGGGCCAGACATGTTGGTGTATCCCTATCGCCGGGTCAGGCTCTGACCCCCTCAGGTATTTAATTGGACTACTGGCAATCAACTCTTTTCTTATTGGTTCTATCTTTCTTTTTATTTCTTTTCTTTCTTCCTTTCTTCCTTTCCTTCTCCTTCTGTCATGATACCTTTGGTACAATATCCTCTTCGAGATGTTTGTTTTAGTTATTATACTAGTCTATTAATAGACGACACTTTCAGGGGAGCACCCTGGGGGAGGGGGAGAGTTTGGTTGGGGAGTGGGAGGTCTTCCTACTCACACATCCCTTGGGATGCGACAGGAGGTCTAGAGTTCTTCTCCACATTTTGGGCGGGGTCCGAGGTTATCTAGGGTCACAGAAGTCTCTCATCGTTATTAAGTTATGCTATCCCTTTATCCGACACAGTATGCTCCCTTTACGGGGTGTCGGTTGAGACTCTGTACGAAAAGCGTTGTTTTGGATCCTCGTCCCTCTTCAACTCTGGCTACACATAGATGGGTAGGAGATCTCCTACGGGGACATTAATTTATATTTTTATTACTCTCTCTTCATGAAGCTAGATTAACTTAAGATGTACATTGAAAGTTGGACTGTATCTTCATTATTTATTGATCGCTGTTTTTTTTTCTTTTTAAATGGTATGTACTGAGTGCTTCATGCTATACTTTGTATGCTTTTACTTCTTCATCAATAAAATAAAACTTTAAATCCGAGAAATTCACTGAAAGCTTTGGGCCATATTCTCATACAGCGGCATATCTTTGTGGCGGCGTAACGTATCCGATTTATGTTACGTCTCCGCAACTTAGACAGGCAAGTGCTGTATTCTCAAAGCACTTGCTCCGTAAGTTGCGGCGGCGTAGCGTAAATCGGCCGGCGTAAGCCCGCCTAATTCAAATGTGGGACAGGGGGGCGTGTTTTATGTTAATGTTCTGTGACCCGACGTGATTGACGTTTTTCACGAACGGCGCATGCGCCGTCTGTGGAAATCTCCCAGTGTGCATTGCTCCTAATACGCCGCAAGGACATATTGGTTTTGACGTGAAAATGTAAATTACGTCCAGCCCCATTCACAGACGAGTTACGCAAACGACGTACAATTTTCAAATTTCGTCGCGGGAACGACGGCCATACTTAACATTGGTACGCCGCATTACGCCACTATATAGCAGGGGTAACTTTACGCCGGGAAAAGCCTAAAGTAAACGGCGTAACTGTACTGCGTCGGCCGGGCGTACGTTCGTGAATTTGCGTATCTAGCTGATTTACATATTTCGACATGTAAATCAGCGTACACGCCCCTAGCGGCCAGCGTAGATATGCAGTTACGATCCGACGGCGTAAGAGACTTACGCCTGTCGGATCTTAGGGAAATCTATGCGTAACTGATTCTAAGAATCAGGCGCATAGATACGACGGCGCAACTCAGAGATACGACGGCGTATCTGGAGATACGCCGTCGTATATCTTCTGAGAATCTGGCCCTTTGTATTCTATGAATGAATACAAAGCTTCCTCTGATTGGCTGAGGTGGAGAGGCAGACGGATGATGTCACAACCTCTAACTCAGCCAATTAGAGGCTTTGATGGTATTTACAGTGTTGAAGGGTAATTTCATCTCAGTGTTAGTGTCAACCAGCACAATGCACATTACTGGTCTGAAAACAACCCAAACTTGCCATTCTGAAACCAATTTATGATTTATGGTGTGGGAAGGGATAGTTGGTGACAAATTAATTGGACCATATTTTTTTTCATACTAATGCAATATAAAAAAAGCTTACCTTTGTTACCATGTTTTCTTGTCTCTCAATTAGATGACATTTCTTTGTTGGACGACATAAAATGTGGGTTCAGCAAGACAGTTCCCCATCATGCTATTGCTATGAGAATTATTTTTAAATCAAACTTTTCCAAATAGGTGGATTGGCAGGCAAGGTCCAGTCAAATGGCATCCTAGGTCTCCAGACTTAACACCACACAACTTTTTCTTTGGAGATCAGAATCATCTCAGAACATTTGTTGCATTAAAGGAAGTAATAATCCCTGCATATAACACAATTTCTGAACATTTCTTCTACTTTAAGAAATGTTCAGTGTTCCTGTATTCAACATATTCAAGTGTCACAAAGTCCAAAGCAGTCAATTTGTATCATTCATTTTAATAAAAAATTGTAATACATTTTTGCCTACGGATCCATACTTTTAGGACACTTTGGGGTAAATCCACGTTTTTTTCGAATCCACAAAGAATTTGCGCTGCAAGTTACGGCGGCGTAGTGTATCTCTGGCGGCGTAAGGGCGCGGAATTCAAATGGATGTAATGGGGGCGTGTTTTATGTTATACGTCGTGACCCGACGTAAACAACGTTTGTTTTTAACTGCGCATGTGCCGTCTGTGGGGGTGTCCCAGTGCGCATGCTCGAAATTAACCCGGAAAAAGCCAATGCTTCCGACGGTGACGTCATTCTACGCAAATCCCTATTCGCAACCGACTTACGCAAACGACGTAAACATTTCAAAATTGTACGCGGGAACGGCGGCCATACTTAACATTGAGTACGCCTCATAACAGCACCTTTAACTATACGACGGAAAAAGCCGAACGAAAACGTCGTAAAAAAATGCGCCGGCCGGACGTACGTTCGTGGATCGCTGTAAATAGCTAATTTGCATACTCAACGCCGATTTCGACGGAAACGCCACCTAGCGGCCGCTGAAAAATTGCATCTAAGATCTGACGGCGTACTAAGACGTACGCCTGTCGGATCGATCCCAGATGCCGTCGTATATTGTTTTGTGGATACAAAACAAAGATACGACGCGGGAAATTTAAAATTACGCCGGCGTATCAATAGATACGCTGGCGTAATCCTTTTGTGGATCTGCCCCTTAGTATGTATGTTCTGTATAAAATGGTGCTTTATGCCACCATCCACAGACAGCTAAATTTATCAATAAAACACGTGAATTCAACACAATTTTGCTTCAAATAACTGCAGTATAGAGGATGTTTTTCCCGCTTTTTGAAGTGTAACAAGATAATGGGGTTAATTTACTAAAACTAGAGTGCAAACTCTTGTGCAGCTCTGCACAGAAACCAATCAGCTCCCAGTTTTTTTTTTTTTTTTTAAGCTTAATTGAACAAGCTGAAGTTAGAAGCTGATTGGCTAACAAGCACTGCTGCACCAGATTTTGCACTCTCCAGTTTTAGTAAATTAACCCCCTTGACTTTCCTAAGACCTGTCTCTGCAAACTACTAAAACTAACTGAGGGAGCATGGAAGAAACAGGGATTGACTAGCTAGAACTTAAAGAGGAAGTAAAGGGGCATTTTTTTTCTGATCTGCAAAAGTAAGGCCCTGTGCACACGCCCGGTCCAAACTGATGAAAACGGACTGAAGTTCAGTTTCATCAGTCCAAACCGACTGTGTGTAGGCCCCATCGGTCTGTTGTCCTTCGGTCCAGAAACAGAGAACTTGCTTTAAAATTGGACCGATGGACGCCTGACCGATAGGTCAAAACCGATGGTTAGTACGCAAAAGCATCGGTTCCAAACCCGGCATGCTCAGAATCAAGTCGACGCATGCTTGGAAGCATTGAACTTCACCGCGTTGGACTCGATCGGTTTTTGAACTGATGGTGTGTAGGCACATCAGACCATCAGTCAGCTTCATCGGTTAACCGATAAAACTGAACTTCAGTCCGTTTTCATCAATTTGGACTGATCGTGTGTACAGGGCAAGGCATAATGTGCTAGTATATATCGCATACTAGCACAATATGTTAAACTTACCTGCAAACAAAGCCCTCGTCGTTCCTGCTGGAGGCAGCATCCATCTTCTCTGGCCGTGTGACTGGCCAGAGGCGCGTAATGTCACTCCTACGTGCATGTGCATCTCTTCAGAAGCACAGGCTTCTGAAAAGACGTCACGGGTGGCCGTTCCTTCAGAGAGCGTGCACCAATGATGTAATCAGCTGAATAAACAGTAACTATCTCCTAAATGGTGCATGTTTAGGACATATTTACAGTACCTATAGGTAAGCCTTATTAGAGGCTTACCTATAGGTACAAATAATACATGGAAATTTACTTCCTCTTTCACTAACTAGCACTAAACAGGAGTATAGCAGGAGCTACCAAATGACATAGTAAACAAGGTGTAGTGACCCTAAACTGTCACTAGATGTCAGCATACTAAAAAAAAATTGTAACCTGATGCAGATCGAAATCAATACAACACAGAAAAAAATCATATAAGTGGGACAGAATAATAAATATTAATAATAATACTAATAAATAAACATATATATGTGTATATATATATATATATATATATATATATATATATATATATATATATATATATATATATATATATATATATATATATTTATATATTTATTAGTATTATTATACTAATAATTCTAAGACATGTTCTATTTATTATTTGGGGCAAGTCATGTGGGCACATAAATATACACATAAATATTTACTGACCTTCTGACCTTTAATATATATATATATATATATATATATATATATATATATACATATATAGATATTAAAGGTCAGAAGGTCAGTATATATTTATGTGTATATTTATGTGCCCAACGCCTACATAATAAATAGAACATGTCGTAGAATAGCTTTGAATAGTAGATTCTCTGCCAAACAGAGCATTATAAACAAAAAGCAGACAAAGAAAACTGTTTTTTTACAAGTTTTGTGTCATTTTTGGAACCTCTCATTTGAGCTGTAGGGGCTTAAGGAGCGCATATGCAGGCAGAGCAGCTAAACTGTATGAACAGTGCAGAGTGTAAGGCCCCTCCGAAACCTCTGTAATAAGTTTGTGACATCAAACGATGTCTAAATGAAGTAAAATTCATGCATTCAAGTGGTTTAGAAGAACTCTTCCATATGAGTATCTTTTTCCAGGCACCCAGTCATACTATGTAGTTATTCTCCTGAGCAGTTCCACTAAATTCATGCCATCTGTCCTCTTGTTTTATTCCAAGCTTTTACCTTTTGAACTACAATATACAATATTTTTGGCTAAGGTTCTTTGGCTCCTTTTTCAAAATATGCCTGCAACTGTGGTTAATAAACCCTCGCCTGTATCATATTAGAGTCTTGATTCTGTTAAAATGTTATTTTTATTTAACTGATTTATTTAAACCATTTGTTTTTTAAACTTTAAAATAAATAAAAATGTACTTAAACAACATTTAAAGTTATATTTAAACCATGGTGAATTTCTCTCTAATCTGTCTAGATATTAAATTCCCATCATCCATCATCCATCAGATTGACAATGGAAGAGTCTGCATGGGTTCTCAAACAAAAAAAAGGGTCAAAGCAGTAATGATTTGAGAAAATTGTACCTGAAGTCTCTGATCTGTCATGGTGTATGTACTTTTGCTATGTGGTGCAGGTATTTGATTAGCGCTCAAGTGAGGCAAGAGGAGGACCACACATGTTTTAGATAAAGAGTTGGAGTGACCATTGGATAGTGATAATGTGAAATCATATGCAATCTCCAACTGAGATCTTGGACTTGGAGAGGTTAAAGTAGAACTATAGGAAAAACTTTTTTTTATTTTTTCATTTTGGATAGTAGGGGAGGTTTAATAACCTCTGTCAGATTTTTTTTTTTTTCGCCATCTGTGTCCCATTGGGATGATTTTTCTTCACTTAGCCAAACAGGAAGTGAGAGGAAATCGCTGCAAATTAAGGGAATCTCTTGGGGACCCCCAGATCACATTTCCCCTCTATTATTTTTCTGGGGACAACCCAAAATTTGGGATTTTATCTTACTTTCACTTTCAATGATAATAGTAAACAGTACAAATAGAGACAGACGGTGAATCTCCCTAACAGGGGCACAGACAGCAAAAAAACTGACCAGCGTTCTAATCCCTCTCCACTCTACCCAAAACTAAAAAAACTAAAACATTTTGCCTTTAGTTGTACTTTAAGGGTCAGTGCAGGATTGTTGGTTTATTGCTTTGAATCAGTGGTCTCCAAACTGCAGTCCGCGAGTCGGATGCAGCCCCTTGCATGCCTTTGTCCAGCCCTTGGGACACTTCCTCCTTCTGACATCAACAATGGGGTATTATTCCTTGAAATGATGCCATGATAGAGCATACATTCTGACACCAATAATGGGGTACTATTCCTCCCCCCTGATACTAACACTGAGGCACTATTCCCCCCACTGACACTAATGATGGGGGCACTGTTCCTCCCACTAATACCAATGATTGGGAACTATTGCTCCTCCACCTAACCACAGGGATGCTATGTCATTTTTTACTACCACTTACCACCAAACCTGAGGCATTATCCACTCCCATTGCCCACATTCCAGATCCCCTAAAATTTGAAGGACAATAAACTGACCCTTTAGAAAGTTTGGAGACCCCTGCTTTAGATCTTGAGGGACCCGGATGCAACCAGATAAGAAAAGCTCCAATGTATGCTTTCCAAGCCAGCCATTGTAACTTCCTACTACATTTAACATTGACTTTAATGGGGGCTGGTAACATATTTAAAGTGATTTTAAATTGTATTTTTTTTCTTTAAAATAACAAATATGTTATACTTACCAGCTCTGTATAATATTTTTGCACAGAGCAGCTCCGATCCTCCTTATCTTAGATCTCTCACTGACCCTCTTGGCACCTTCCCCTGCCAAATACCCCTATAACAAGTCACCTGCTATGGGGGCACTTGTGTGGGCTCACTTCTGAGCCTCGCTGTCTGCGTCCATTGAGTGGTTGTGATTGACAGCATCAGGAAGCAATGGCTGTCTCTGAGCCAATGAGGAGGAAGAGAGCAGACAGAGCTTCTACTCTTGTGCACATCGCTGGGTCAAGTTCAGGCTCGGGTGAGCATAATGGGGGCGGGGGGGGGGGGGGTAAGGGGGGCTGGAGGGGAACTACATGCAGAAGTTTTTTTATACCTTAATGCCTTTAGAACCACTTTAACACAGTCTGGATTTTGCTGGTAGATCTTATCATAAGTTGTAAACTAGATTTGAACAGTCTGTCCTATCAAATGGTTAACGATCTGGGTGATGCGTGTTAATACATTTGTTACTCCACGTTCAAATTGTTCAAAATAGCTTGCAATCTGCCTATAGTATCCCAAATATAATCCTGCTCCAAAGAAATAACTGGGAAAGTGAAAATGTATATATTTAAAAAAAATATGCTTAGGTACGCTGTGTGATGGGAACACATAAAAAATATAGTGTGGTTTTCTCAAAATTGACTGAATTACACATAACACTACTATGGATAGAACAAAATCTGGCAAACAAGAAAGACACAGGGTGGCAGCATTGAGCACTTCATTGAAACTAAAGTGGTAATTACACCTTAATTAATCACATGCAAATTCCACATTGTATTAAACAGTTATTAGGTAAAACAGAAATCCAATCTGTGACTGAAAATTACTTGCTTCGAAGAAGTGTTTTAATAAACAGAAATTTCAATAGATTATCTTTCTACATTTCAGGGATAAATACATTTTAAACCCCAAGTAATATATATTTTTTTCATGCTATTACAATTTATTTCTTTAATAAAACGTTTCTTTCTTGCTTTCTTTTTTTTCTTTCTTTCTCATAACCCACTAATTCTCTGTCCCCCATCCATGACAATAATTAGGATTGCATTGAGGCCCGATATCGGTATCGATGCCGATACCAAGCATTTGCATCAGTATCAGTGTTGCCAACCGTCAGTATTTTTACTGGCAGACAGCAAAAAACAGGCAATTTTCTCCTGCCAGTAAAAGGAAAAGGTTGCCAGTAAAAAATATGGCTGTGATGCTCGGCTCGCTCCGGAGGCGGCCGAGACCATCCGAGTGCCTGCTACAGTATGTTCGGGTGGCTCTGGCGGACGCGGTATCTGAGCATGTGGTGTGATCTCATGGTACAAGGGAGTCAAGCAGAGTGACCAGAGCCTCGTGTGTAGGTTGGGAGCAAGGCAGGCCGGGAGCGGGACTTTCAGTGCTGTTTAGATTGGAGTGGACTGAAGGGACCACCTGGCTTGGAGAGAGACTGTCACTGTGACTCAGGAGAGGACGCATTGTGTCGGTGATCAGTGGTGCTGCACAATGCTGTCATTGTGAGAGTCAGTTTCATGTGTGTGCCTGACCCAATCAAATTTCTTACCCTTTTGAGTCCTTTTCCTACACTACTTACTTATTTAATATCAACGCTGTATCCTGGCCTAGGTCAACAAGGCCCAGGCCTAGGGCAGCACTTTGCAGGGGGTCAGCACGGAAAGAGTCCACGCCGGCTTGCGCTACACTGTTAGTGTAACACAAGCTGCTTCTAATTTTGACTGTCCTATCATCCTGTACTACAAACCTTCCTCACTGTGCTATATGTTTTCTGCTGCACTATTGGCATGGCTATATCTTCTTAGTCCTCTCCATAAAATTATCAGAAATTTGTGCTTAAAATAGAACTATAGACAACACTTTTTTTTACATTTTGGATAGAGTAAGGGAGGGTTAAGGCTCATATTTAAATTAGGGGTTGCACAAGTTTAGTCAGGCCTAGGGCAGCACGAAACCTAAATACACCACTGTTTACTATATCGAAAATAAAATAAGAAATATGTTTTTTGCCTTATTATCTACCTTAAATCATATTGCTAATTGTATATTGTACTTGTTTGTAGCTTAAATACTGAAATTTGCACTTAAAACATTACATTTTTAAACTTTTGGAAATGCCAGTAAAAACTTGGCTGTGCCAGTAATTTTTGGGTTGACTTGTGCAAATGATCCGATGCCTAATCCGATACAAGTTTTATCGGGCCAGGCATCCTCATCTTAGCAGGGGGGGGGCAGCCTCACTGATGATCGGCGCAGCGGTACAAGAACCGATCTCCCTGTTTATCTTTCAATAAAGTATCTGAGCCATTTTTCAGCATCTCCCTCCCCTCTATTTCTGAATGCACAGTGACACTGGGGAATCTGTGTCCTCAGTCCTTTTCCTTGTCTCAAAGGGCAGATGTTAAGGGTCTGTTTAGACCCCTGATATCTCACCAAGGCCCCTCCCCCAACAGGGCTGATAAAAATATATATATATACATATTTAAAAGTTAAATAGTAAAACTAATAAAAAATAATATAAAAAAAAAAAAAACACTGACACTGTCCACTCCCCCCTCCATCCCAAAAAAAGAAAGCATTGTAAAAGAAATAATACCAAAAATATAAATTGTAAAAAATAATTAAGAAAATAAATTGTAAAAAATAAAATTGTAAAAAAAAAAAAAAATGACTGACACAGCCTATGCCTCATCAGTGCCACATATGAGTGGCCATCAGTGCTGCATATTAGTGCCACTGTCACACGACATTAAAAAAAAGTATTGGTAATCGGTATCGGCGAGTGGTATCGGTGCAACCCTAACAATAACTATTAGGGCTTCCATTGCCATCCTTCATCGGAAAAATGCTAGTAAACAAAACTTTCAGAAAAAGTAAGAATTCCTTATCTCTATGCTTGTCCTGGGTCAGTGTTAGAGGCAATTAACATTTTTATAACTGGAGGTCATCAATAACAGCCTATGTATTTCTTCTGTCACATTTCCTTTAGCTAATGCTTTGGAACCACAATCCAGTAACAGAAAGCATTGTAACAGCTGCTTAGGAATCATTAATACACTGTACCTTACCACACCTAGACAATTTGAGTAATCCTATCATTTTAAAAAGTATCTATGATGACCCTAAATAACGGTAGGGAAAAACTGAACATTCGTGTACTCGCTGCTCCAGATTCTGTCTGCATTTGCTGCTTTTTAATTGGATAAAAGCTCCCTTAAAGCAGCAACTTTACCCATAACAACTTGATAAAAAATATTGTTCTTTAGCAAGGAACATAAATTCCACATTATTAATTATGATATCAAAATGAGTGTGTGCTGTAAATTGCCTCCAGCATTGCCCCCGTGTCTTCTTGCCGGAGGCTACCATTTTGCTGAAGCCCAGAGCAGCAGTAAATCATTAAGTGGAACTAAACCCATCCATGTAATGGTTTAAAAAAATGTTACATTCCTGGAATGCTGGGATTGCTAACTATCACATTTGCCTGTGACCTCAACCAAACTGTCAAACCATCAAATGGCTGGTGTCATAACTGATTACATTTGCAGCACCATGGCAGTTGCAGATTAAACAGAAGCAGCTTCATTGGTTGTAAAGGATAGGAAGGTTTAACCACTTTCCCACCGTGCTATAGCGAAAATACTGCTACAGCGCGGTGGAGTTATTCTGGGAGGACGTCCTCCCAGAATCCTTCACTCGCGCGCCCCCTGTGGCGCGCTTCCGGAATCATCCGTGAGCACCGGGTCTAGAAGACCCGGCACATCACGGATCGCGGTAAATTGCCGCTGATAGCGGCTGTTTACCACGTGATCGCTCCGTCAAATGACCCGCCGGTTCCTCCCTCTCCTCTCTGTACCGATCGGTACAGTGCGAGAGGAGGGGGGGGGGGAGCGGGTGGCAGCAGCACTGTGGGCTGGATCTGTGACAATTGCAGTCACAGATCCAGCCATCCCTCCCTGCGCAATACTCTGCAATACCCCCCATACTGTCTGCAATACCCCTCATACTGTCTGCAATACCCCCCATACTGTCTGCAATACCCCCCATACTGTCTGCAATACCCCCCATATTGTGCAATACCCCCCATACTCTGCAATACCCTCCATACTCTGCAATACCCTCCATACTCTGCAATACCCCCCATACTCTACAATACCCTCAATACTCCACAATACCCCAATACTCCACAATACCCCAATACTCCAATACCTTGCAATACGTCGCCTATGGGGATTTTTAAGTAGCGAAGTTTGGCGCAATTCCACGAGCGTGTGCAATTTTGAAGGGTGACATGTTAGGTATCTATTTACTCAGCGTAACTTCATCTTTCATGGTATGCAAAAACATTGGGCTAACTTTACTGGTTTTTTTTTTTAAGCACAAAACACAAGTTTTTTTAAAAAATACACGCGTTCAAAAAATTGCTGCGAAAATACCGTGCAAGATAAAAAGTTGCAACAACCGCCATTGTATTCTCTAGGGTCTTTGAAAAAAAAAAAGCATATATAATGTTTTGGGGTTCTATGTAATTTTTTAGCAAATAAATGATGATTTTTACATGTAGGAGAGAAATGTCAAAATTGGCCTTGGTGCTCCAAAACGCCTGATGGTGTTCCCTGCATGTTGGGCCTCTGTATGTGGCCACGCTGTGTAAAAGTCTCACACATGTGGCATCGCCATACTCGGAAGGAATAGCAGAATGTGTTTTGGGGTGTAATTTGTGATATGCATATGCTGTGTGTGAGAAATAACCTGCTAATATAACAGAAACTAGAATTTATTTTTTTATTTTTACAGAATTTTCAGTATTTTTTCTTTTATAGCGCAAAAAATAAAAACCGCAGAGGTGATCGAATACCACCAAAAGAAAGCTCTATTTGTGTGAAAAAAAGGACAAAAATTTCAGACGGGTACAATGTTGTATGACTGAGTAATTGTCATTCAAATTGTGAGAGCACCAAAAGCTGAAAATTGGTCTGGTTAGGAAGGGGGTTTAAGTGCCCAGTGGTCAAGAGGTTAATTCCGCTTTAAGGCTGTCAGCAGATCGGCCTCTACAAACTCAGCAGTGCCTAAAAATGCCTAAAATGGGAGAGCAACTAAGCTTGTGCAGAGCAGGGTGAAACAGTGTATTTTAAACAGTATAGGCACTTATTTTTAATGGTATATTAAAGCTATACATGCAAAAGGGGCCAGCCTGAAATGAAATTAAGCAGAGCTTAATTTTCTAAATAAAGTTCTACCTTAAAGGAACAGTTGTATCATCTTCTTTCCCTGTTACCGATTCCATTGAGCAAGCACACGCTACAACTGTCATTCAAATGTGTAAGAATTTGAAAAATGGGCTATTGTTAGCCACTTTCCTTCTGCAGAATGCCATAGCTCTCAGTGGTGAGGGCATACACAGACATGGCATGACAGTGGTGAGGGCATACACCTCTATTGACTTTAAAAAAAACTTTCTCACTTTGCTAGTTCATTGCAACATGACAGTTCTTTTTAAGAACACATGACCCACTGATACTCACCTTACCTGCTGCTCCTTCCTTTTTCAGAGCTGGAAGTCAAACCCCATGTGAGCTCCATGTCATATGGATTTTAGAGCTTACCCAGGGTTGACTCCTTCCTTCTCCTCTTCATATGACAGTGTTCAGGCCTGGCTATTAAGCACTTATTTCCAACACTGCATTCTTGGAGGAAATCTGAAACGAGTCCATACACAACTCAGAAGAACCTGCTATATACCAAGTTTTTCAATGGGGCAACGAAGCAGCAGGAGAAAAGTATAGTAACAGATTTTCTTTACAGTAAACCAGTAATGAAAGGAATACATAGCCTACCATTGCTGACCTTCTTCCGAATGAACTATTTGCCTGAATACACTGGCAGACTTTGAACAAGTAGGTATATCACGATCACTGACTTCACTGGGTCCATATATGTACTAGGTAAGCAATGACATAGACTATGGTAGGAAACACTTGTCAATGGAGAATCAAAGAGTTATACATTAGGCTGATAAATCCACCCCACCATCCAAAACTGAAATAGCAGCATTAGGGGAGTTGGATTTAAAATAAAAGCCTGTTGTTAGTCTAGTGATTAAATTGTTAATGATTTTCCAAAGCAACAATTAATGAAATCATTTTACAGTACATGTTTAAAGCTTTTCACTGTGCTGTGAGAATCACTGAGTCGATATTATGTTACAGGAGGCCGGAGCCTATAGAAGTGGAATGGCAGTGGAAAATATTGCATAGACATGCATGTTTGGTTAAAACCTTGTAAAACTAAGATCTTGATTTAAAGTTTGCCAAACATAGTCAGTAAGGCAGCTCCTATGAGAGTTATAACTTCTTACTATTTTGACTCAACAGGTGAAACAGTGCTGTATCTATTACAAAAATCTCACTATATAAAGGTCAAAACTGACATCCACTGCACTTGGAAAGTTACCCATAATTTATTACATCACTGCTACAGTTTTTCAGAGAGTGTTAGCTGGTCTTTATTTGTACAGAGCCAAAATGCAGAACAAGTATTGAACTGTGGGGCTGAATTAACATGGCTGGATGAAGAAAAAGTGTGTTGTCCATAACAATAAATGAAATATCTTCTTTAATTTTCTTGTTATAGGGTAGAGTACGCCTTTAATGGTGTGTCATGGGGATACAGGTCTGGAGACTTAACTACATTATTCTAACAAACCTTCTTCCACTGGTGGGCTGAATGTGGAGCGGGTGTGGAAGTTCTGGCTAGTGTCAACTGTGAGTGACAGAATGGTGCCGTGTGGGCAGAGGAATCTATTCAGCTGTCTGGTAGAAATGACTGTGCTTAGCAACCTGTTAGAGTCTGAAGCCTCTAAGCTTGGTACTGCGGCACAAATAGAGCTATAAATAAATATACTTTGAAGAATGGGGAAAAATGCACAACGCTTCCAGCACAGGATGCAGCAGAGCACCTTCTTAGCCTTCTTAGTGGGATATAACAACAAACTGAGACCCTTTTTCCTTACTTAAATTGCATCATTAAAAAAGCAAGATGACGGATGATGTAATCTTAATTCTCACGGACCCGGCTTCCTCCCTGGTAGAAGTACAGAAACTGCTCACTTGGTTTAGCAATGTATCTTATTATAAAGTGAATACGACCAAATCGTTCATACTCGACATTAACCTGGACGCCACTACTAGAAACCTGTCACAAATGCAACACCAGTTCACTTGGGCTGACAAAGAAATCTCTGACCTTGGGGTTAAGCTGACCCGTACAATTAAACATCTCTTTTCTGCCAACTTTCAGCCCCTCCTTAACAAGATTCGTTCGGACTCCCAACACATCACGCAACACAAACTTTCCTGGTCGAGTAGACTTGCAGCCTTTAAAATGCTCTGCCTCCCACAAATATTGTATTTTTTCAGAACGCTTCCCATATCATTTCCCACATCCTTTTTCAGATCCCTACAAACAATTCTTAACCAACATCTCTGGAAAGGTAAACGACCTTGGTGTGCCCACTCAAAACGTATTAAACACAAACTAGCTGGAGGCGTGGGATCCATAGATTTTGAGGAGCTGTTCTCACACAACTTCCTGAATGGTTCAGAGATCGCCCCGTCACTCCCTGGGGACAAATAGAACACCTCTCCCTTGCTCGCCCCTCACTTAAACACTGGATTATGAGTATTCCACTGGGGGCGACGATTCCGTCCTCCCTCTCACCTTCCATGAAAGCCACCGCCAGAGCATGGGACAAACTGATCACACATTCTACCTATAGCATTTCTGCCCCTAGAATCTCTACACTATCTCTCGCCGGACCTACCTACCCGTACAGGAATCTGCTTCTTGCACCAAATAGTTTATAGTGATACGCCTAAACCCTTTTCCCAGCTTCAGAAGGAGTTTGGTCTCCCCTCCACAGAATTCTTTACCTACATGAGAATTCGCCACTGCCTGAAGACAATACCCTTACCCCTCTACGCCATTCCTCCAAAGACTTGGACATTTTTAACTGACCCAGATGCCTGCACTAAAGGCATCTCCCACTTCTACAATTTACTCCACATGAAAACCCAATTCTCCAAATCGCCTTCCCACCTACGGTGGGAGGCCGATTTGACTCGATGCTTCTCCACTGAACAATAGAAAAATGCACTTCAATCTGTTTATAGGTCCACGAAGTGCTCTGCACTTTGGGAGCTTACTCAAAAAATTACATTACGGTGGTATCTGATGCCGGATAGATTGGCATCCTTTAACCCCCAAACCTCCAATCTATGTTGGAGATGCAATTCTCTCAAAGGAGACATGCTCCACACATTCTGGACATGCCCCTCTGTCCAAACATATTGGGAACACACGTTCAAGCTCATATGCACCGTTACCAAACCACTCCAGAACTTGCATTACTCAACCTGACTATTGAGGACATACCTACTCCAATTAGAAATATTACCACACACATATTACTGGCCGCTAGACTCTGTTTAACGAGACTTTGGAGATCAGAGAAGACCCTGACTATTGACCAAATCATTGACCTTGTGGACTTACACTTCAGTTACGAAACGATAACAGCGACTAGCACTGGCCAAGCCACGAAATACCGATTAGCTTGGAGTCCCTGGGTAAACTGCTCTAGAGCTGCAATGATCATTTAACATATTGTACACCGTGCGACAACGCTTAGACCTTTCTTGACCGAACAATGTTACCACCTTCTAACTGCAGTGTTTGAGTACTTCTATGTTTCCGTTACATACCTTGCAGGGTTTATCCCCACCATATACCTATGTTGACGGTTTCCCCCCCCCTTCCTGGCCACAAACAGAGCCCAATTGGGGTGGCCGGAAAGGAGTGGAGACCACGGTGCTTATATGTTCAAGCTGCAGTGATTATCTTTAGTTTGTTAGTATCGTTCTCTTACCCTAACTATATGTTGTCATTTTATGATGTCGTTGCACGACGTACAATGTTTATATTGTACTTGTATACCTGTTAAACTCAATAAAAACGTTTGAAAAAAAAAAAAGCAAGATGACAATACAACAGACTCTCTTATGTTATATAACATAATGATTTAAAAAACCAACAGCCCCAAAGCTTATTGAGGCACGAATACATTAGAGTTGGCCAGGAACTGAACATAGCTTGTATCTGAGCCAGAGCTCAATGTCCTGTGTCCATATGAGGTTGCTTTTACCAGCTGGAGGTTCTATATTTCCAACAGGTCCCAAATGTATTAGGGACTTTCCTAGTGTCTTTCCATAACTGCTGTTCTGTACGCCCCATACAGTACATACATACATACATTGGATGCAGAAAAACACCCAGTGTGTTTTACAGGTAGGGCTCTCACTGGAACAAACCTTGAAAAACATGCATCCTGAACACTGCATACAGTATATCATCTGGGCTGCCTCTTGGCAATACCATGCCTCCATTCCCAACATGTACTTTCCTATGTAGTGATATCACCGTAGGAGCCACTGTTCCTTAACACTCAGTTTTCATATTAGTCATCCCTTTAAACAACTCTTCAGACCCTGGGTCATTTCTTTTTAACATTTGAACATTAGATAAGTCCTTCTTTTCAGATCTGACCCCCCAAACCCCTCCCTTGATACTCAGATTTAGGATCAGATCTCCCCCCCACTTTTTGACTTAGACCCCACTTTAGATGCTCCTTTACACTTAAACTTCAGATCAGACCCTTCTTTACACTCAGACCGCAGCTTAAGACCTCCCTTTAAATAAGACTTTAGATTAGAACCTTATTGTACATTCAGACCCCAGATAACCCCTCCCCACCCTTAATATCGGCTCCTAGATCAGACCCTCCTTTACACTTCACTGCAGAAAGATACATCATTGGTCAGTGGGAGAAACGTATCTGGCATGGGAGAAAAGTGCTCGGGGTCATTGGTAAGTGGGAGAAAAAGGCCTAGTTGCATTGGTAAGTGGGTGTAAGAAATTCCTTGTCATTGGTGGGGAAAAAAAATCTGCATCTGCTTAACATTTAGACTTCAGATCATCTCCCCCTTAACCTTCCTTAACACCCCATCCTCAAATTAGTCCTGCCTTTAAATGCCTCTTCGAACCCCAGATCAGCTCTTTTAACATTAAGACCTCTGTCCAGTCTCCCTTAACACTCATACCCCAGATCAGTGCCTCCCTATACACTCAGGCTTCATATCAGACCCCCCTTCTTTTACACTGAGACCCCTACCTTACATTCAAACTTTCGTGCAAACTCCCCTTTACATTAAGACTCCAGTTTTAGACCCCCATATAAACGTCGCAGGGAACGGAGATCGGCGACACACAGAGGCACTGCGTGAATCGAGCGAGCACCCGCTCGCTCACACAGCGCGGTGACATCGCTGGATCCAGGGACAAGGTAAGTAAACCATGCCTGTGGATTCAGCGAGGCGAGCCCGAGTCTGACTCGGGGTTACTGATCGCAGCACAGAAATGTAACCCCGAGTCAGACTCGGGAACACCGCCAGGGGGGTTAAGCCTCAGGCGTCACTCCACACAAACAGGAGTTTGGGGGTTCTCTACATCATCTCTCTCTCACATAAAGATAGGCATTGAGCTACTGAGCTTGGACACATTACAACATGCGACCAGAGCTTAGCGTTTAAAATTATAGTTTGCACTAAAAGATTCCAATGCACAACTGCATGCAAGCGATTTTTAGTATTACATAGCGTCGTGCATTAGGCAACTAAGGGAGAAGGTATGAAATACGTCAACCCTAAGGCCCTGTACACACGAGGGGATCTCCGCTGGAAACGGTCCGCCGGACCGTTTCCAGCGGAGATTCCTCCTCCGAATTTGGATCCGATGGCTTGTACTCACCATCGGATCAAAATCCGCGCGGAATTCTTCCGCGTGACGTGTCGCGCCGTCGCCGCGATGATGACGCGGCGACGTGCGCGACGCTGGAAGGTAAGTACTTCCACGCATGCGTCGAATCATTACGACGCATGCGAGGGAGGGGAGCGGACGGATTGATCCGGTGAGTCTGTACAGACCACCGGATCAATCCGCTGGACCCGATTCAAGCGGATACATTTCTTAGCATGCTAAGAAATTTATATCCGCTTGAAATCGATCCGGTCGAGAAATCTCCGCGGATAAATATCCGCTAGGCCATACAGACGACCGGATTTATCCGCTGGAACTGATCCGCGGATCAATTCCAGCGGATAGATCCGGTGGTGTGTACGAGGCCTTAGCATAGGAAGATTTAGGCGAATATGTTCCACAACTTAGGGCATATGCCCATAAACAAGTAGCACTTATGTCAGGCACATAGTAAATAGGCGTTGTTGAGACAACTAATAATTACATATGTAAGGCAATTATAACTCAGGTACTTTGAGAGTACACGTAGTAAATAAGAGTTGTAGCGACAACTAATAATTGCATAAGAGTGGCAATTATAGCTCAGGTAATAATAGTTGCATATAAGAAGCAATTATAGGTCAGGTACTTTGAGAGTAAACGTACAGAGTACAGAGGAGCTGTAGCGACAACTAATAGTTGCATAAGAGTGGCAAATATAGCTCAGATAATAATAGTTGCATTTGAGAGGCAAATATAGCTGAGATAGTAATAGTTGCACATGAGGGGCAAATATCACACAGGTAATTTGAGAGTAAATGTACTCCCTTTAAGATATTCCTTAGGAAACAGTCCTTAGCACAACAGTCCATCCCAAGTAGTATGTTGATAGTCACAAGCCACAATAAATAACAGCAATTGTTCTAGGTGAAAATATACAGCAGATCTTTCTGTAGAACTACAAGTGACACAATTGCTACTTATCTGTTTGCAGGGCTTTAGTGTAGAAACAAGGGATTCCGTAGTATAGGTTGTCCTGTAGGAAGATTTCTTTAGGGGGTGCAGCGCAGATGCAGGAAAGAATGGTTTCCAGCCTGGGATTGATGGTTCCTGTAGTTCCTTTGTATCAGGCATCCAGGATGGCAGGCTCTTCAGCTTTAGGGAAGGATTATTGCTGCAGCCCTTTGGTAGCCGAGCCAACTACGGCCGACAATAATAGAACAGGGATTGCTTGTCCTGTGAATGCCTTTATAGGCAGCAGTCAAATGCAAGTACAGGTGCAGTGCATAAAGCACTGATTCCAATGCAGCCGTGATGTGCGGCACACTTCCGTGTTCCAAGCTGGAACGCACCACGGCGATGGGCGATGACATCATCGCGTGAGCGCCGTATGCCTTCCAGCACAGAACGCATTACGGCGCTGAAAGCGCCTGCAATAAAAGAGAACAGGCAGCGCGATGGCGCCTGTTACAGGACACTGTGGGCCAGATTCACATAGGTTAGCGGATCTTTAGATCCGTGTAACCTATGTGATTTAAGATCCGCCGCCGCAAGTTTTTGAGGCAAGTGGGCAATTCACAAAACACTTACCTCAAAACTTGCGGCGGCGGATCGTAAATCCCCCGGCGGAATTCAAATTCCGCGGCTAGGGGGAGTGTAGTATTTAAATCAGGCGCGTCTCCGCGACGATTTAAATGCGCATGCGCCGTCCGCAAATTTTCCCGGCGTGCATTGCTCCCAATGACGTCGCTAGGACGTAATTGGTTTTGGCGTGAGCGTAACTTGCGTCCAGCGCTTTTGTGAATCGACGTACGCAAACGACATAAAAAAAAAATTGACGCGGGAATGACGGCCATACTTAACATTGGCTGCGCCTCATAGAAGCAGGGGTAACTATACGCCGGGAAAACCATTACGTAAACGGCCTAAAGTGACTGCGTCGGGCCCGCGTACGTTCGTGAATTGGCGTATCTCGCTGATTTACATATTCTCTGCGTAAATCAGCGAGAACGCCCCCAGCGGCCATTTTAAAATTGCAGTTAAAATCCGACGGTGTAACACAGTTACACCTGTCGGATCTTAGGCATATCTATGAATCAGTCGCATAGATACGACCAACGCAACTCTGAGATACGACGGTGTATCAGGAGATACACCGTCGTATCTCTATGTGAATCTGGCCCTAACTGTTGAGATTTGAGGTGCAAAATGCCTAATTTGGCAACAAGACTAAGAAATTATTTGGTACAGAGTCTATGAGACTATGAGAATTCCAAGAATGTATATATAATGGGATTAACTAAATATAAAAAAAATGCAGTTTTCTAGTAAAACATTACGCTGCAAAAGCTTACTGGAAGCTAAATGGCCAGTGCATGTGAGGCAGAAATTGCAGTAAATTGGATTATTCATAATGTAAGTAATATGTAATCCCACTGTGTTTGCGGACAGGATAAATCTAATGGTGGAGAGTGAAAACATTCTGTGCATTGGTGAGGTGTTGAGTTTTTGGACACTAAGGAGCAATTCCTAAGTCGAGCTATCAAGCCTGCTTGTGCATGTAAGGAAAGTAGACAAAACAACACCAGTATGTTAATTTCTCAGAACATCATACATTATTATAGGAATGCTGTTATAAGTACTGAAATGTATGTAGTAATTCTTAAAAATGAAGAGTCTTTAGGTCTTTGAGGGCTGAAGAAGATAGAAATGTATTTACCACTCGACATGTTTCCATAAATGTTCAGTTGTGCTTAGATCTGTTGACTGAGGAGGTCATAGAAACCTCAAAATGTGTTCATAACACTGCCCTTGATTTTCATCCTGGAGTATGGGCGTTTCACAATTGCATAGTACTGACATAATAGAGTACATCTGACCCCCCGTAAAATGACCACACCCATGCAGGGCAATAGTTTGACCTAATGACTTCCATGAGATGCCTACACACACCATTATGGATCTCCCACCAGGTCTTCATCAAACATTACTGTGGGAAGGCATCCTTTGGCTTTATCTGTCCAGGCATAGGAAATAAGTTAAAAGATGACTCATTGGACCATATTACTCTTTCAATAGCTTAGCGGTCCATGTTCTGTGTTTCATACACCAGGTTATGCATTTTGTATTGACCTTTGACAAAATGGCAGCCATACCACTCCAGCTTTGGGGGTTTAAATGTACATTTTTTTCACCCAAACACTGGGTCATATATGCACTGATGCAATGATGTTGAAATTTATAACATTTAACAACCATCCTATTAATTGTCCATATCTACCTATTGTTGACCTTCAACAAGGGGTTCATTTTTCTTCTTTGCCGATAGACCTTGTCCAAGGTTGCCAGATCTTGACATCTTTGGGAATGGACACATTGGGGTTGATTTACTAAAGTTGAATAGGTTGATCACTTTGTAGGGAGATTTCCACTTAGCATAATGAGGTGAAGCTCTGCTGACTTCCACCATCCATTTTTTATTCTTCTTGTACATGAATGGGTATTTCTTGCAAAGTGGATATTCTACCACATTCACTAAGATAAGTGAAAGTTCATTTGCAAAATGAACAGCCTATAATGCTTTTAGTAAATTAACCCAACTGAATCATCTTACAGTTTCTTGGATAGAAGTAGAACACCTGCAATTAGGGCACTGTTTGATCACTTTGTAACTCTTATGTTGCTTTGAAAGCTCACCTATCAAAGTGTTAATTGTATACCTCTTATGTACCTAACACGTGCTTCTTCATGTCAATCAACCTAGAGTTTTACACCTAAAACTGCTTGTAATTTAAAGCTTAGCTGTATGTACTGTATGTATTATTTATACATTAGTACATACACAAAAAAAAGTATACATACAGTACTGTGCAAAAGTTTTAGGCAGATGTGAAAAAAATGCTGGAAATTAAAAAAATCCTTTCAGAAATAGAAGTGTTAATAGCTTATTTTTTCAAATAAACAAAACGGAAAATAAATAAACAGAAGAGAAATCCAAATCAAATCAATATTTGGTGACCACTATTCGCCTTCAAACCACCATCAATTGTTAAATTTTTATTAGGTACAGTTGCACACAGTTTTTGAAGGAACTTGGCAGATAGGTTGTTTCAAACATCTTGGAGAACTAACTATGGATCTTCTGTGGATGTAGGCAGCCTCAACATCACTTCCAGGACTTCTTGCTCTTCTTTACACTGACAATAGTTATTAATGACATTGACTGTATGTTTGGGTTTGTTTTTTTGCTTCAGAAAAATTACATCTACATGCCCCTCTAATGGTATGGCATGATGGGTAAGTATCTGCCTGTCATTCTCATTATTGCTGACACCATTGATCCTGACCAAATCTCCAACCCTATTTACAGAAATGCAGCCCCAAATTTGCAAGAAACTTCTACCATGCTTCACTGTTGCCTGCAGACCAGGGATTTAAAGAGGGGGGGGGGGCATGTGCCCCAGTTATTGCTTTGAGAGGGGCACCCGTGAGGGTACGACCGCATCTGGTATCACTGCTCTAAGGGTGCCACTGACACCTGATCATGTCAAATGAACTGGCGGCGCACGCTGCACAGTCGGGCAAATACTGGAGAAACAAATAAAAAGAGGGAGACTGCACAGCGCACTAGCACTGAATCACTCCACTCCTCCTGCCCACCCTCTCCTATTTGTTTCTCTGGTATTTGATGGACTATGCAGTGGCCCACGCCTGTCCATGTTCGGGGCACCCCTGGTGGGGGGAGGAACAGATTTATTCAGCGCTGGGTTGCTGTCCCTCATTCTTTATAAATCCTGTCCACTGCCCCAACTGCCCAAGCCTTTTCTAACAGGGTTACGCATCCCAGTTTCCGTACACATTTTATGTGGGGAAAGCCTGCCTGGGGGTTTGTGTGCTGAAGGCCCTGGACTAAGAAAGTGGAGGGTGCAGAGAAGGAACTGGATGAGGTCAGGATGGTGCAGAGGAGTCCCCGGACTAGAAAAGGAGGGTTGGTATGGCAAAGAACCAGAATTAGGGGGGTAAAGCAGAGGCCTTGGACCGGGGGGTGAAGAGGAGGCCATGTACTAGAAAAGGGAGGTTGGTATGGCAAAGACCCTGGGTTAGTAAGGGGGTGGTAGCAGAGGCCCTGGACTAGAAAAGGTTGGTTAGTGTGGCAAAGACCCTAGATTGGGGCAGAATAGTGCAGAGAAGGCCCTGGACTGAGGGGTGCAGAGGATGTAATAGATTAATTAATTTCCTGACACAATTTCTCAGGGTGAAACCCATCCTGCCGTTTGTCCAAATTATAAAGTGAGAGCATGCAAACCAGAGAGAGATTTCACATCCTCTCCTTTCAGCTTTCAACCAGCAAGAGGAAGATGAAGTCCTCCTCACTATAGTTTTATTAACCACATGAAATCACAAGGCATACAGTTGATTGGCTCACATTATACATCCCAGCCCCTTATTACCCTCCCACTCACCCACCCCCTCTGTGTGGCTTGTCCTTGGCATGAAGCCCTCATTGGTCAGTTCATATAGGGATGGTTTCCTGTTCCATGTTTTTCTTGAAAATTCACGTGTCATAAGGAGTCCATTGTCAGCTCAGCAAGTTTCCTTCCAAGCGTCACACAAGCTTTCAGGAGATCAGTGAAAAGAAGGGGGAGGGGAAGGCTTTCCTGTTATAACTGAGGAATCTAGAAGGGAGGGGGACGGAGTGAGAGCGAAGAGTGGAGAGTGGAGAGTGGGGGGGATGACATCTGCTCTTAATAACATGTCCTCTTGTTTCTCCATTTCAAATGGTACCTTTTTACAATGTAATATCTGCTTCTTCATATTTTCAATGCTGGGTTCATAACTTTAAAACAATATCTGATATAAAATCCTCAAGGAAAATAAGCAGTATTGATCATTCCCATATATACATATGCATAATGCGTATAAAAACAAATAAACAGTATAAGGAATATAGGAAAGAGAAACATTTCAGTGATTCTAATAATAAAAAGAATTAGCCTAATTTGAAAATAGGGATTTTAGCCTAATCCATCACAAGGAAGCCCCGGACTTGAAAAGCGGGGTAGGTGTGCAAAAGATCCGGATTAGGAGGGCGGGTGCTAAACTTGGGGGGGGGGGCTGAAGAGGAGACCTTGAACTAGGAAAGGGGGTGCAGAGGAGGCCATGGAGTAAGAGGTTAGAGCAGAGAAGGCCATGAGCTAAGAAAAGGGGGTTGGTATGGCAAAGGCCCTGAATGGGGGGTACAAAACGAGACACTGGACTATGTGAGGGGGTGCTTGGAGGTCTCAGACTAAGAGAAAGGAGTGTCTGGAGGTCCCAGACTAGGACAGGGGGTGTCTGAAAGACCTGTCAGATTCAGGGAGAAAGAGGCTGAACCCAAAACCTGGGCATTTGACATGCAAGCAGAAAGGGGTGCATGAATCCAAATGCACAGTGCCTGCATTCGGATCTGTGCACCCATCTACCCGCTGCCAGCGCAAAGCTCTGAGGTGGATGCAGACGCAGCAAAAAGTGGCTCAGCATACACAACATGTCTCAGTGCCTGTCTGAATGAGCCCTTAGGGTAATTTATCAAAACTAGATTAGCCAGAATCTGGAGCAGCTATGCATGGCAACCAATCAGCTCATAGCTTTCATTTTCAGAGCTTAACTGAACAAGCTGAAGACAGAAGCTGATTGGTTGCCATGCACAGCTGCTCCAGATTCTGACTGCTTTCGTTTGATACATTCCCCCTGATCCAGCTATGACCAGCCTTACTGGAGATGCATACCAGTAACTGTACTGACTGCAGCACACATGTCTTCTTTAAAACAAAATACATGCATCATCTACAGGAAATGTACTTAATTAGGTTTCAAAATTAAAATCAAGTGTTGGTCATGGGAAACATCTTCTATTCCAGGCTTCTCTGAGTTTAAAATGACAAAAAGCAGAGCTCATGTGGCGTCTGAACATAGTTCTTAATTCTAATGACATTTTAATTTTTCCTCAATTTGAGTCAGTAATTTGATGTTAATAGAAAAAAAAATTCCAGTTTCCTGTTTCTGGCCATAGTTAATTGTATAGTAATGAAGACTGTTATTCACATTATACTGTATAATTTCACACCCTCTGCAGACATAAAGTAAGCCAGCTTACTTAGAAATAGAAGTCTTTGTGTCATTTTATTGCTTCTGTCATGGACACATGTGCACTGACAACACTGCAGCATATGGTACCATACGATTTATACCTTTACAATCCTGGAATCCCCTCAGCAAACAGCAGCTTCGCTCGCCATCCACATCAGGCACAATGTATTTACTGCTCAGTGCTCATGTTAAAGATTCCATTCATTTTCACTTTCCAAGTAAGCTGATTATAGCAGCAGCAGTCCATGTGTGGTCTATGTCAATCATGTACCGTACTGGATTAGAAAATGGTGAGAAGTGCAAACCCAACAGTAATTTACTGAAATAATACATGGAAATAAAAGACCACTAAACTTTAACAGATAGAGATACTATATGCAAAATAGTTTCTTGTCATATTGGCAAATACACGTGCGAAAGTACCTTCCTGTGAGCAGAAAATAATTAGGCTAACTTAGAATAGCTTTTAACATTTTAAAATGATATTAAACCCCCAGGTTTTTTAACGCGGAACGTTTTTAAACTTTTCATCTATTAAATCTTCGCCCTTGTTGTTTTAACTTTGGATAGTAAAACGTTTTTTTTCTGCCAGAAAATACCTTATACAGCCCACTTCCTGTTTCTTGTCTGGAAAAAGTCTAGGCTTATGACATCATGCACAGCTTTCTCTCTCATTCTCGTGAGAGTTTGCCATGAAGGGAGGGAGGATGAGTCATACGAGGGCCAAAGAGAGCTGCGGGGCTGCAGAGCTGGAGGTGTGCCTCTGTGTGTCTGTGTAAATCCAGGAAGTGAACAGGCAGCAGCTTCAGCTGCCCACAGTTAAAATGGATGCAGCCAGACTTAGTGGAGGAAGATTTCTGCAGCAAATTTGGCTAGTACAGAATCACAGTACATATAAAATTATATACAAAGTGGTTGGAGGGAAGCTTCGGAATGGCAAAGATGTTTTTATTACAAATTATGTGAGCAGACTGCAGTTCCACTTTAAGCACTTTTAGCAGCTGATTTAATCACTTACTGAGCATAGAGCTTCTTTATCTTTAAATCCATGCCTATGTTCTATTGTAAGCTGGTGTCATAGCCATTTCTCCAGTTTTCCTGCGTTGTGGTGGCTCCTTTCTATTTCAGCATTTCATGGAGCCACCTTTGCACTCGGAAACTAGAGTTGTCTCCCCCTGCACTGTGTGCATCAATAGAAACACAGATCTGTAGATTAGGGTGACAAGGCACTCTCTAGGTCCTCCCACCTCCTCCTCTCTTCTTCCTATCTCCAAGCTGACATAATGATCTATTAACTCTTTCCTGTAAGTTCGGGTTAGCAGCACTGAGAGATCAGGAGCCATCAGCATTGAAAGTATTAAACTGCAAACGCTACAGTAATAATTTTACCAAATAGTTTACTGGGGAATGTTTCATTTATTGTGCTCAGTGTGTTAAGCTAAAAAAAATGCTGAGGGTTTAATACTACTTTAAGCTAAAATAACCTTAAAAGTTCTTAAAACTGGATGGCTAGAATACAAATTATTTACCGACTCTTGCATTAAAGTGATAGTAAACTTTGTTCTACGCACCTACAGGTAAAACTCGAAAAATTTGAATATCGTGCAAAAGTTAATTTATTTCACTAATGCAACTTAAAAGGTGAAACTAATATATGAGATAGACTCATTACATACAAAGCAAGATAGTTCAAGTCGTGATTTGTCATAATTGTGATGATTATGGCTTACAGCTCATGAAAACCCCAAATCCACAATCTCAGAAAATTTGAATATTACATGCAATCAATAAAACAAGGATTGTACATAGAACAATATCAGACCTCTGAAAAGTATAAGCATGCATATGTACTCAGTACTTGGTCTGGGCCCCTTTTGCAGAAATTACTGCCTCAATGCGGCGTGGCATGGAAGCTATCAGCCTGTGGCACTGCTGAGGTGTTATGGAAGACCAGGATGCTTTAATAGCGGCCTTCAGCTCTTCTGCATTGTTCGGTCTCATGTCTCTCATATTTCTCTTGGCAATGACCCATAGATTCTCTATGGGGTTTAGGTCAGGCTAGTTTGCTGGCCAATCAAGCACAGTAATCTCATGGTCACTGAACCAGGTCCTGCTGGAAAATGAAGTCAGCATCCCCATAGAGCTCGTCTGCAGAAGGAAGCATGAAGTGCTCCAAAATCTCCTGGTAGACGGCTGTGTTGACCCTGGACTTAATGAAGCACAGTGGACCAACACCAGCAGATGACATGGCTCCCCAAATCAACACAGACTGTGGAAACTTCACACTGGACTTCAAGCATCTTGCATCGCATGCATCTCCATTCTTCCTCCATACTCCAGCTCCTTGGTTTCCAAATGAGATGCAAAATTTGCTCTCATCAGAAAAGAGGACTTTGGACCAATGAGCAACAGACCAGGTCTGTTTTTCTTTAGCCCAGGTAAGACGCTTTTGATGTTGTTTGTTGTTCAGGAGTGGCTTGACAAGAGGAATACGACATTTAAAGCCCATGTCCAGAATCCGTCTGTGTGTGGTGGCTCTTGATGCACTGACTCCAGCCTCAGTCAACTCCTTGTGAAAGTCTCCAACACTTTTGAATGGCCATTTCCTGACAATCCTCTCCAGGCTGCGGCCATCCCTGCTGCTTGTGCACCTTTTTCTTCCACACATTTCCCTTCCACATAACTTTCTATTAATGTGCTTTGATACAGCACTTTGAGAACATCCAACTTCTTTTGAAATTACCTTTTGAGGCTTTCCCTCCTTATGGAGGGTGTCAATGATGGTTTTCAGCACAACTGTCAGGTCAGGAGTCTTTCCCATGATTGTGATTCCTACTGAACCAGACTGAAAGACCATTTAAAGGCGCAGGAACCCTTTGCGGGTGTTATGGCTTAATTAGCTGATTAGAGTGGGACACTTTGAGCCTAGAATATTGCACCTTTTCACAATATTCTAATTTTCTGAGATTGTGAATTTGGGGTTTTCCTTGAGCTGTAAGCCATAATCATCACAATTATGACAAATCACTGCTTGAACTTTCTTGCTTTGCATGTAATGAGTCTATCACATATATTAGTTTCACCTTTTAAGTTGCATTAGTGAAATAAATGAACTTTTGTCCAATATTCAAATTTTTCGAGTTTCACCTGTACAGGCAAGACTATAGTAATGCTTACCTTTAGATACTGTGAATATCTCCTAAACTTGCATGCAACCTGTGACATTACAGGCAAATGTGCTCTGAAGGTCCGGCATACAGTGTACATGCCTGTGAGTGACATCTCGTGCTCCCAGCCACTCATGTAGCCGGAGGCCGCAAACCCGGAAGGAAGACCGGGGAAGATGTCAGCCCTACTAGCACATTATGACATTTTTTTCAACATCAGGTTCCACTTATAGTATAGCTAAAAACAAAACTTTTGTTTTGCATTTTGATAGAGTGCGGGGGCGTTAACCCTGTCAGAGAGATTTCCTTTAACTGTCTGGTGGATGCAACAGGGAGTGATAAGATATCTTTCCCATGTGAAGAGAACGCCCTCTGTTATAATGGGAATAAATGTCCCCATTGGAAGATTTCCCCCCTATTCCTGTTCCTGGGGTAAATCAAAATATTTTACTTACATTCGCTTACATTCTCAGTGACAATGGTTTACCTGGACATTGAGAGTGAATTTCCCTAATGGGGACACCTTCCTATTTAGATGTAATGAGAATCAATGTTACTGGAATATGTAGACCTTATAATGCATTATTATGGTGAATATTTCCTGAGTGCAATTCCCCTTTCTTACCACAAGATGGAGCTTTCTCGGACAACAAGGACTTCTGAGTTTGGAGCACTGAACACTGGGAGATGTATTTTGGGCCAAAAGAGATGCCAATGTCATTGCACGCAAAGGAAACTACAGGACCCAGTGTGCCTGGAGGCAAAATGGGTCGTATAAAGTAAAGCCCAGGAAAGCTCAGGGGGAAGTTGGGAGAGAACCACCAGTGTGTGAGAGGAAGTAAATATCCTGTGTTAGGAGAAGACACCTGAGGAGATCAACTAAAGGCTTGGTGCTGCTGTGTCATTGGGATCTGTCAGTTCCAGAGTGTCAGTGATTTGTTTGCATGCAGTTGGATCAAGTCACAGTCAAAGTGCTAATGCTTACCGGGAACGAGTTCCACACTGAGTCTTATCGTTTCTGCTGCCTGGGGATTCAAGACACCGCACCCAGATTAACTGGGTTCCACTGGTCCACAGAATCCATCTATCAGCAAATCGAAACAGGAGTTCACCTGGGAGACAACACCTTCTCAAAGGAGGCCCCCAGCCAGTGAGGGGAAGCCTGCTTTACAGATACAGTGTGACATACACAATCTTAAAGCATGACTTGTGAGGTATCTATTTACTTGGCGTAACATCATCTTTTATACTTAAAATAGGATATTATTCCTTTCATGACTAAGCCTATTTCTGACATTTCATGTTAAAATCTGTATTTTTTGCTAGAAAAATACTTAGAACCCCCAAACATTATATATATTTATAGATACATTTTTTAGCAGATAATCTAGAAAATAAAATGGCAGTTGTTGCAATATTTTATGTCACACGGTATTTGTGCAGCAGTGTTTTAAATTCAACTTTTTGGGAAAAAATACACTTTCATGAATTAAAAAAAAAACAGAAAAAGTAAAGCTAGCCCAATTCATTTGTTTAATGTGAAAGATGATGTTACGCCGAGTAAATAGATACCAAACATGTCACGCTTTATAATTGCACGCACTCGTGGAATGGCGACAAATCTCCATAGGGATGCTTAAATTTTTTTTTTACGGTTACCAGGTTAGTGTTACAGAGGAGGTATAGTGCTAGAATTATTGCTCTCACTTTGACGATCACGACGATACCTCACATGTGTGATTTGAACACTGTTTACATATGCAGGCACGACTTCTGTATGCGCTTTCTTTGCTGCGCGAGCTCGCGGGACGAGGGCGCTTTAAAAAAAATATATATATTTTATTTATTTTTACATTATTAAATTGTGTTTTTTTAAAAAACATTTGATCACTTTTATCGCTGTCACAAGGAATCTAAACATCCCTTGTGACATTAATAGGTGGTGACAGGTACTCTTTATGGAGAGATTGGGGGTCTAAAAGACCTCCAATCCTTTCTTTACACTTCAAAGTATTGCCGAAAACGGTAATTCTGAATACTGTATATATTTTTAAATCTGGCGCCATTGGCAGCTGAGTAAATCCGGAAGTGACGTTGTGACGTCGCTTCCACGTTTACATTCAGGAGACTGGAATGAAGCCCAAGTGGTGGTGTTTCAGCAGTTACCCAGTAAGGCTTCATGTACACGGTTTAGTCACGTTTACATGGCGTGTTTAGTCGCGTTTAGATGCGTTGTTTCTAAAAGCGTCTGTAAAGAAAGAAATATATATATATATCTATATATATATAGATATATATATATATTTTGTAAAATTAAAAACGTCTGTAAACGAAACACTACCACAGTTACCACATTTAGCAGCGTTTACAAGCTGTTACAGGCATTTGGCGTTTTAAATGCCTCTGAACATCCGTTAGAACCCATTTTTTGCTGTTCCAAAAAAAAGCTTCTAAGTTCAACTGCCTAGAAATGACTATAATGACCTTGTGTACATGTACTGACAAGATAACATAGAGGAGAGTTCAGAGGCAGCTTAAAAAATGACTCAACTGCTCCTAAACGTCCGTTTAACAGCAACAGTGTATATGAAGGTCTAACTCCACTCAAAACCGTACAGATCAGTGAGGCCTCGTACACACGATAGGTTAACCAGAGCACAGCGGTCTGAAGGACCGTTGTCATAGGTTAACCATTGAAGCTGACTGATGGTCCGTCGTGCCCACACACCATCAGTTAAAAAAACGATCGTGTCAGAACGCGGTGACATAAAACACAACGACGTGCTTAAAAAAAATGAAGTTCAATGCTTCCAAGCATGTGTCGACTTGATTCTGAGCATGCGTGGATTTTTAACCGATGGACGTGCCTACTAACGATCGTTTTTTTCCCATCGGTTAGGATTCCATAGGTTCATTTTAAAGCAAGTTGGCTTTTTTTTAACCATCGGTTTGGACCGATGAAAATGGTCCATCAGACCGTTGTCCTCTGGTTAACCTATCGTGTGTACGAGGCCTTATAGTACAAGCAGCGCACATTCCCACCAGCAAGCAGCTACTATCAGATTTTCCTCTAAGGAAAAGCTAATAAGTATAATGGCCAATCTGTTGAAATGGTTAGTTATAAGAAACATTGGAATCCATGGCCATGGCATGGTTTTGGTTCTTGTTATTAAATTAACTCACACTATTTTGTGCATACAAGTTGAAGGCAAAGCATCATTGTACGTACAAGGTTCTTTAATGACAGCACCTGACTCATGTAATGTTTCTGCCTTCAGCGAGACGGCTGAGGTATTTTCCTTTAATAAATAAAGGACTCTGTTCTTTGTGAAGCCCAAGGTCACCTTACACTCTCAATAAAGTTATGATGTCATTTCTAAATTTATCCCACTCGAATAAACCGTCAACGTAAGAACACATGGTCAGATCTAACTAGATAATTAATGGGAGGGAAAAGAACGTGAATAGTGGGAACACAGACGTCTGTATTGCTACTGCAGGGAAATAAACAAGTTTATGGAAAACAGATGTAGAATGAAACATTTGGGATTACAATAAGTCAATAAACAGAGGGTAGATTCTCCTACAGAACCCATATGGCAAGCCATAAACAGGATCAAATTTGTTCTTTCATCGAGTTTTTGACAGCCATCTAGAAAAATGAACATAAATAGTGAGGACTCATTCAGACTGAAGAGCAACTTTTGAAAGGGGTAGAACATGCATAGACCGAATTGGGGCTCATTTCAAGTGAGTGTTTTGTTTTTTTGTTAATGATATAAAAGGGAGTTTGACCATCTGAACCCCTTGATGACTAGAACACATTGAATCCTAGATGCCCAGAAAAAATGTAAAATAAAAAAAAATTGTTGGGTATTTTGACAATAACCCTATGACTAATTTGCCTAAAAATTATTTAACAGAGATATAAGGCCTTTGTTTAATACACTGGTTTAATAAGTATTCTGCTCCTGTTTATTAACTACTTAAGGACCAAGCCTATTTTTGACATTTGTTGTTTACAAGTTAAAATCAGTGGGGTAGATTCAGGTAGCAATTACGCCTGCGTATCCATAGATACGCAGCGTAATTGCTAAGTAGCGCCGGCGTATTAACTTTCTGTATTCAGAAAGCTCGATACGCCGACTGTAGCCTAAGATACCACTGGCATAAGGCTCTTATGCCGTCGTATCTTAGGCTGCATTCTGACGCTGGCCGCTAGGTGGCGTTCCCGTAGTTGTCAGCGTAGAGTATGCAAATTGCATACTCACGCCAATTCACAAACGTACGCGCGCCCGGCGGTCATGTTTTACGTCGTTTGCATTCTTCTCTTTCGTCGTAAGGCTGCTCCTGCTATGAGGAGGCCCAGCCAATGGTAAGTATAGACGTCGTTCCCGCGTCGCGATTTTTGAAATTTACGTTGTTTGCGTAAGTGGATCGTGAATGGCACTGGACGCCATTTACGTTCACGTCAAAGCAAATGACGTCCTTGTGACGTCATTTACCGCAATGAACGTCGGGAAATTTTCCCGACGGAGCATGCGCAGTACGTTTGGCGCGGGAACGCGCCTAATTTAAATGATCCACGCCCCCTACGGGATCATTTAAATTACGCGCGCTTACGCCGGCCCCTTTTATGAAACGCAGCCGCAAATTACGGAGCAAATGCTTCGTGAATGAAGCGTTGCTCAAGTAATTTACGGAGGCGTAGCGTAAAAACGGTACGCTGCGCCGCCGTAGCAGTGCGCGCCCCTACCTGAATCTACCCCAGTATTTTTTTCCTAGAAACTTACTTAGAACCCCCAAGCATGATATATGTTTTTTTTTTAGCAAAGACTCTGGAGAATAAATTGGCGGTTGTTGCAATATTTATGTCACACGGTATAAAAATACACTTCACTGACTTAAAAAAAAATAACCAGTAAAGTTAGCCCAATTTTTTTGCATATTGTGAAAGATGATGTCACGCCAAGAAAATAGATACCTAACATGGTTATGGTTTAAAATTGGGAACACTCATGGAATGTCGACAAAATCCAGTACCTAAAAATCTCCCTAGGCAAAGCTTTACAAACTTTTAACGGTTACAAGTATAAAATTAAAGAGAAGGTCTTTTGCTATAATTATTGCACTTGCTCTGATGATTGCAGTGATACCTCACATGTGTGATTTGAACACTGTGAACATTTGCGGGCGCAATTTACATATGTGTTTTCATCGGTGCGTGAGCACGTGGGACAGGGGCGCTTTAACCGTTTGCCGACCAGCCGCCGCAGTTTTGCGGCGGCAGGTCGGCTCTGCTGGGCGAGATCACGTAGATCTACGTCATCTCGCCGAGCAGCCAATAGGGATATTTATTACAGCAAAAAGTAAAAAATATTTATTTTTTTCAAAATTGTCGCTCTATTTTTGTTTAATAGCGCAAAAAATAAAAACCGTAGAGGTGATCAAATACACCACCAAAAGAAAGCTCCATTTGTGGGAAAAAAAGGACGCCAATTTTGTTTGGGAGCCACATCGCACAACCGCGCAATTGTCCGAAGCTCCGTGACCAGGAGCGCGGGACCCGCGGACCCGATCGCCGCTGAAGTCCCGTGATCGGTCCCCGGAGCTGAAGAACGGGGAGAGCTGTGTGTAAACACAGCTTCCCCGTTCTTCACTGTAGCGCCGTCATCGATCGTGTGATCCCTTTTATAGAGATACACAATCGATGACATCACACCTACAGCCACACCCCCCTACAGTTAGAAACACATATTAGGTCATACATAACCCCTTCAGCGCCCCCTTGTGGTTAACTCCCAAACTGCAATAGTCATTTTCACAGTAAACAATGCATTTTAAATGCATTTTTTGCTGTGAAAATGTCAATGGACCCAAAAATGTGTCAAAATTGTCTGAAGTGTCCGCCATAATGTCGAAGTCACGAAAAAAAATCGCTGATCGCCGCCATTAGTAGTAAAAAAAAAAAAAAAATGCAATAAAACTATCCCCTATTTTGTAAACGCTATAAATTTTGCGCAAACCAACCGATAAACGCTCATTGCGATTTTTTTTACAAAAAATAGGTAGTAGAATACGTATCGGCCTAAACTGAGGAAAACATTTTTTTTTATATATTTTTGGGGGATATTTATTATAGCAAAAAGTAAAAAATATTGCATTTTTTTCAAAATTGTCGCTCTATTTTTGTTTATAGCGCAAAAAATAAAAACCGCAGAGGTGATCAAATACCACCAAAAGAAAGCTCTATTTGTGGGGAAAAAAGGACGCCAATTTTGTTTGGGAGCCACGTCGCACGACCGCGCAATTGTCTGTTAAAGCGACGCAGTGCCGAATCGCAAAACCTGGCCGGGTCCTTTAGCTGCCTAAAGGTCCTGGTCTTAAGTGGTTAAACATATTTGTATTTTTTTATTATTTTTTTTATTTTTTTAACACTGTCTCTTTAAAAAAAATCTGATCACTTTTATTGCTGTCATAAGGGATGTAAACATCCTTTGTGACAGTAATAGGTGGAGACAGGTACTCTTTATGGAGGGATCTGGGGTCTAAAAATCCCCAAATCCCTCCTTTGCACTTAAAAGTTTTCAAAACGCCAAAATCAGCATTTTGGAATACTGTGGATTTTTTAAAATCTGCACCGTTGGCGCTTCTATTGCTTCTGGGTTACTACAGTACATCGGAGACCCGATCAAAGCTGATTCAGGCTTTGTTCAGGACTCCGGCCAGCCAGCAGAGGTGCCAGCTGGTTGCGCGGGCTACCCAGGAGAATAGAATACCCGGGTGGAGCGGCGGAATGCGGTGAGAGGGGGGGCCGTCCCCTCCAGCTCCTTATGATAATGGCCGAGCAGCTGCGGATCAGTTGTTACCATAAGAAAGCAAACTGTCAGCTCTAAAAAACTGTACTCTGGCTGCTGGCTTTACTTCGGTACAACTAGACATGTGCACTGCCAAAAAAAATCGTTTTTTTTCCTTTATGTTATTTTCGGTTTTTTTTTTTTTTTTCGTAAATTCGGGAAATTCGAAAAATTCGTTTTTCCCGTTTTTGTTTCATATTGTTTTTATATTTTTTCTGAAATTCGTAAATTTCGAAAAAAAAATAATATTTTTTTTGCTTTTTTCGTAAATTCGGGAAATTTTCGGATTTCCGAAAAAGAAAAAAAACGGAAACAATGAATGAAACGAAAAAAAAAGAATGAAACGGAAAAAAAAAAGTTTCGGAAATTTCGAATTTTCGAATTTCGAATTTTTAAATTTTCGAATTTTTGACATTTCGAATTTTTAAATTTTCGAATTTCGAATTTTTAAATTTTCGAATTTTCGAAATTTCGTATTCTCGAAATTTCGTATTTTGAATTTTTCAGTTTTCGAATTTTTAAATTTTCGAATTTTTCAGTTTTCGAATTTTTAAATTTTTGAATTTCGAATTTTTCAGTTTTTGAATTTTCGATTTTCGAATTTTTCAATTTTCGAAATTTTGATTTTCAAATTTTTCAATTTTCGAAATTTCGAAATACGAAAATTCGGAAATACGAAAATATTCGGAAATACGAAAATTGAAAAATTCGAAAATCGAAATTTCGAAAATTGAAAAATTCGAAAATCGAAAAATTCGAATTTTCGAATTTTTCAAATTTCGAATTTTTCAATTTTAGAATTTTTCACTTTTCCAATTTGAAATTTTTCAATTTTCGCATTTTTCTATTTTCGAATTTTCGAAATTTCGGAAATACGAAAATTCGAAAATTGAAACATTTTTTTTCAAATTTTTGATTTTTTCAATTTTCGAATTTAGAATTTTTCAATTTTCGAAATTCGGAAAATTGAAAAATTCTAAAAGTGAAAAATTCTAAAATTCGATTTTTTCAATTTTCGAAATTTCCAATATTAAATTGAAAAATTCGAAAATTGAAAAATTCGAAAATTTGAAAAATTCAAAATTTGAAAAATTCAAAATTTGAAAAATTCAAAATTTGAAAAATTCAAAATTTGAAAAATTCAAAATTTGAAAAATTCAAAATTCGAAAAGTGAAAAATTCGAAAATTCGAAAATTGAAAAATTCGAAAATTGAAAAATTCGAAAATTGAAAAATTCGAAAATTGAAAAATTCGAAAATTCGGAATTTCGAAAATTCGAAAATCCGAAAAATTATTTTTTCCGAAATTCCAAAAATTGTAAATACGAAAATTCGGAAATTCGAATTTTCGGAAATACGAAAATTCGTAAATAAAAAATTTGTAAATACGAAAATTCGTAATTAACGAATTTCCGAATTTTCGTAAAAAAACGAATTAGAAACAAAACGATTTGCACATGTCTAGGTACAACCACTTCCTCAAAACAGGTACCTTGCTTCATGTGAAGTGGTTAATGTAAATGTAGACAAATGGACAAAAGTGTTAAAAATTGTGTTTTTCAATAGTTTTTTTTAAGTTTCTTTTTAAATAATACATTTTCCTAATTAACTGTATTGCACAGCCGGGGGGCAATAGCAGCTGGAGTTGGTAGGTTTGTTTGTAAAGGAAGCACCTGAGTCTTTGGTTTATGCATGCCTTAAAGTGGTTGTAAAGTTAAACGTTTTTTTACCTTAATGCATTCTCTACCTTTAGTCTCTCCCCCAGCTCCCCCCTGAATACCTATCTGAGCCTTTAGTTTCCCCCTCCCCTAGATCCCTCCTAAATACTTACCTGAGCCCAATCTCGATCCAGCGTTGTGCTCGTCAAAAGCAGCTCCTCTTCCTTCTCCCCTCTCCTGTTGCTGACAAAACCTTTGAGCAAAGAGCGAGGGGCAAAACCGAGCTGCGTGTCTTAATAGATGCACAAAGCCCAGCTTGCGATCCAGCCCCCACAAGTGCTCCCATAGCAAACTGCTTGCTATGGGGGCACTCAGAAGGGAGGAGGACCCCAGAAAAGGATGTTTAGGGCAGCTCTGTGCAAAACCATTGCACAGAAAAGGTGAGTATATGATGTTTGCTATTAAAAAAATGTCTGTGCCCCTCATAAAAGGTTTCTACCACTTCTTGTACTGTAGTTGTAAATACCTCTAAAAGGGGAACAAAGAAAACCACCAGTATATACGGACAAATTTAGAGCATCATGGCATGTCCACTAATGGCCTGAGAGTTTGGATTATTAAAGCCATGCCCAGGGATCTCCAAACGGCAGAATGCTTTCAGCGATTCTGCCAAAGGGAGTACTATTAAATACAGTTCCTTGAAAAAGTATTCATAAATATATTTTATTGGGATTTTCAGTGATAGACCAACATAAAGTGGCACATAATTGTGAAGTGGAAAGAAAATAAAAAAACATTTTCAACATTTTTTGCAAATAATTATGTGAAAAGTGTGGCGTGCATTTATATTCAGCCCCCCTGGATCAATACTTTGTAGAACCACCTTTCGCTGCAATTAGAGCTGCAAGCCTTTTTAGGGATGTCTCTACCAGCTTTGCACATCTTGAGTGTGACATTTTCCCCCTATTCTTCTATGCAAAAAAGCTCAAGCTCTGTCAGATTGGATGAAGATGGTCTGTAAACAGCAATTTGCAAGCCTTGACACAGATTCTCTATTGGATTTAGGTCTGGACTTTGACTGGGCCATTCCAACACGTGCATATGCTTTGAGGCTGTATCTTTAGGGTCCTTGTCCTGCTAGAAAGTGAATCTCCGCCTCAGTCTCAAGTCTCTTACCGACTCTAAGGCCGTGTACACACGACCGGTCCATCCGATGAGAATGGTCCGACGGACCGTTTTCATCGGTTCACCGCTGAAGCAGACTGATGGTCTGATGTGCGTACACGCAATCAGTTCAAAAACCGATCGGGTCAGAACGCGGTGACGTAAAACACACGACGTGCTGAAAAAAAAGAAGTTCAATGCTTCCAAGCATGCGTCGACTTGATTCTGAGCATTTGAACCAATGCTTTTGTGTCGGCTCGATTTTAAAGCAAGTTTTAAAACTTTGGTCTGAAGGACAAAAGTCCGATGGGCCGTACACACGGTCGGTTTGGACCGATGAAACTGGACTTCGGTCCGTTTTCATCGGTTTGGACCGGTCGTGTGTACGCGGCCTTACGGGTTTTCTTCTAAGATTGTCCTGTATTTGGCTTCATCCATCTTCCCATCAACGTTGACCAGCTTCTCTATAGCTGCTGAAGAAAAGATTCCCTGATGTTGCCACCACCATGTTTCACGGTTGGGATGGCATGTTTAGGGTGATGTGCAGTGTTAGTTTTCCGCCACACCTAGTGTTTTGCTTTTAGGCCAAAATTTTCAATTTTGGTCTCATCTGACCAGAGCACCTGTGTGCTGTTTACCCTACAAGGCTTCTTGCAAACGGCAAACAGGACCTCTTATAAGTTTATTTCAATAATGTCTTTCTTCTTGTAACTTTCTTCCATAAAAGCCAGATTTGTGGACTACACAACTAATAGTTGTCCTGTGGACAGATTTCAGCTCCTCCAGAGTTACCATGGGCCTCTTGGTTGCTTCTCTGATGAATGCTCTCCTTGCCCGGCCTGTCAGTTTAGGTGGACAGCATGTCTTGATAGGTTTGCAGTTGTATCATACTCTTTCCATTTTTGGATGATGGATTGAACAGTGCTCTGTGAGATGTTCAAAGCTTGGGATATGTTTTTGTAACCTAACCCTGCTTTAAACTTCTCCATAACTTTATCCTTGACCTCTCTGATGTATTCCTTGGCCTTCATGATACTGTTTGTTCACTAGGGTTCTCTAACAAACCTCTGAGGGCTTCACAGAATAGCTGTATTTATACTGAGAATAAATTACACACAGGAGGACTCTATTTACTAATTCCGTGACTTCTGAAGGCAATTGGTTCCATTAGATTTTAGTTAAGGGTATCAGAGTAAAGGGGGCTGAATATAAATGCACGCCACACTTGTAGAAAAAATTGAAAACCATTTATCATTTTCTTTCCACTACACAATTATGTGCCACTTTGTGTTGGTCTATCACATAAAATTCCAATAAAATACATTTACGTTTTTGGTTGTAACATGACAAAATGTGAATAATTTTAAGTTGATATGAATACTTTTTCAAGGCACTGTATATGCTCTCAATGTATTGTCCCCACGTGGCTTAAATAAGGAAATCGAAGTGCGCTCCATATTATAAATTCAGATTTTTTTTCTTACTTAGGAATGATTTAATTAAAAAAATATGTTAGTTGATCGTGGTTGAGATTCAAACTGGAGACCTTGGTGCTGTTGGGTGGAGGTGCTAGCCACTGAGACACTTATTATATGTTTTTACAATATGTTTAATTATGCTGGGACTTGTAGTACTTCCTCTGTCTTTAACTCTATATAGTTCCCAAATCTGCTTACATATTTATTAATTTATTATTTTAATGTATATTTACTAATTGGCTGTGATATCTCTGTTAAATCCCCTTTATATTGCTTATTGACATTGGACGCCGAACTGCAGTAAAAAACCTGGCAAAAATTCTAACCTCTTTTTGAACTATTTAAAAAAAGCATTTTTGCTGATGTAAGATAAAGGCATCAGGAGTTCAACAAGTTCAGCAAAAAATCTAAATTTATATAAGTCAGGACCTGATTCGAGTTTGCTGTCAGGAGCTTTTTCATTGAAAATTATGGCCTTTGCACATTTGAAGTGAGGTGGTTTATCTGGTTTTCTATAATTTATTATGAAGCATTTTGTTACTTCATAAATATGTATGGTTCTGTTTTTAAAAGTCAGCATCCAATCTTTTTCAAAACAAGAAAAATGTGCTGTATGACTTTTAATTACCAAAGAAAAATTTATGGATCTGACTATAGCTAAAACAAAAATGAAGCATGAAGATACAATTTATTATCTGCTCCTAAGCACACAGACAATATATTCATTTTGGTTGAATTCAGGGGCGTCTGTGCACCTTGATACAACATTTTGACAACTTGTGCCATATACTGTTGATAACTTCTTAAATTAGGTTGGCTTAACACATACAGTATATTGTGCATTAAGCATAGTAAAACTAGTAGAATTCGCAGAATTCTGAATGGCACTTGAATGCACAAATCTAGTAGAGGCTTACATACCTGAGTTTCAGCACACTGCAATGCACATAATGCAGATCGGGTTGTTCCTGCAATGTGTTGTGTTGGTAACACATTCAGAATGTGAATGGGTTACCTTAACGCAATTTATACATTAAAAATTAATGCATGTGAACGCAACACATTACAATGATGAGTTGTGAAGAAGCCCCGTAAGCTTGTCATATGTGCAGTTGCCTGGTGTTATGGTGATTCTCTGAATAATTCAGAGTTTCTGGCCTTGGACATAAATTTCTGATCTGCATACATGTTTTGTTTCAGCGACTTAAAGGAGAAGTACAGCCATAGCTCGTTTGGCTGTATTTCTCCTGTGGGTTACAGGTGTGCAGTTCGTTCCGCCATTCTGTGAACTGTTTTCAGCAGACAGCGGGCTTAAGTCCACTGTCTGCTGACATCACAGAGCCAGTCCAGGCTCGGGCAAGATCGTGACAATAAAGTCAAGATCCACCCACATGCTTGGACCAGCACCTGGATCAGCCTCTCAGCAACTCCTACTCCCTCCAGCTCTCCAGTTAGCGTGGGGGGGGGAGGGCAGAGCACACAGTGATGACTGACAGTCACCAGCTCTCTGTTTAGGGAGCTCTAAAAAACCGAGCGGTCTGCGGTGTTTGATCTCCCGTTTCTCAGTGTTAGAGCCAGTGGGGAATAGATGCAGCATCGGACCGATGCTGCATCCACCTAGGAAAGTATGGTTCTTAAAAAAAAAAAACCTTACTCCTCTTTTAACCACTTAATATGTTAAGGACCTTGCACCTTTTTGCGATTCGGCACTGCGTCGCTTTAACTGACAATTGCGCGGTCGTACGACATGGCTCCCAAACAAAATTGGCGTCCTTTTTTTCCCACAAATAGAGCTTTCTTTATCTTTTCTTTGATCACCTCTGCGGTATTTATTTTTTGCGCTATAAACAAAAATAGAGCGTCAATTTTGAAAAAAAATCTATATTTTTTACTTTTTTGCTATAATAAATATCCCCAAAAAAGATATAAAACATTTTTTTCCTCAGTTTAGGCCGATACATATTCTTCTAACTATTTTTGGTAAAAAAATCGCAATAAGCGTTTATCGATTGGTTTGCGCAAAATTTATAGGGCCTGATTCTCAAAAGAGATACGCAGACTTAACTGCTGTTCAGCCTGCGTATCCCTGTGCCTAACTTTGGAAACGATTCTCAAAAGGCTTTTTCCAAAGTTAGGCAGAAAATCTGACATGTGTAAGACACTTACACGGTCAGATTTTAGGATGCAGTACCGCATCCGCCACTGGGGGCATTTCTCATTGAAATGCAGCTTTGCGTATGCAAATGAGGACTTAAGCAGATTTTCAAAGCATTTCAGCACTTTGATTTCTGCGTAAGTTCCGAATTTGCCTGCGCAAAACTAGGGCTGGTTTTATAATGTGGAAAGTTAGTCACACATTGTAAAGGCCCATTCCAGCGACGGCATTTGGTATGCATTCCTGAGGGAGAACTCCACGGCAATTTTTAAATTCTAAACCGCCATGGGTTCCCCCCCAGGAGCATACCAGGCCCTTAGGTCTGGTATGGGTTGTAAGGAGACCCCCCCACGCCGAAAAATTGACGTAGGGGGTCCCCCTACAATCCATACCAGACCCGTATCCAAAGCACGCTACCCGGCCGGTCAGGAATGGGAGTGGGGACGAGCGAGCGCCCCCCCCCCTCCTGAGCCGTGCCAGGCCGCATGCCCTCAACATGGGGGGGTTGGGTGCTCTGGGGCAGGGGGGCGCACTGCGGGCCCCCCCACCCCAGAGCACCCTGTCCCCATGTTGATGAGGACAGGACCTCTTCCCGACAACCCTTGCCATTGGTTGTCGGGGTCTGCGGGCGGGGGCTTATCGGAATCTGGGAGTCCCCTTTAATAAGGGGGCCCCCAGATACCGGCCCCCCACCCTAAGTGAATGGATATGGGGTACATCGTACCCCTATCCATTCACCTGTAGGCAAAAAGTAAAAGTTATTAAACACACAACACAAGGGTTTTTAAAATAATTTATTATTCTGCTCCGGATGCCCCCCCTGTCTTCGTTATTAGCTCAATTACCAGGGGGGGCTTCTTCTTCCACTCTCCGGGGGTCTTCTCCGCTCTCCGGGGGGGGGTTTCTTCTTCCGCTCTCCGGGGGGGGCTTCTCCGGACTCCGGGGGGCTTCTTCCATCTTCTCCCCTCTTCCGCTGTTGACTCGGCGAACCCCGGTTCTTCTGCAGCTCTCCGGTGCCTTCTTCTTCAGCGCTGGCTGCCTGCTATGTTTGTGTGTTAGCTCAATTTCAAACAGGCAGCCGGCGCGGTCTTCTGTGACGTCAGGGTCTCCTCTTCTGTTCTTCTCCCTTCTTCCGATGTTGACTCATCGCAATGGCAAGGGTTGTCGGGAAGAGGTCCTGTCCTCATCAACATGGGGACAGGGTGCTCTGGGGTGGGGGGGCCCGCAGTGCGCCCCCCTGCCCCAGAGCACCCAACCCCCCCATGTTGAGGGCATGCGGCCTGGCACGGCTCAGGAGGGGGGGGACGCTCGCTCGTCCCCACTCCCATTCCTGACCGGCCGGGTAGCGTGCTTTGGATACGGGTCTGGTATGGATTGTAGGGGGACCCCCTATGTCAATTTTTCGGCGTGGGGGGGTCTCCTTACAACCCATACCAGACCTAAGGGCCTGGTATGCTCCTGGGGGGGGAACCCATGCCGTTTTTTTCTTTGAAAATTGGCATGGAGTTCACCCTCTCAGGAATGCATGCTGAGCGACGCTGTCATTTTTTTTTATAATCATTTGTTTTCCCGGCGCGTCTTTTTTTTTCACCCGTCGCAACTTTAGTGTCCCGTCGAAATTCTCAAAGCCGCCCGGCGTTAATTACGTTTGCGCGCTGCACGTCGGGAAAATTACGTCACACGCATGCGCAGTACGGCCGGCGCGGGAGCGCGCCTCATTTAAATTTTAAACGCCCCCAGGAGAGGAGGACCGCCTTACGACGGCGGCACTTAAGTTACACGGCCTGAAATTTCTACCTAAGTGCTTTGACGATCGGGCACTTAGGTAGAAATTTTAAGTCAGTGTAACTTAACTGCTGAAATTTAAGTTACGCAGACTTTTTGAGAATTTGGCCCATAGTGTTTACAAAATAGGGGATAGTTTAATGGCATTTTTATTAATATTTTTATTTTTACTAGTAATGGCGGCGATCAGCGATTTTCTTTGTGACTGCGAAATTATGGCGGACACATCAGACACTTTTGACACATTTTTGGGACCATTGTCATTTTCACATCGAAAAGTGCTATTAAAATGCACTGATTACTGTGAAAATTACAATGGAAGTGAAGGGGTTAAAACACTAGGGGGCGCTAAGGGGTTAAGTGTGCCTTAAGGGAGTGATTCTTACGTTAGGCTTTTTCCGGCGTAAAGTTACCCCTGCTATATGAGGCACAGCCAATGTTAAGTATGGACGTCGAGCCAGCGTCAAATTTTCCGTCGATTACGTCGTTTGCGTAAGTTGTTCGCGAATTGGGCTGGGCGTAATTTACGTTCACGTCGAAAGCATTGGCTTTTTGCGGGTTAATTTGGAGCATGCGCACTGGGATACTTTCACGGACGGCGCATGCGCCTTTCGTAAAAAGCATCATTTACGTGGGGTCATGATGATTTTGCATAAAACACGCCCACATTTTACAGATTTGAATTAGGCAGGCTTACGCCGGCCAATTTACGCTACGCCCCTGCAACTTACGGAGCAAGTGCTTTGTGAATAATGCACTTGCCTGTCAAAGTTGCGAAGGCGTACCGTAAATAGGATACGCTATGCCCGCATAGAGTTACGCGCTCCCTACCTGAATCTACTCCTGAGCCTAGGTTCACACTGCTGCGAATTCAAAATCGCAATTTAATGTAAATCGCGGCCCGAAATCGCAAAAAGTAGTACAGGAACTACTTTTTGAAATCGCAGATGCGGCGTCGCACTGATTAGGACAGTGCCATTGCCGACAATTGCCGCCGATTTGAGATGCGATTTGACATGTCAAATCGCATCTCAAATCGTTCCAAATCATACCCAGTGTGAACCAGGGCTCAATGTTTTTTTCTTTGTTTTCTTAGTCTAAATTTATCACTTCCTATTCCTCCTCAGTAAGTTGTTCTGGCGGACTTAGCCCCAGCCAGAACAGCTCAGATGATGGGGGCAAGCTTACTGAGGAGAAACAGGAAGTGAGAAAAAAAAACATTTAGAAGGAAAAGGTAAGTGAACCAACAATGCACTAGCTTAAAGAAACCTATTTAGAAAATAAAAAATTAACCTTTACAACCCCTTTAATTTAACCAGCCCAGATTTTACCTGTAGCACCATCTACAACTGAGTCTGCATGTAGAGCTTAACCTTTAACATTAAAGTTCATGTAAAGGGAAACCTTTTTTAAGCTTTGTATTGAGTAAGGAATGTTTGAAAATCCTGTCATGTTTCTATTGCTGTCTGTGTCCCCACTGGAGGCATTCATCCTTTCTATTTATCCTAGTGATCATGGTCAACTAAACAGTAAGTGAGGGGATACCTAAAAATGTATAGTTGTGACCAGAGCAATAGGTGAAGGTATGTCACCAAATGGGGACAGGTGTCGCAAGGAATAACAAAGGGCACCTCAAGTGCTTCTTCAGGACACACCTGGATAAAATAATGACCATCAAAAAAGGATACAAGGTGACACTGTGTGTTATCTAGGGATAAAAGGAGAGGAATCCGAAGGGACCAACCCCAAAATGATAAAAAATAAATAAATAAGGCTAGCAGTAAAGGATTCAGGAAAATGAAGCAAACCTATTCATTTAATGATAAGGTATACAGCCAGGCTGACAGACAGATAAGTCCTGATTCTCCGAGAACACAAAACAAAGCCATGTTTCTATTCCACCATGGGTGTCACGCATCTCCATTCCCAAAAGATTACTCTCTGTGTGATAACTGACAGGTAACTGATTGCACACTTTTAAATGAGGGATCTTTTTTAAAGATGGTTTTAATAATGTATGTAAAATAAAATATGGATTTGTATTGAAAATATTATAGTTGTGTTTTCATTAGTGAGATATTGGCACCTATAAAGTCCAATTTTTATTAAATTTTTTTACTTGTTTATTCATAACTATTTGGGGAAATGGTGCAAGCTTATACTCTCTCACCCCTTTTGCAAATTACGTGTACCTAAACAAGAATTGCCCATAAAGATTCAAAATATTAACCAACAATGGAAAGGTTTGGATATCATATCAAACATAGTCTGAGAATGATACCCTATTACCAAACTTGGTAAGTCTTTAATACTAAATTCTCATCACTAAAACGAGCATACATTGTGTTGAACTCCTATACACGCTTTTGCTCAGGATTTGTTCTGTGGGTGTTTCAGAAAAATATATTTATGATGCGGCAGATGTCCACAGTTCAGTTCTAATTTATGTAGTATTGTCTAGATGGAAATCAAATATGTGGAATAACTTATAGGATTTACTTTGGGAGACACTAATTTCTGTGACCGACATACAACATTTATAGTAGAACATTTGGAAGGGATTTCTCTCTGAATATTCTGAGGATTAGCCAGGTGTTCCTCATTTGTCTACACCTAATCTCCCGAGGAAGCCTAAGCAAAGTAAGAAAAGTCTACATTTTTGTCTGTGTCCTTGTTGGGAAGATACCTCTAAACTTGTCTTATTGACCATTGTAACCGAGAAAATTAAAATTTTTAGAGTTGTCACCAGTGCAAGAGTTGAGGATAAATCATCCAATAGGGACACCTGTTCCAGCAACAACTGCCTAAGATTGAAATCGCCCAAACTTGGTGGGATTTCTTCTCACTTCCTGTTGCATATTACAGACAGCAAGTGAAGGAAAATCTGAAGTGGACACAGACAAAAAAAAAGAGAAGTGCTAATCAGAAAACAGAAATAGGAAAATATCTGTCAAAGCAGTTATGAGAATTCCAGCACAGCTGCTATTTAATTTTTCTATTTAGCCAGTCTTTATTCTTGTTACACATCTTTATGCTGAATCTTACAAATACAGGAAATACATATAAAGATATGGAGTTCCTGTCTCAAATGTTTCCACTCAGGTAATCTGTTTATTGATGTTAGGTTCCAGCATTGTAAGTAAAGTTATAAAAGTGTGAAGGTCAAAATTGTAAGGATAAATGTGTTTGATCCAAGGCTGCCAGATTGTTAGGAATTTGTAATGTGTATTCAAAAGGATATGTGTACATTTTTCATTGAGAAATATATAATTTAGTCTAGTTTAATTGTCATCTGATAACAACTAAGTGAAGGGTTTTGTATGCCCTACTGTTTGTTTTTCTGCATTAAAAAGTGTGTTTAGAATAAAAGTTCATCTTGAAATTCCAGTAATTTTTTGGCTTCCCAAGGATTCAGGTCTATGTAAAGCTAAACAATATTATTAATATATTGATATGCCTGTAAATGGGGACTTTAACATCTGTGTAGCTAGAGAGTGAAGTAACATAATTAAGTTTAAAACAAAAAACATTATTACATATATATATTAACCACTTCCATACCGGGCTTATTTTGGCACTCCTCTCCGACTTGCTAGAAAATTACTCAGAACCCCCAAACACTATATAGGTTTTTTTTAGCAGACACCCTAGGGAATATAGTGGCGGTCATTGCAACTTTTTATCTTGCACGGTATTTGCGCAATAATGTTTCAAACACCTCTTTTTGGAAAAAAAAATAACAGTTTCATGAATTAAAAAATAACAAAGCATTAAAGTTACCCTAATTTGTTTTGTGTAATGTGAAAGATGATGTTATGCTGAGTAATTAGATACCTAACATTTCACGCTTTAAAATTGCAAACACTCATGGAATGGTGCCAAACTTCAGTACTTAAAAATCTCCATAGGCGACGTTTAATTTTTTTTACAGTCTACCAATTTAAAGTTACAGAGGAGGTCTAGTTCTATAATTGTTGCTGGCGCTCTAACGCACGCGGCGATACATTACATGTGTGGTTTGAACAGCGTTTACATATGTGGGCAGGACTTATGTGTGTGTTCACTTCTGGGTGCGAGTACTGGGGACAGGGACGTTTTAATTTTTTTTTTTTATTATTTTTTTTTTTACTTAATTTTTTTTACATTTTAATTTTTTTTGATCACTTTTATTTCTATTACAAGGAATGTAAACATCCCTTGTAATAGGAATCTATTGTGACAAGTCCTCTTTATGGAGAGATGTGGGGTCAATAAGACTCCAGGCTGGAAAGCATGAGATCGCAAAAAAAATCACAGATCTCATGCCGACAGCCGCGATTGCGGCTTTGTTTACTTCGTCATAACGTTGCGCCCGGGCCTCCGACGGTCATAGAGATGACTGGTGACCATCAGGTCACCAGTCATCTCTATGTTTCCCATCTGGCGCAGGCAGATCGTTTCTCTGGGTCCCCAATGACATGGTAGAGCCTGGAGAAGCCACTATGATCATTCTTTTGGTGTGCAGAATCGCCGTCTGAAAACAGTGATATCTGAATGATGCCTGTAGCTGCAGGCATCATTCAGATATCCCCACTGAAAGTCCAGGACGTCATATGACGTCCTTGGACGGGAAGTGGTTAAAAGAGCTCATAGGTCTATACAACCATCAAAAATGGTTACAACCATAAAATACAGTCTTCATAAAACACCAAACAAGTGTTGAATTACTAGAAAAATGTTGATGCTCATACATTTCAGTGGTTAAACTAGCGTGCTTTGCAGCCCACTGCTGCTCCATCAGCGAAACCACGGAAGCATCTAAATGATTGTTTAACAGCATATTATATTACAATTCATTACAGCATCAAAACTGGGTATCACCATGGAAGTTTTAGAGGCTTACTGTGAAAAAATGTCATGCCATGTACAATTTGCTGCAATCCAGGGGGACAACTCGGTGGTGTTTATGTGAAACATCACTTTTTGTGAGTTTTCTAAGGATTGTATGTTAAAAGAGCTGTGGGCCATTGTAGTCCAGGACACTATGTTTAAAAATGCGTAAACTATATCAAAGCCATGTGTAATCCACCAACAGAATCTTAATATATTCTCCATTCAAGGAGGAAATACAGGGCAACCGATTAAATCTGCCAAATGTACGTATGGTGAAATTAAATTACCTGAATACCTGTAACAGCACTGGAGAAACAGGAGTGAATCACAATTGTGGATACCTCAATGCGCTTCTGTATGCGACAACTCAGTATTAGCCCCAGGCGTCACTCCTAGCAACAGGAGTTTGGGGGGTCTCTACATCATCTTCCTGTCACATATAGAAGGGCGTTGATTTACTAAGGATGGAAGCATTACAACATGTGACCAGACCTTAGCGATGAAAATATATATTTTAGCTTCAAGGACTAAATTCCAATACACCTCTTCATGCGTGTGACTATCAGTAGGAAACCCCAGGCGTCACTCCTAGCAACAAAAGTTTGGAGGTTCTCTACATCATATCACCTGCAGCATGCAGGGATGTATTAGGTTACTAAGGGAGATGCCACGTAATAGCATCAACCCTTAGCCAAGAAAAGTTTTAAGGAGAACAAGTTCGAACTATTAGGCCGAGGCCTGTAAGACATTTATACTTATGCCAAGCTCGTATTATGTGAGTGTTGTAGTAACAACTGGGTATTTGTATACCGCACATACTATAGTAACGTAGTAGCACCTACGTATACGTGATAAAGTAGTTTTGGTAATTATAGTAGCATACTTGAAGTAATTCCTATTGAGACATTAGTATTGCTTGAGAGAGGCAGTATAGCTCATTTTTAGTTGCATGAGAGAGGCTGTATAGCTCAGGTATGTATTATGCATAGATGAGGTATTTATAGCTGCATATATTAGATAGACATAGCATTGGTATATTGTAGGTTGCTGAGCCTTTAAGTTAGTATTGAGCAAGCAGGATTTAGCATAGTAGTATCTCCCATATAACATGTTAATAAGCAGACGGCATATGTAGTAACATTATGGTAGTTGTTGAAACACTAATAGTACATCTTCTATAGGACTATAAATGTAGCAAAGGTTACTTATCCGTGTGTAGCTTCTAAAGTTAAGAGACAAGTTCTCATGAAAGAGGATGGTTGCCAAATGCCCTGTAGTTGGTTTGCAAAGAGCTGTATTGCAGAGAAGACATCAGCAGCAAAGGAGTAGTGGTTTCCAGGAACGGTGTTGCAGCATAGGGAGCTGAAGAAGCGGCTGATGTAACAGGGCCTCAATGCTGACAAGCTGTAGCTCACACTAGCGCTGCGCCACGACTGACATACGGCTGGCATACGGCGGGCAATAATAGAACAACACCTGTATCTCCAATGCAAGCCTTTATAGGCAGGAGATCAGGTGTAAAGCATTGTAGTGGATTTCAATTAGAGCGCCGTATAAGATGCACTTCCGCGTTCCAGGTTGGAACGCATCACGGCGCCGGGCGATGACGTCATCGCACGAGTGCCGTATGCGCTCCATTGTGGAACACACTATGGTGCTGAAGCGCCCACACAGAGAGAAGAGCACACCCGACAGAATCCCAGACTTTAAGTGAGTGTCTTAGTATTGGAGAAAGTTATCAGGGTCTTAATTAATATTTAATATGTTTGACTCTAATGCCGCGTACACACGCTCTGAATTTCCGACAACAAATGTTCGATAGGAGCTTTTGGTCGGAAATTCAGAGCGTGTGTAGGCCCCATCTGACATTTTCTGTCGGAATTTACGACAACAAAAATTTGAGTGCTGGTTCTCAAATTTTCCGACAACAAAATCCGTTCTCGTAAATTCCGAGCGTGTGTAGACCATTCTGATACAAAAAATTCCATGCATGCTCTGAATCAAGTACGAGACTGAAGCGCTTGGTCTGGTAAAACTAGCGTTTGTAATAGAGATACCACGTTCATCACGCTGTAACGGACTGAAAAACACGAGGCTGAAAAGCGCGAATTGTCTCTCACCAAACTTCTACTAACACTGGTTAGTAGAACTGGTATTGAACTTTGCTTTTCTAGTGTCGCCGTTAGTGTTGTACGTGACCGTGTTCTTGGCGATTGGAATTTCCAACAATATTTGTGCGACGGTGTATATGCAAGACAAGTTTGAGCCAACATCCGTAAGAAAAAAATCTACGGTTTTGTTGTCGGAATGTTCGATCGTCTGTATGCGGCATTAGTCATTCAGATTTTTAATGTCAAAACATTTTCATGGCCTAGTTGAGTCCCAAATACTATGGCCCGGATTCAGGTAGATCGGTGCATTTTTAGGCGGGCGTAGCGCATCTCATATGCTCTACGCCGACATAAAGCAGAGAGCCAAGCATTTAATTCACAATGCAAATGCTCCCAACGTTGCGCCGGCATAACGTAATTTCGTTGTAATTTCAAAGTAGCTGGAAGGTGGGCGTGATCCATTTAAATGAAGCGTGACCCCATGAAAATGATGGGCCGAACTAACGGCGCATGCGCCGTACCGTGGACGCAATCCCAGTGCGCATGCTCAGAATCATGTCTAAAATACTCCATAAGATATGTCGAATCACTGCCTACGACGTGACGTAACCTACGCCCAGCCCTATTCACGTACCACTACGTAAACAACGTAAAATCCGACGGCTGCTCCCTGGTCCATACCTTAACATGACTTACCCCTGCTTTATGAGGCTTAACTTTACGCCGGACGTACGACTTACGTAAACCGCATATATGAATGCGCCGGACGCAAGTACGTTCGTGAATCGGCGTATCTCCCTCATTTGCATATTCAATTCGTAAATCAATGGAAGCGCCCCTTGCGGCCAGCGTAAATATGCGCCCACGATACGACGGCGTAGGAAACTTACGTTGGCCGGATGAAGCCTAATTTCAGGCGTATCTAGTTCTATGGGCACGACGCATAGATACGACGGCTCGCATATTTACACTTACGCGGCGTATCTGTAAATACGTCGGCGTAAATGCTACGTGAATCCGGGCCCATATATTTAAGGATCTTATTTTGAATGACTCCCAATGAGAGAGGTATACAGTAGGTATTGGCAAAACTCTAAAACACCAGAGGAGTTTGAGTCAGAATGTCATTTTGACTGCATTAATCCAGCCAAACCATGATATATTTAGAGGTTGCAAGTTTTTTTGTCTAATTTAATGAAGATACATAGATTGGTGGATTTCTACAATACATTTACAGGAGTAAAATTGATTCCTGAATAGGGGGACTTGGAGACCCATTCAAATTTAAAGTTGAATGGTGAAAAAATAAATAAAAAAATAGCAAAAAGTCAGTCGTTACTTTTAGACTTTGTACAGACGAGCAGACATGTCCGATGAAAACGGTCCGTGGACCATTTTCATCGGACATGTCTGCTGGGAGGTTTTGGTCTGATGTGTGTACACACCATCAGACCAAAATCCCCGCAGACAGAGAATGCGGTGACGTAGACGACACCGACGTTCTCTGACACGGAAGGTCAATGCTTCCACGCATCCGTCAAATCAATTTGACGCATGCGCGGGATTTCGGGCCAGCGGACATGTCCGATGAGTCGTACTAACCATCAGACATGTCCGACGGACAGGCTTCCAGCGCACAAGTTTCTTAGCATGCTAAGAAACTTTTGTCCGCTGGAAACCTGTCCACTAGGCCGGAAAACTGTCCGGTAGGCCCTACACACGGTCGGCCATGTCCGCGGAAACTGGTCCAGTTCGGTCGTGTGTACAAGGCCTAATGGGGATGCTATAGCTTAAAAACGATGACCGCATTTTGTTAGTTTGTAGTTCTTTCTTTGTGTGTTTCTGCCTGACCTCCAGACATATGACCAGATATACTGTCATTAAGTGCCACTATGGTAGGGGCTCCCCAGGACCAGCTGTCATATTGACAACATGGCACCAGTTTACTTATTCTATTTAAAAAAGGGTGCTCTTTACAAAAAACATAAAAAAGAGTGTATGAATATCACACTTTACTAGCCACTGTAAAACAAGTTGTCCTAAAGCTAACACTGGTCCACTTTGAAACATACAGTACATTTTTAAAAATGCTGTGTCTATAGATTACATATAAAAAATCTAAATAGTTTTTGCTAAAACTACATATGGATTCTTTTTATTATCTTGAGTAATGATAATAGTTTTTTTAATATATTTTCTGAGAAGAAAATATATCCCTGAGTATATAAGAAATAAACATAGTACAGCAATTTTAAAAGCTGAAGTTACAATTACCTATATTTCATTTAACTTTTTTTTATAAAAACTACTGCCAATGTGATAGAATAGCAATTCAGTAGTGTATTCTGTAATTTAAATGCATATAATTACTTGCCATTAGAAAAGGAAATTGGATCAATTTACACTACTAGATAGGGAATCCGAGACTATCCACTTATCAGTCGAGATCCTATTTCTGAATAAATAATTTGTAGGAATAAATTAGAATATCCAAAATAGAGTTCTACCACTATCTTATCTTGAAAACAATATCATTGACCTAATTTTACAGCAGTCTATTCCATTTAAAATTGTCATGCTACCTTCACAACACAGCATATTAAATGTTCCCTTCTATTAAACAACACAAATCAAGTGAAAAAGTCTACCTGTTAAAGATCTGAAACGTTTGTGACAGTCATTAGCATCTGGCTGCCCTGCTGGCTACAGTCCTACACATATACGCTATTTTAGCCATTCAGTCGTGCTGTGCAATCAATTTGTTACTTTTCCATATGAATTTGCCATCATCCATTCCTATACAAGTACATATAAATAATTATAGGATTGTGGCATTAAAGCATTCTTAATGCTTTCCCAAGTTCATAAAAAATATAGAGGGAGCTAACGTTATATGTAAAAATAAGTACAATTTACAAATCAGAGAGTGACACAGGGTCTTCTTGGCTTCAGCTGTTAATTTACTGGGACCTGTAGACATGAGTTTCTATTTTCAATACAGCCTCACTGGAAGATCACTTTTGGTCATTTATTTATTACAGGGGACATTCATTTACGCAGTGCTTTACATATACAGTATATATAGTACATTCACATCAGTCCCTGCTCTTAAGAAGCTTATAATCTAAGGTCCCATTCACACGAGGCGGACTTCGTCGCCTGCGTCTCCTGCTCCCACCAGCTCAGCGGGAGATCAGTCCGCAGATCTCCGCTGAGCTGGCAAATGACAAGCTCTTCTCTGCTCACTGAGCGGGGAGGAGCTTGTGCAGTGCCGCTGATTCCTATGGAGCGATCTGATGAAAATGGACAGCATGTCCGTTTTCATCAGATCTCACCCGATCTGATCTGTCATGGATGGATATGGACGTATCGCCATACGTCTGATTTTGGCGGATCGGATCGGATCGAATGTCAGTGGACATGTCTCCGCTGACATCCGACGCTCCATAGGACTGCATGGAGCGGCCGTTCAGGTCCGCCGTCAAAACTGACAGGCGGACCTGAACGTTCCATCCGTGTGAATGGGGCCTAAGGCCCCTAACTCACATTCATACATATTAGAGCCAATTTAGACAGCAGCCAATTAACCTACCAGCATGTCTTAGGACTGTGGGAGGAAACCAGAGAACCTGGAGAAAACCAATGCAGGCACAGGAACATGCAAACTCCAGGCAGGTGGTGTTGTGGTTGGGATTCGAACCGATGACCCTAGTAATGTGAATTATTGCTACATCCATCCAGATATAATTTTTAAATGGAAAACACTGAAATTATGCCATTTACCTGCCTGTGCATTGGCCTATATGTAAGATGTATACATCCTACTACAACAAAACATTTACAAAGAAAAAAATGCTGGTTAAATTACTGGTAAATGACAGCTTCCAGCTGCTGCTTCATTTTATTCAGTTAGATATTCTCTTCATCTATATACTAGACCCTTATTCTAGATGAGAATCAAGTATAGATGTTAATGGCGGATCCCACAAAAAAACAGCAATTGGTACCTCTGAAAATACACACTAGAGCCTTATAATTGATGAGGGTCTGGTATGAATGTCAAGTAGAAAACCCACACATACATCACAAAATAAAAAATATGTGGGTCCCCTCAACCCTTATCAAAGTATGCAAGGAAAAGGGCAGGGGCAGGGAAAAGGGACGAGCATTGCTTCCTAAACCAGGCCACATGTCCAAAATGTGGGATATAGGTATGTAGCACTACCCCCGAAGGGGCTGCTGGTTTAGATTTGGGCCTGCCGTTACCTTACTGTTCCATACGCTCGTTTCAGGGGTTCTCCTTGAAGAGTTGTCCATAAGAATGTCTGCACCAAACACAAAGTCTCTTTCAAGGGTTTTATTTAAACAAAGTTCTCCAACAGAGGGGTAGAGGGATAAGGAAAGACTCAGGTACTTTTGCTTTGCGGTTCACGGGTACAACTTAGATCCAGAGGATTAATTCAGCTCCACACTGGATTTCAGCAACCACCGGATAGGCCTACTCTCACTGGCCTAGCAGCTGGTGCACAGCTCGTCAAAGTCTCTGCCACAGATTTGATAAGTGTTGTTAGTCCATCCCACGATCTTCTTCCACAAGATCGAGTAACCAACTGCACACTTGGTATAGTTCCAACAAAAGTTACACAACTCACGGTGCCAAGAATCTTTCAGCTGGATCGGCAACACAGTGAGGCAAATCCGCCAGGGTCCGTCCATAGATTGAATCCCTCTGGTTCAGCTTCCTTCCATAGATAAGGTAGCAAAGGACCATGCCTGGATCAGTAGGCCCCAGAAACTCCTGGGCCTACTATCAGTTGCGAGGCCTTGGGCCAGCCGGCCCCGAGGCTACGAAACAGCTCACACATTCCCTGAGGCCAGGAGGGCCATCAGGTCAGGATCGGAAGACCAACCCCCCGCCAAACGGCGTCTGTCTCTTAAATACCCCTCCCTAGAATTCACAGTGGGTTGACCACGCCCCCTGCGCCACTTTTGAGAAAGAGATACCCAATGCATCCAGCCTTCTGCCTTTCCAACCTTGACCTGTTATAACAGCGACACCCACCGTCAAGGGGAAACTTGTGCAACCCAGCCGAACCGAAACAGAACCAAAAAATTTAGCATAATCCTTCTGAGCCAAACTACTGCTCAGACAACTTTAATTTAACACACATCACCCACTCAATGGGAGCAGGGTGCTACAGGTGCATTCAGAAAACTATTTAAATAGAAAAAAAGAGACAATAATATTTCAAATTAATTTATTAACCACTTCCTGGAAATCAACGTACCTGTATGTCACTTTGAGGAAGTGGTTGTACTTTGGTAAAGTTTGAAACTCTGCTGTTATAACCAGGTGTGGGAGGGGACGCCCCCCCTCCCGCCTCCTTCTGCCGCTCTGCCCGGGTCTCCCTGAGCGACCAGTCGTAACATACGCTGGCTGGCCAAAGACCCAAACAAAGCTGGAATTGGCTTTGATCGAGTCTCCGATGTAAAAACCCAGAAGTGACACCACAACGTCAATTCCGGTTTACTTTGGTGTTTTGAATACTTTTAAGTGCAAAGAAGGCATTTGGGGTCTTTTAGACCCCAGATCCATCCATAAAGAGTACCTGTCATTGCCTATTACTGTCATAAGGGATCTTTACATTCCTTGTGACAGCAAATAAAAGTGATCTTTTTTTTTACACAGACAGTGTAAAAAAAAAAAAAAAAAAAAAAATTAAAGCACCCCCGTCCCCGCGTGCTTACCAAAGAAAATGCATACGTAAGTCGCGCTTGCAAATGTAAACAGTGTTCAAATCACTCATGTGAAAGTGATAGCAATAATTCTAGCAAAAGGCCTCCTCTGTATATCTAAAAACAGGTAACCGTTAATTTTTTTTAAAGTGTCACCTATGGAGATTTTTAAGTGCCGTAGTTTGTCGCCATTCCACGAGTGTGCACAATTTTAAAACGCACCATGTTAGGTACATATTTACTTGGCATAACATGATCTTTCACAATATATAAAACAATTGGGCTAACTTTACTGTTTAGATTTTTTAATTCAGTGAAGTGTATTTTTCTCAAAAAAATTGTGTATATACATAAAATATTGCATTTTATTCTTCAAAATCTTTGCTAAAAAATATATATAACATTTTGGGGTCCTAAGTAATTTTCTAGCAAAAAATACTGATTTTAACTTCTAAGCAACACATGTCAGAAATAGGCTTGGTCCTTAAGTGGTTAAAAAAACACCTCATAAATTCATCATCAACGTAGATCCATGTCAATAATGATGAACAATGCCTGCCATCTAGCCCCCCCCCCAAAAAAAACACTGACCCCCTGACTTGTCCGCAGTTATCGAATCCCTGACCTTGAAAACAAATGGATAGTGATAGTAGCTGACATCATTGACTAAATGTGTCAATGTGCCCATATTTGGGCAATGATATTAGCCACTGTCCCTGCCCCTTTGATTACATGGTTGAGTATTACCAGCAAATGAATAGGGAAGGATGAAGTCACTGGTTTCTAAGGATGGGATAGGTGCCAGCATATATAGTAGCAGTAGAAAAAAAATGCCACTATATATATGATGTTCAGCATTGGCAATCACTGAATGGGCTAAAAGATCAGCATTCAGATGAGCACTTGAATAAGCAAAGTTCAGCACAAACACAGGTTCAGTCTGACCTAGGAGCTCATCCCTTCTCAGAGGCAGTTTTTGTATTTGAAGATTACAGTGAATATGAGAATCTCAAGTGTATATTGAGGCTAAAACTAAATAATTATCTTTGAAATAATGAATACTCCATAGATTTTAAAATCTGCATGCTCTGTGCAAACTCCATGCCATTTACTAGCATCAAACATGTTGATCCTGACAGTAATTAACGAGTTAAAGCAGGTCCTGTCTATGGGTGTCAGAACTCTCAGATGCCTGTGGAATCATGGTATAAGGCTGGTCAATCCCTGGTTACACATTCACAGCCAACCCAACCCATTTACACTTCTAAGAACCCTAACAACACTTGCTTCCAGCAGCCAAGAAAAAAACAGAAGCAGTCATGTGACCACTCAAAAATATTTTAATTATTTTATATATATATTAATTATGTTTTTTGTATTTTTTTAAATTATTTTAATTATTATACTATACAGTGCTGATTAGGCATAATACATATAAGTAAACATGTGTTTGCCTTGATGTCCACTTTATTTTTATGTTGTGATTGCTTCTGTATTGTCATATCACATTCCATTTGGATAAAAATCTACTACAGTATAAGAAAACAGAAGAAAATTCTTATATTCTAATTTGATAATCAACTCAAAAGTATATACCTACTTTTTGTTTTAATGAATCTTTTTATTGAATGTAATCCTTTTAGTCAAGAAACTAGTCAGTTGCATTCTCAGTACCCGCAAAATACTGCTTGCTGCCAATTTATGAACTGTAAGCTAACAAATTAACTAACTTTTATTTTCTATTGCTAATCCTTCCTAAAATAAAAATATTTATTTTGGAAAGGCACGGAAAGTTTATCCTCATCTGGGACAACGGCACCTCTAAAGGCTTTTAGAACGGGGCAGTAAAATAAAATTGGCTACTTATATTGTATGTGTCAGTCATATCTGGACAGTGCCTTACTTATGAATTTATTGCAGTGGAACCCTATTCATTTTCATTTCTACACTGTAATAAGCTAAACGTGCAGAAACCCATAGTCAATTGAGGCTTTTTATCACAGAGATATATTTTGGAAATGTACCTACAGTAACAGTGTAACATAAGCAGGGCTATTAGTTATGCACCTGGCACTGAAGGTATAATATGACTTTTTTTTTTTACTGAACTATCTGTACAATTTTTTTTTGCCAATTTAGGTAAAATATACTGTTTTCAATGTTTGTTTGTTTTTTGAAATATGAAAAAAGAGATCATCTTGATGTAATTAGTAGTATCAAAGCTTTAAAGCTTTGTTTTATACAGTATATAATTTGTAAGGATACATGTGCATTGTTTAAGTGGATCATTTCCAAATATATATGCATTTTATAGAATAAAAATATAAAAATGCAAGCATGTGCAAAAGTGAAAGTTATATTATATTTGATAAAAAAAATAATAGTGTGTTACACTCCAAATATATAATTCATAAAAAAACTCCAGTGAATAAGTGACAAATAGTTATTATATGTAATTATATAAAAAGTCCACATGTACAAAAAATATAAAACTATTGAATGCTGACAGAACATAAATAAAATAACTTGGTGCTCCATGACAGTCTCTGCAGGGAATATGTGCTGATAGATAATCACCACCATCTCAGTGTGCAATGCCTGCTCACCTCAAAGGAAGACTCTCTTGAGTCTATTGGCACTTTAACCACTTAAGACCCGGACCTTGCCCCTTTTTGCGATTCGGCACTGCGTCGCTTTAACTGACAATTGCGCGGTCGTGCGATGTGGCTCCCAAACAAAATTGGCATCCTTTTTTTCCCACAAATAGAGCTTTCTTTTGGTGGTATTTGATCACTTCTGCGGTTTTTATTTTTTGCGCTATAAACAAAAATAGAGCGACAATTTTGAAAAAAAATGCAATATTTTTTACTTTTTGCTATAATAAATATCCCCCAAAAATATATATATATAAAAAAAAAAATGTTCCTCAGTTTAGGCTGATACGTATTCTTCTACCTATTTTTGGTTAAAAAAAAACGTAATAAGCGTTTATCTGTTGGTTTGTGCAAAATTTATAGCGTTTACAAAATAGGGGATAGTTTTATTGCATTTTTATTATTATTATTTTTTTTTACTACTATTGGCGGCATTCAGCGATTTTTTTCATGACTGCGACATTATGGCGGACACTTCAGACAATTTTGACACATTTTTGGGACCATTGTCATTTTCACAGCAAAAAATCAATTTAAAATGCATTGGGGTAGATTCAAAGAGCAATTGCGTCTGCGTAACCATAGTTACGCAGCGCAATTGCTTACCTGCGCCGGCGTTACGAATGCTCCTTATTCAGGAACCTCGTTACGCCGACTGCAGCCTAAGAAATGACTGGCATAAGGCTCCTTATGCTGTCATATCTTAGGCTGCATTCTTACGCAGGCCGCTAGGTGGCGTTCCCGTTGTGGTCAGCGTATAGTATGCAAATTGCATACTAACGCCGATTCACAACCCTACGCGAGCCCTGCGTACGCAGTTTACGTTGTTTGCGTACGTCGGTTTTTGCGTAAGGCAGGGGCAGCCAATGCTACGTATACCCGTCGTTCCCACGTCGCGAAATTTGAAATTTACGTTGTTTGCGTAAGTGAATCGTGAATGGCGCTGGACGCCATTCACGTTCACTTTGAAGCAAATGACGTCCTTGCGACGTCATTTACCGCAATGCACGTCAGGAAAGTTTCCCGACGGAGCATGCGCACTACGCTAGGCGCGGGAACGCGCCTAATTTAAATGATCCACTCCCCCTACGGGATCATTTAAATTGCACGCGCTTACGCCGGGCATTTTGCCGTATCGCCCACGCAATTTACGGAGCTACTGCTCCGTGAGTCAAGGGTAGCGCAGATAATTTGCGGGGGCGCAGGGCAAAAACGGTGCCCTGCGCCTATGTAAAAAATGCGGAAATCTACCTGAATCTACCCCATTGTTTATTGTGAAAATGACAATTGCAGTTTGGGAGTTAACCACAGGGGGCGCTGATGGGGTTATTTGTGACCTGAAGTGTGTTTACAACTGTAGGGGGGTGTGGCTGTAGGTGTGACGTCATCGATTGTGTCCCCCTATAAAAGGGATGACACGATCGATGCTGCCGCCACAGTGAAGAACGGCTCTCCCCATTCTGGGGACCGATCGCGGGACTCCAGCGGCGATCGGGTCCGCGAGTCCTGCAGTCCCGGTCACGGAGCTTCGGACCTTGTCACGGTAGCGCACCGCGGGTGTGCGCCCGCGACCCACGGCTGGGTACTAGTACAGGACGTACCTGTACGTACATGTGCCCAGCCGTGCCATTCTGCCGACGTATATGTGCAGGAGGCGGTCTTTAAGTGGTTAATAATACTCCAAACAAAGATCAGCTCTATCATACAAGGATTTCAGCGAATGGCACCAGGATTACCAGGACTTCTCCACAATTAATTTCTCCAGGTTCAATTTTCTCAAAGTAAATAAAACATTTTCATCGCGCAAGATTGCTTAAATTACTTGCTTTTAATTAATAACAAAATGTGCACTCACATTCACAATCAGTTCACAAATGGGACAGCTCTCCTCCTCACTACACGTCCAGGATTAAGAGACAACGAAAGAGTTGCCACTGACTCCTCCCAACGCGTTGCGCCACAGGTCACATGACTATTTCCCTTGAGAAATTTGAACCTGGAGAAATGATACTGTATTTTTGGCAAAATCAATTGTTCTTGAGTTTAGTCATCCTTTAAGACCCGTGTGAGATTTTATTTATTTTCCTGTCCATATCTCATTAGAATGAAGGCTTCCCTTTCATTTCATGTTCTGTCTAACTTAAATCATTTTGGATCTCCAATAGGTTTTTGTAAAAAAGGACACAAATTGCAATAAAATCTTACAGAATTGTTAAACATTTCACAATTAATCCCAAAAAGTTTGGGCTTTACATACACTTTTAGGAAAACACTAAAATCACAGCACAAAATATATGCACACTGAATATATGCTGCACTTTCACTTTAAAGTACATCTAAACCCAGTCACAAAACTGTCATATAAGCTTTACCATGTTAATGTAATTTAAAACTTTGGAATACTGGTAATTTTAAAGTTGCAGCTTTTATTAACCACTTTAATACCAGCCACCGCAGTTCTACTGTAGCAGGTTGGCTCTCCTGGGAATCACCGTCATTGTATGTCGGCCAATATAAGAGCTCTAGGGGGTGTGCGCAATGCTGAAGCTGATGCGTGTGGTTGGCAGCTGAGATGTCCCCTGGCCACCTGTGGTCGCTCCTGAGAGACACAGAACGGGGATCTGTCAATGTAAACAGATCCCTGTTCTGTCAGGGGAGGAGAGACAAATGTTCTGTTCCTAGCAATTAGGAACAGCCAGGGCTTTTTTCCAGCAGGAGCGTGGGGGAACGCAGTTCCGGCACCACCAGCACTAGGGGTCTATTGTTGCTGAGGAAGGGTCTTATATTACTGAGGGGTCAGTTGTTGCTAGAAGAGATCTAGTGTTGAGAGGGGTATTTTGTTGCTGACTGCTGTAAAGTCTCTTGATGCTGGCTGTGAAAGATCTGTTGTTGATGCCAGGAGTCTATTGTTGCTTGGGGGGAATTTTGTTGCAGGTGGTCCATTGTTGCTGGGGGGATCTATTGTTGCTGGGGGGACTCTATTGTTACTGACTGCAGGGGATCTATTTTGGTACATTTTTTGTTATCATTGCCAAATTCCATACAAATTACAAATGATACTTGGTTCTGTATGCTCTAAAAACGGCAATGCTGGGAGGTGGGTAGGTAGTGAAACCAAGGAATGGTGCTCATAGGTGGGTATGGGCGGAGAAAATAGGTGACTCAGAAGGGGGAAGTTCCTGCACCTATTCTCTAAGACAAAAAGCCCTGGGAACAGTGATCTCTCTCCTCCTCCAGTCAGTCCCATTCCCCCACATTTAGAAACACCTCCCAGGGAACACACTTAACCCCTTCATCGCCCCCTAGTGTTAACCTCTTCTCTGCCAGGGACATTTACACAGTAATCAGTGCATTTTTATAGCACTGAATGCTGTGTAAATGTTAATGGTCCCAAAAATGTGTCAAAGGTGTCCAATCTGTCTGCCGCAATGTCGCAGTCCCACTAAAAATCGCAGATCGCCACCATTACTAGTAAAAAAATAAAATAATAAAAATGCCATAAATCTATCCCCTATTTTGTAGACGTAAACCAATCAATATATGTAAAAAATATATATATTTTTTTAAATTGTCGCTCTTTTTTTGTTTATAGTGCTAAAAATAAAAACCGCAGAGGTAATCAAATGCCACTAAAAGAAAGCTCTATTTGTGGGTAAAAAGGGAAATCAATTGTGTTTGGGTACAACATCACACAGCTGCGCAATTGTCAGTTAAAGTGACGGACATTAAGTGGTAAAAATGAAAAGACTACCTAGTGATCTGGCCGTTTAGGTCCCTGTTCAGGTATTTCCTGTTAGGCCTCAGCCCCTGTTTCCAAATGGTTCTCTTACCATGCCATCTTTTCACACGTGCAGGAAGAGGCCATTTCAGCACATATTACACATTCATGGTTCACTGTTGTCATTGGGAAATGCCTTGCAAGTGCATGCATTCATGAAATGGCTTTGCAGCATATCAGTGGTACAGAAATGCAACAAAGGAAGAAAAAAAGCTAATAAGTAATTTCATTAAAAAATGATGACAATTGTTTATAATACAGTGCTTTAGCAAATATTCAGTTAGCCTTTCCATATGCATCCCCTGACCTTGCGGTTTGTCTCCATGCTGGAAATACAAAATAAGGAATCCATGTGGTTAAGATGTTCATTTAAATGAGTAAAACACAGGCAATGTAAACAAAAGAATGAATGCAAAGCCTTTTTACCATTTCAATGTGTGTTCTGGAGATAGCTCAATCCAACAATGTTCCACTGTCGGGAACATTTTATAAGACCAGTATCATAAAACTACTTGTCACATTTTTCACAGTTCAAGTATTAAGTCGTAAATACAGTAAAGACGTTCCAGCAACAATCAAGTGAATTGGAAACCATAAATTTCAGAAGCTGAACTAGGCAATAGAATTAGTCTGCAGAATCAAATGTATGGTGTCAGTGTGCTAAAGTTCTGGAATTTACCGTACCATTCAATGAAAGCATTCATTTGAAATCAATAGATTATAGTGATTAATTTGCATTAGACTGTATTTCACTGTACACATTATCCATTGTATAAAGGCGTTCTTGTCCTCTTGAACTTAAAATTCATTTTCCTAGAATAAAAATTTGTATTAAGTCCAAAATGGCTGCTCTGTCTGTTGGAATATGAATAAATGCCTTTTTTAATGGCTTGTTTCATGACCCCAGCATGTCCGAGGCAGAAGGCTGGTTAACTAAAGGATGTCTAAAACGGAAAACATATCAAATACATATTCCATACCTAAAATTGCATGAATACAAGAGCATTGACACTCTGAAACAGAGTGACACCAAGCTGTGAGACTGGGGGTGGGGGGGCATTTCTCCCAGGCAAGTACTAATAGGTTGTGTTGGGCTGATGGCCTTAGTGGAGATAATTCAACATCAATTTGGGACCTGAACACATGCTCAGAATGATATAAACAGTGCTTTCTGTTTACACCTTCTATCATAATGTATGGTGGAGTGAAGTCTTCCAACACCAACTTCCAATGCAGATCGCAGATGACATGAGAGTCAACGCAGAGTGCTGCAAAGGAGGCTGAAGCTGGGTGAGATAAAAGTTTTGGCATATTAAACCATATCCAGTAGATATACTCACCCTTCACCATGGCCCAAAATTGCTGTGCCCCCTGCAGCACACATTCCCACACAAATCTATCACTACCATGAAAGGAGTAGTTGGTTGTTTTTGCTCAGACCTCTGTTCTATAGTGACAAAAAAAAAAGAACTAAAGAACAAAAATGTAATATATATATATATATATATGTATATATATATATATATATATATATATATAGATATATAAATATCTATATATACAGTAAAATCTTGAGCATAATTCGTTCCAGAATCATGCATGTAATCCAAAGCACTTGTATATCAAAACAAATTTCCCCATAAGAAATAATATAAACTCAAATGATGTGTTCCACAACCATTTATAAAGAAGTCCGACAGTTTATAGTCCATATAAAAAGATTATAGCAATGTGATAGATTGTGTAACCATAAAATGTCTATCCACTAAGTATGGAGGTTAAAGATGTTCACATAGACTGTCCTCAACACCGCCGGTTCTCACTGCTGTCAGTCTGCAATCGTGACTGGGAAGACTACCCTGCAGTAGAGTGATCTGAAAGCGAGGCTTGAAGCGCTTGTGGAGCGCAGAGTGGATGTCGATGTCGGTGCGGAGGATGATCTATGTGGACAGCTTTACCCTGGATGCCTACATAGTTCCTGTTTTAATCATCAACCATGTGAGTTCCTAAATGTTGTACCTTCATCATATGTAACCATATTGCTACACTTAGAGGTGCCTCTCTTCTCTTTTATACTCAGTTGAGACATGATGCTACTTGTATATCAAGATATTGCTTGTATGTCAAGTCAAAATGTATTTTAAAATGTTGCTTGTCTTGCAAAACACTCTTAAACCAAGTTACTCTCAAACCAAGGTTTTACTGTATCTATATATCTATTGATGTATATAGATCTAGATCTATATCTATATATATAGATATAGATCTATATCTATACAGGCGGTCCTCTAAAAATGACTCCTACTTACAAACAGAGGGAGACAGCAGGAAGTGAGAGGAAATCTACCCTTGGGAAGGGAAATTCACTCCTGTAAGAGTTATTATGGGAAAAAGGTGTCTCTGCTGATGCATTATCAACAGTACATGTTTCCCTACTAACCCCAAATTTTCAAAATCCAATTGTCATAGAGACAGAAAGTGAGGTGAAATCTTCTGAACAGGGGCACAGACAGCAAAACAAATGTTACAGGGGTAACAGCTGACTGCCTGGTTCCGTTCCCTACAGCAGCAATGATGCATGGGAGCGGAACTGGGAGGGAAATTCAAATGTAAACACAAACACATAAAAGGAGGTGATACAGTGTAATCTGAGAGGATTACACTGTATCACCTTTCAATCTGACACAGTGCCTTTACAGTGCCCCTTGCCTGTCATTTTTTGCCCATAAAAAAATCTTTTGAAAATGGCATCAAAAAAGCGCCACTTTCCTACAAAGGCACTTTTGGATCAGTTGAGCGACAGCGGCAGCGACATGGAGGTGCTCGCAGAACAGAGCGATAGTGAGTCATGGGGAGATTTGTCATCTGACTCTGACACTAACACTGATCCGGAAAGTGATAACCGTGATGATCCTGCACCTGACCTAAGCAATGTGCGCACTTGGTGCCCTATAGACAGCGATACGGACCAGGTAGCGCTCCCGAGATTCCGATTCACTGGATCACCTGGGATGAAGGTAGATGTTGAGAGTGACAACCCTCTGGCATACCTGCAATTATTTCTCACTGAGGAGGTAATTTTAAAAATTGTCACAGAGACCAATCGCTACCAAGAGCAGCAATCCGCTACGCTGTATGCCAGGTTTTCCAGAACCAGAAAATGGGAACTGGTGACTAAAGAGGACATCTGGCAGTTTCTCCGACTCATCATTCTTCAGGGGGTGGTGGGGAAACCGCTCCACAAATAGGTTACTGACCACTCCGTTTTTTGGCACCGTGATGTCCGAATACCGTTTTTCGCTCATTATGAAGTATTTACACTTCACTAACAATGAAGAATTTGATGAGGCCACGCATCCTGTGCCCAAACTAAAAAAAATCTGGGAGGTGTGCCAAATGATTGTGACCAATTTCCATGAAGCCTACGTGCCAGAAGGGGACTTCAGTGTGGATGAAAGTCTGATGGCCTACAAGGGACGCCTAAGCTGGATACAGTTTATAGCATTCAAAAGAGCGCGGTTTGGCATCAAATTCTACATGCTCTGCGACTCATCCACCGGATACATCTGGAATTTCGTCATTTACACCGGTAAAGGCACGAAGTTCACCCCCAGGTACAGCCGCTATGGGATGGCCACATCATCTGTACTTACACTGCTGGAGCCATTGCTGAACCAAGGATATTGTGTGACAACGGACAATTTCTACACATCTTCGTAACTGTATAAGGGTTTTGCTCCAAAACAAAACTGATGCGTATGGTACTGTTAGGCCTAACCGACGTGACACGCCATCTATGTTTGGCAAGAAAAAACTAAAAACTGCAGAAATCGTTGCCTTTCAGAAGGGTAAGATGATGGCAATGCGATTGCGAGACAAGAAGGACGTGTGTCTCATGAGTACCGTGCACAATACCTCCACTGCCATGGTCCATACAAAACATGGGAAAGATGTGCTGAAGCCGCAAGTCCTGATCGACTATAACAACAAAATTGGAGGTGTCAACAGAGCCGATCAGGCAATGACATTTTACCCGGCTATGCGCAAACATAAAAAAAAATATTATAAGAAGATTTTCAGGCATCTTCTTCAACAATGCCTTTTGAATTCTTATATCCTTTATAAAGCAAAGAGTGGCATACCTCTTGTTCATTCTGACTTTATCTGGAAGGTGGCTGAGCAGATTTTTGTCAACCACCAGACGCCATCAGTAGCTGCGAACAGACCCGGACGACGTGCTGTTGACGTTGTCAACCCAGAACGTCTGACAGGTCGTCATTTTATGGACGACATACCGCCAACTGCAAGAAAGGCAGCACCTACCAGGATGTGCGTGGTTTGCTGTTCAAAGAAAGATGGCAATGGAAAGAAAGTCCGAAAAGAAACAAGGTTCCATTGTCCTGATTGTGACGTCAGACTTTGTCCAGTTCCATGCTTCAAAATGTTTCACACTCAGGACGTTTATTGAATTTATGACAAATTTCATTATTTTTCATTACATTATTGAATAAAATTATATTATTTATTAGATTAAAATTCATGAGTTTGTGTTTCAAATTTATCACATCTGGGATGTCTACTAGAGTCTTGATTGGTCAGGTTTAAGTAAGTAATTACTAAGAATTGCAGGCCTATAATACATATCACCAAATTTCCATGCAAAAAATTGTACCGCTTTTGGTACAAAATTCCAGACATAATCATACCGCCAGGGAGGTTAAGAACAAACCTACAGTCCCTAGCTTGTTTGTAACCCAGGTACTGCCTGTATCCCCTTTGCATTTGTAATAGAAATTAATGAAGACAGACTTATTTGAAGTCAAGCTTGGGTGTCAACCATGGCTCACCCCAAAGATGCAATGGAAGAGTGACCGTAGCCACCCAGGCACAGGAAGTGTATTGTTTGTAGGATTACCAGATGGAGAAAAAGAGGAAAAAGGGCCTGAAAAAGTAGAACAAATTGCAGCCACCACATCTAAGGACTGGAAAAGTGCAATATAATATTATTTATTTTCCGTTTTTAGGTGGGAGATGCTTTAGTGGGAATAACTCCATCATGCAATTAGAGGTATTACGTTCACATAATAATCTCAGAATTCAGAAATTCGACAATCCTATTTAGGTGTATTTAGCATTTGGAAACACACGTAGGCTACATTCAGTCTAATAGCATGTAGTTTGTAAATTGCCCGCACGTCTCTGTGCAGTTACAACTACATGCCTCACTGTGACCGCACTATAGAAACTGAAGTATGTATGTTCCCCAAGTTTCAACAAGGCACAGCTGTTATATTTCATTATTTCACTTATAGTATATTATATGAAAACACAGAACCTGTTTCTCATATAATTGCTCATTCTCTTTGTACAGTTGACTCATATAAAACACACTAATTTATATTGCTGCATATAAACTTGTATTATAAAGGACCAGTTTGTAAAAATGTTTACATTGAAAATGTTTGAAAACGCAGACATAACATAAGGTTGTAATATACTAGTCACTTTCATTTTTCTTAGGCTGTATAGCAAAGGACCATTTAAGTGCTATGAGTTTTCTTCAAATTGGTGCAATAAAATCTGTGAATAAAAACATAATTTGGATTAGGTAACCTGTTTTATGGCACCTGATATATACCAGATACGTTCCTTGTCTTGCTCACTATTTCATCATGTTTTTGTTGAAATAAAGACCAGCCACTGGTTAATCTCATTTTCTTTTAAAAAGGGTTATCATCTACATTTATCATATTTACTTGACAAAAAAGAATGGGAATAAAAGAGATTATCCATTATAAAGAAAAGCAAACCCATTCTTTCCTTTGCAGATCAGTGAAGAGGGGCCCTGTTCTCCCTCATAGCCCCTTTCCTTCGGTATAGGCCCTCAGATATCAGATTTTACCATCACAGAAACATCTGTTCTCAGTGTCAAGAAACCTTATGCTGGTACAGTAGCTCCTAGTGCTAGGGTCCCAGTATGTATACAGACCCTACACCAAGACCCCTTTCATACTGGGGCACTTTACAGGCATTTAACGCTTAAAATAGCACCTGTAAAGCACCTGAAAAGCACCTCTCAAGCCACCCCAGTGTAAAAGCCTGAGTGCTTTCACACTGGAGCGATGTGTTTGCAGAATGGAAAAAAAAGTCCTGCAAGCAGCATCTTTGGGGCTGAGCGGGAGCGGTGTATACAGTGCTCCTAATCCACCCCTGCCCATTGAAATGAATGTGCAGCACTGCCAAAGCACCTGCCACAACACACTGGCACTATTAAACTGGTGCACCAGTATTTAACCGGTATTGAAGTGGTTAAATATTAATTGGCATTTCTGCCATAATTTAGGGTGTCAGTAAAAAATGTGCCCCGTCAGTAAGTTTCCCATGTGTTGCCTGTAAAAAAAGTAATGGGTTGTTGGCAAGCCTGGTTGCTATTTGCCCCTCCAGACCTCTAATGCGATCTTCCAGGAGTACACCCTACTCACATTTCTCACAGCAGTATTCATCCCCGACTCAATCAGCAAGGCTGTCCACAAGGATCCCTTCATCAGGCGACCGCTCTACAACTCTAGGCCCAGGCTCTACCAGTCCTAGGCACACTCACGCAGGCCTCTTGCTGGTTGTAAGATGGCGTCCTGAGAGAGCGAGTCCCGGCCACACTACCTCTTTTATCTCCTTCCCCAGCAGACTGTGCGATTGCCCATTGCATCCTGGTATTACAGTGGCATTGTGGATTTTGTAGTCTCAAACCAACTCATGGCAATAGAGTCACTTCCTCCTTCACTACAGTACCCACCATGCTTTGTTCCATGGTTTAACAGAACCAAAGATTTAATGGCATAACATAAAATGTACAAAAACATTTCCTATGGCATCAGCCTAGTTAGCATACCTGTCTATGAGGCCAGACAGGCCTGGACACTCGCTTTTCAAATGTCTATCTACACACATGCGCTGTTCCTGCAACATCTATCTCTTGGGGACTAGCTAGACTGAATCCCATTTCTCTTTCGTTCATGGATGGACACAGCCTTAATATTGACAAGTGGGATTAACCTATCTATCTTTAGGAGTGACTAGTCAGAAGTATTAACTTCAAAGCAGAACTGCCCCGCCCAGGGTGCGGTCCCACTGACTATATGCCCTCAGCCTGCACAAAAGCAATTCATTTTTTTCTGCCTAGTCTAAGAAGAAGACATGGCTCTCTTCAGACCCTTGGAGGCTTTTAGTTTGGATTCATTTTTTGGATTTTATATTTATTTAAGTTTTTCCTGCGATCTTCAATCAACTGCTGACTGGGCGACAGGCTGGATCCCATCAAGCGTGTGCCGACCATAGCTGCGCGCTGGGTCGTCCACGACATGCCCGTCGCTCTACGGGTGGCCGGTGAGCTATACGCTCCAGGGTTTGCATCGGACCAGTCTACAGGGCCAAGTCGCAGTAGCCTGACCGACAGCTACCTCCGTTACCATGCGGTACATGTGCTTCGATCAACTGCCGACTGGGCGTCAGGCTGGATCCCAGATCCTTGTATTCTTCCCAGTTTCGGCCATCGAGTGTGTGCCGACCATAGATGCGCGCTGGGTCATCCACGACATGCCCGTCGCTCTACGGGTGGCCGGTGAGCTATACGCTCCAGGGCTTGCATAAAGACCGATCTACAGGGCTGAGTCGCAGTAGCTTGGCCAACAGTCATCTTCGTTACCATGCGGAAGATGCACTGTCCAGGATGCTTCCAGCATAAACCCACAGGAAGGCTAAGTAGCTACTACCTTGCTTTAGCAAGAAGACAGAGCTGGGCATCCTTGGAGAGATGAGTAAAGGGTAAAGGGCCTTATCCCCCTTCTCCCTTCTCCCCTCCCCCCCTCATCTCTGCTGCAGCCAGGAGTGGTGGGTTACTTGTTTGGGGGTCCCTGTGTCAGGTGTGTGGGACACCTGAGCTGGCAATTGATGCCCCTGCACCCAATTTATCGGTGGACGCTAGGCGGCAATCCTAGATGCCTTCGTAGCCAAGGTGGAAGCAGCGCGTGGGAGAATAGGGGCTAGAAAGCGCCCCCTCCCTCCGCCATTTGCTGGGGACAACTCAGATGCGTTGCCGGGTCCAGCTAGCACTCATGACCCTGGCCCTGAGATATCTTAAGATGCGGACCAGAAACCCTCTTTAAGAGAGTTTCTTGAAAAGATGGACCTTGCTCCCGATAGTGGACCCTCCTGTGTCCAGATTAAACAAGCTCCACCATACCAGTGGAGGGGGCTCCTGCCTTCAAAGACCCTGCGGACGAGAAGGCTGAGGCGATCACCCGCAACCTGTACACGATAGTGTGTTGACGGTATGCCCAACCATAGTTGGGGCCCTGGTGTCTCAGACACGCACGGAAGGGGCAAAGATGCTGCTCAATGGGTTACAAGGCCAAAAATTCATTTCTAAATCAGCCTTAGTCACTATTCCTCTGCTGGCCAGAGCTCAGGTCAGGCGGTGGAGTTACGCCGTCTACTTTGGTTAATATTTGGTCCGCCAACCAATCTTCCAAGAAAGCTCTTGCTTGACTTGCTCTTTTAGGGCGACAGACTTTTTGGAACTCCCCTGGATGACATAATTAAAGATGCTACAGGAGGTAGAGCACACTGCTCCCACAGTCCAAAAAGGGAAAGGAACCACGCCGTAGGCAAGGGCCCTTCTTTACCCCACACAAGCGTTTTTTTTTGTCCGCCCAGTACGGCGAGTAAAAGACCACAGGCCGATAAAGCGCCTGCTCAGGGAATGAGACGTCCCTGGTTTCGCAAACTCAACAAACCTGCAGACAAAGCTACGTCCGCATGAAGGTTTGTCCCCACCGATCTCTCAGGTGGGGGGATGTCTTCGCGAAATCGCGACCCGGTGGACATCTCAGGTCCCCGACCGGTGGGTTTGCAAAGTAGTGTCTTCAGGATATAAGATAGAGCTTCTATCCTGCCCACCAAACAGATTGTTTTTTCCCTCCAACCGCCAGCTACAACTGACTCGTCAGGAAGCCCTATTTGGGGCAGTTCAAGACCTGCTGAAACACGGGGTGGTTATTCCTGTCCCAGTACAGGATCGGTTTCAGAGGTTTTACTCCAATCTGTGCATAGTACAAAAGAACCTCAAGGCCCTCAATTGCTTCATGTAGGTACAAGATTCCGGATGGAATCGGTTCGCTCTGTCGTCACTGCCCTCCAGCTGGGGGACTTTCTGGCATCCTTGGACATCAGGGATGCCTATTTACATGTCCCCATATGCACAAAGCATCAGAGACTCTGCGCTTTGCAGTCGGGGGAAGACCACTATCAAATTGTGGCTCTCCCCTTTGGCCTGGCATCGGCACCAAGGGTGTTCACCAAGGTGATTGCCCCAATTCTCGCCCTACTAAGACAACGTGGCATCGCTGTCGTGGGCTACTTGGACGACCTGCTTCTGAGGGCCGCTTCAGCCTCAGAATTAGAGGTGAGCGTGTCTATAACATCAGACCCTCAGACACTTGGGTGGCTACTGAACATTCAGAAGTCAGTAATGGTAACGACTCAATGCCTAGTATATCTGGGATTGATTCTGGACTCCTCAGCGGCAAAGGTTTGCTTCCCTGTGGAAAAGTTGCAGACCCTTCAGGCTGCGGTGCGGTAGTTGACATCCCAGAAGGATCGTCACTCCGCTTCGCATGTGAGTACTGGGCCTCATGGTGGCCTCCTTCGAGGCGGTACCATAGGCGCAATCTCACACGCGAGTGCTACAGAAGGAAATTCTGTCCAGATGGGACACGTGCCCATCATCCCTGGATTATCTAATCAGGGTTAGGGCCTCCTACTTGGTTAGGGCCTCCCTTGTTGGTGGCTGACCTCACTGGCACTTCTGTCCGGGAAGTCGTTCCTTCCTTTCACTGGATAGTCATCACGACGGCCGCCAGCCTTACCGGTGGGGGAGTCTGGGGGGTTCAGTCGACCTAGGGTCGCTGGTCCCTAGAGGATTCCCATTTGCCGATCAAGGTCCTGGAACTTCGGGCGATCAGGCTGTGCCTCTCCACATGGTCTCAGAGGCTACGAGGCCGCCCAGTCAGGATCCAGTCGGACAACGCCACAGCGGTGGCATATGTCAACCATCAAGGTGGAACAAGTAGCTCAGCTGCAGCGTCAGAAGTCGCTCACATCCTAAGGTGGGCAGAGTGGAGCATACCGGCACTGTTGGCCATATACATTCCTGGTGTGGAAAACTGGCAGGCGGACTACCTGTGTCACCAGATGCTGGGCCAAGGAGAATGGTCTCTGCACCCGGAGGTGTTTCAGCTCCTTTGCCCAAGATGGGGCACGCCAGACATATATCTCCTGGCATCAAAACAATCAAAAGGTATTGAGGTTTGTGGCCAGGTCAAGAGACCCATGGGCGGACAGATGCATTAGTGGCACCGTGGAGTCAGTACCGGCTAATCTATGCCTTCCCTCCTCTAAAACTCCTGCCTCTTCTGCTTCGCAAAGTAGAGGCAGAGGGGATTCCTATGATCCTAATTGCTCCGGATTGGCCTTGGCGTCCTTGGTACGCCGATCTAGTGTGGCTAGTAGCAGATGTCCCTTGGCATCTACCGCTGAGAGAGGACCTGGTTTTACAAGGTTACATACTGCATCCTGCTTTACAGTCACTGGCTTAACGGCATGGCTATTGAAAGCCAGGTACTAAGAGACCGGGGCCTGTCGGATTCTGTGATTCCTACCCTGAGGAAGGCTAGGAAGTTATCCTCTAGGAGGATTTATTATCGCACTTGGAGAGCTTACTTCGCCCTTTGGGAGGAAATTAAGTGGAATCCTCGGACTTAAATAGTGTCCAGAGTCCTGCTGTTCTTACAGCGCGGGGTGGACCAAAAAGCTTGCTTAAGCACGATTAAGGGGCAGATATCTGCCCTGGCTGTTTTCTTTCAGCGACCCCTGGCGACTCACTCTCTCTAGTGAGAACATTTGTACAGGGGGTTCGGCATGTGGCCCCTCCGGTCTGTCCTCCACTACCTCCGTGGGGATTTAAATAGCAGACGCACCTTGGCGTCTACCGCTACGAGAGGATCTGCTGTCACAAGGTCCCATAGGTCATCCTGCTTACAGTCAATGGCTTTAATGCCATGACCTCTTGGTGCCTCTAAACCACCATTTGAGAACATTAGGGAAGTTCCCTTGTTGACACTTTCTCAGAAAGTGATTCTTTTTGTGGCTGTTAGGTCAGTTAAGACGGGTTCTGAGCTGGCAGCCTTGTCATGAAGGGCTCCCTATTGATCTTCCACAAGGATAAGGTGGTGCTGCATCCGCAGCCTTTTTTCTTCCTAAGGTCATTTTGACCTTCCATCTCAAGGAAGACATTGTACTGCCATACTTGTGTCCCCATCCGTCGAATCCAAGGAGACCACGTGGCATCCCTTGGACATTGTCCGAGCTCCGAGAATATACTTGTCTGTTTCTGCTCCGTTCCGGAGTTCAGACTCACTGTTTGTTTCGGTGGCTGGTCCCAAGAAGGGCCTAGTGGTCTCTTCGGCCACCATTTCAAGGTGGACCCGACAGATCCTGATCAGGCTTATGCCATAAAGGGTTGGGCGCCTCCCTATCACAATGCATTTGACTAGGGCAATGGTGCCTCTTGGGTTTTCTGACATCAGGTGTGTAAGGCGGCGACCTGGTTGCCCGGTCACACTTTCACTAAACTTTACAAGTTGATGTGAGTGCATCTTCGGATGCTTCTTCGGCCGTAAAATTTTGTAGGCGGCTGTTTAGAGTTACAACTCCTCAGTTGAGGAGCTCTGTTTTGGGGTAAAGTTTATTTTTATGCTGTTCCCACCCCTCATTTTGACACTGCTTTGGGACGTCCCACTTGTCAAGATTAAGGCTGTGTCCATCCATGAACGAAAGAGAAAATAGGATTTTATGCTCACTGTAAAATCTCTTTCTCTGAGTTCATGGATGGACACAGCACCCACCCCTCTTTGTCTGTACTGCTTGCTACAAACTGAATTGCTTTGGTGCAGGCTGAGGGGATATAGTCAGTGGGACCGCACCTTGGGCGGGGCGGTTCTGCTTTGAAGTTAACACTTCTGCCTAGTCACTCCTAAAGATAGATAGGTTAATCCCACTTGTCAAGATTAAGGCTGTGTCCATCCATGAACTCAGAGAAAGAGATTTTACGGTGAGCATAGAATCCTATTTTTCCTGTCCCCAATGTGCAACTTTAACTGATAAACCAAGTACTAATTGCATTTGTAGACAGTGACAGACTGACTGTCACACCTGTCAAATAATACACGTTTAAGTTCAAACATTCCTGGTTGGTTGTTGACCTCAAATTTTGTGCTGCACGAAATAGCCCCTGGCCTGTAATTGGACAATAAAGGAAAATCATCACGCTGACAAGGTCATAAGACTTCTCTCTCCTCTTCGACAACAGTAGAACCCTGCTTGGCTCAGACTGTTGCTGCCCACCCTCTCCAAGGATGGGTACTGTTGGGTGTAGAACCTGTGAAGGGCACAATCCAGACAGATTCATGTATTTGTGCTAGTTCTTTGTAAAATTATTTCTTTTATTGAGGTATAATTGGAATAAATTGAGCTTTTAATATCTGCCCGAGCATTAAACATTTCAAGCTCATTGATGTGACTCTTATGCCCCGTTTTTTTTCATGATGAAAAATTACATTTTTTTCCAAGACAAAAAGTGATCGTGTGTACGGGGCATTAGTTTGTACTAAAGTGCAATGTTCTTTGATTACAAAACACGTCTTCTGCTGGAATTTGATTTAGGCTGTAATAGCAGTGCTGGGAGACACAATATTTTATGTTAAGCAACACATCAGTTTATATCCAACAACGACCTGGTGAAAAATTTCATTTAAAATGTTTTATTGATCATAACTGAAGACCTGACTGTCTGGCATGTTATTTATTTTTCATTTTTTTGAAGTTTTATCCCCTTTAAATTTACATGGTGATTTCATTATAATTTGACTTATTAGTAACATGCACTTCTTATGTTTATTTGAATTTGTCGTTGTGTTGTTTGGAATCAGTTTGAAAAGTGGCTTAACATAAACCAGAGCCAGACGTGTTAGTTGAACTACACAGTTCCTGAGTGTTCTCGGTAAAGGGCATTTCTAAGAGATGTTATTAGGCAGAAAGTATAATTACATGTCAGACTAAACTCATGCCAGAGTTTTTGTGGCCTCATAAGCTTAAGTGGATTAATTAAGTGGGATAAGAATACAATGACTTTGTACACAGATATAGCTTCATGTTTATAGCTTAAAGTTTAAAGCTGAACTATATTCAGATATAAAAGACACAATAAACGATTCCTTGTAATACATTTATTAAATGTAATTTTTAAATGCAAGCAATGTAAGTACCTGCATTTGACCTGGTATCAGCACCTTGCAGAAAAGCATATACAAGGATACAATCATCTGATAGGGGGAGACATCATAGTGACAGAGAGAGAAGCTCATCACTATGCATGGTCCAGTTACAGAATTGGGTGGGTCCAGGATGACTTGGGCTCAGAAGAAGTGGGCTGAATGATGCTGGCCATCAGACTGATGATATCTCGTGGCATAAAAAATATGTGGGTACGATCTTTGTATTGAAGTTGAATTATTGCAGCAAAAGCTGGTTTTGTTATTTTATCTTTGACTAGGTCAGTTATTTTCATCTTGTTTTTTTTTTTGTAAGTGCATTGTTTTCGTTTTCTTCTTACTTGGGGCACTTTTCCTACTGAGGTTAATGCTTCAAAACATAGGAAAGAAAGTAAGTAAGATAGCAAAGAGATTCTGAGTGGTGACTGGTGAGTTCAACAATTGTTTCTTAAGAAGAATTTACACATGGAGCTTGCTGTCTAGAGAAGCTTGCTCTCTCTAAATTAAATGTTGCTTGTCTTGGAATGCAATTTCTTGATAAATTATGACAGTTGAAAGGTACACACTACTTGCTTATTGTACCCCTTTAGTCCTGTTATTAATGGACAGCACTATTCTTGTCTAGTACTGGTGACTTGTGGAGAAAGGGCACTTGCAGGTTCTGACCATTGCTAATTTCAGAACCATACTCCTGGTGTCCTGCCCAATGCAACAGGTCTAATGATACAACTAGAAGGGCAATAATTTAGATTGTTAGGCTGTCGAGCCCACTGATCATGTAGATTGTTGCAGAATTACTTTCCCCATTTTGTTTCAGAGTTCCCCCGGGATCATTTACTAACCTACAATTCCCCTATGAGTTGAAATCGTGCAGCATGATTAATTGTTAACAACATTTCATTGGGGTGTAGCCTACCTTTTTTAAGGGTGAGAAGGATACGCTGTGCCCCACAAAAATTTGGGTGAAAATAAATCTATTTGTGTGATTGCTACTTTCAAGACCTGTAAGTGCCTTTCTATTCATGTATGTTTAACCACTTCAGCCCCAGAGGGTTTTACCCCCTTCATGACCAGGCCATTTTTTGCGATACAGCAATTTGTTATTTAAACTGAAAATTGTGTGGTCGTGCGACACTGTATCCTAAAAGATTTATGTCCTTTTTATCCCCACAAATAGAGCTTTCTTTTGGTGGTATTTGATCACTCCCTCTGTTTTTATGTTTTACACTATAAACAAAAATAGACTGTCAATTTTGAAAAAATATATATACAGTCATGCTCGAAATTGTTGGCACCCCAGAAATTTTTCCAGAAAATCAAGTATTTCTCACAGAAAAGAATTGCAGTAACACATATTTTGCTATACACATGTTTTTTCACTTTGTGTGTATTGGAACAAAACAAAAAAAAGGGAGGGAAAAAGGCAAATTGGACATAATGTCACACAAAACTCCAAAAATTGGGTGGTTAAAATTCGTGGCACCCTTTAAAAATTTGGGATAAATAAGATTGTTTCAAGCATGAGATGCTCCTTTAAACTCACCTGGGGCAAGTAACAGGTGTGGGCAATATAAAAATCACACCTGAAAGCAGATAAAAAGGAGAGAAGTTCACGTAGTCTTTGCATTGGGTGTCTGTGTGTGCCACACTAAGCACGGACAACAGAAATAAGAGAAGAGAACTGTCTGAGGACTAGAGAACCAAAATTGTGGAAAAATATCAACAATCTCAAGGTTACAAGTCCATCTCCAGAGATCTAGATTTGCTTTTGTCCACAGTGCACAACATTATCAAGAAGTTTGCAACCCATGGCACTGTAGCTAATCTCTCTGGGCGTGGACGGAAGAGAAAAATTGATGAAAGATTGCAACGCAGGATAGTCCGGATGGTGGATAAGCAGCCCCAAACACGTTCCAAAGAAATTCAAGCTGTCCTGCAGGCTCAGGGAGCATCAGTTTCGAGCATGACTGTATTTTTTACTAAAAATTTAATTTCTTCATCAATTTAGGCCAATATGTATTCAGCTACATATTTTTGGTAAAAAAATTTCCAATAAGCGTATATTGATTGGTTTGTGCAAAAGTAATTGTGCCTACAAACTATAGGATATTTTAATGGCATATTTATTTTTATTTATTTTTTACTAGTAATTACAGCGATTTTTAGTGTGACTGCGACATTGCGGCGGACAAATCAGACACCTAATTGACATTTTTAACACTTTTTTGGGGACCAGTGACATTATTACAATGATCAGTGCTAAAAATATGCACTGTTACGCTACTAATGACACTGGCAGGAAAGGGGTTAACACCAGGGGCAATCAATGGGTTAAGTGTGTCCCTAGGGGGTGCTTGCTAACTGTGTGGGGGTTGCTCTGACTGGGTGAAGACAGAGATCAGTGTTCCTGCACAGCAGGAACACAAGATCTCCATCTTCTCCCTGTCACAATGGCGATCTGCCTCTCCCGAGAATGATCGTGGGTGGCCGGTGGATATCAGGTCCGCCGGACACGCTGATTGGCATCGACTGTGTCCAATCAGTGCGAGATCGCACCTCCAGGGGCGTGTGCACACCTCCCAGTGTCTGTTGCACAAAATGATGTACAGGTACATTTTTTTACCGCAGCAGAGCCGACCTGCCGCAGAACTTCTGCGGTAGGCGGTTGGCAAATGGTTAAAGCAAAACTCTAGACCATTCATAGTAAAAATAATAAGCAGTTTTTGCTGCTTACATTCAATATGAAGTTATCCCCTACAGTTTTACCTTTTTAACACTAGATGTCCTCAGTCTTTTGCATTGAAAGATGGCCAATGTCCTTCAACCCACCTCCTTTAAAACCAGGCTGTCATTGATCCGCTATCTGGGGCAGTGTCATCAGGCAGCCTGTCTCAGAGTATCACTGTACAAAACAGTGCTCACAGGTCATAACATAACATAAGTTTCCGTTACAACATATTCCTGTTTTTTCATCTGGACTCTTAAGTGTTTTCTGCCCATTGGACCATGCTGCACCTACCCACAAGTGGTACATATTTCACTCTTTGAAGCACATTGTTCTTGCCCGTCGTACCATGCTGCACCTACCCACAAGTTGTACATGTTTCACTCTTTGCAGCACATTGTTCTTGTCTGTCCCAGTAAATAGATGGATCAGACAGAAGAAAAAACACCAAACTGCTGTACAATAGCATGAATCTATATGGCCTGCACATTAATCTTAGAATTTAAGAGGCCCTCGATCACACAAATGAGATGACTTCATAGTTTAGAAGATTTTTTATAATGAAAAATAGCATCAATTTTTTTGACACAAAGCAGCTGTAAAAACTTAGGTTACCTACACCAATGTGGCATACATAACATGCCCTGCTATTTTTTAAATACTGAATACATTACATTTGATATGACTGCTTTTTAGCAAACTAACTTCCAAGTCAGACATTTAAAAAAAATACGCTGTGGTGCCTTTGACAGCCATGACTCCATTTTCCTGTCATACTCCATCAAACTTAAGACGTGGGTTAAGTGCTTTTGTGATGATAATAATATTTATATTTGCACTATTCGAGGTCCTGGACTTTTGTAAAAACAGTATAAACCTGTCAGAATCAAAAACGCAGCTCTGTATAATCAAATGAGATCAGAAAAAGAGGAGTGGGCAAGATTGATCAAACAAATTGCAGCGTGAGTAAAGCCACAACAATGCATACATTGAACTCTTCCAAAAAAGGGAAACATATTCTTTCACTGAGAACTTTTTATTTTCTTCTTCAACTGGAGGTAAAAAGTCTCAATCAGAACCAGCCACGTCTTGGAGTGCGTTAGCATGTGTTTCTCGTTTTTTGCCTTCAGGAAAAATCTGCCAAGATATCGTCCGTCTTGCCAATCTTTCTTGTGCACTTTACAACAAGTAAATATTATCTTACTTTGAACTATTTCCATATTTGTCACATAAAAAAACTTGCCAACGGCCTCTCTGTTACATAAATCAGAATGTTTAGGTATGCCTTGGATATTTTGTTGGGTTTCCTGTTTTCATCCAAATTTTTTTTCTTTTCATATGAGCCAAATGGTCAACAAATTACTTTCAGCGACAAAACCGCTTTAATATTACATGACAATTTGTAGACAGTTCAGTTTATTTATGTTACAGTGTTTTAAACATCAATTTCAATTCAAAGGTCCGCAGCTGCTATACCATCGCTTTCTGCCAGTTTTACGTTATATGGTGCATTTTACTCTGTATATATGATATCAAGTATTACCCTACAATGCATGCTGGCCCAGCAGTAGTCACAATGCTGTCATACTCAAATCTAGGCCAGAATTTCAAGTCCAAAAACAACTCTTTCATGTTTTCTTTTATTACTTAATAGGTCATTAATGTGGACAGTTTTCAGATGTGATAAATGTAAACGGATTAGGCAATAGTCCTCTAACTTTAAAAGTCACAATTAGTAACATGCTGTGGTATACAGTAATATAAACAGACCTCTTCAAAAATGACAATATATCTTGAAAATCTAAGGGGTGTAATTGTAATTTTAAAGAGGAATTCTGATCTTATACATCTTTGCTCATTACAAGATTTTAATAATTAAAGAGGAACTCCAGTTTTGCCTGGAAACACCCTTGTCCCTGGGTCACCTCTATTGAACGGATGCACCAAATTTCATGGTAAATGTTTTATTGCTTCTATTTTATAGCTACCATAATAGATAATTTTAGAATTTTAGTGCAGGTGCTGAAATATTCAGAATTAGATTTACATGGGAGGTTTTGTAATTATTATTATCACAATAACAGTCCCAATATTGTAAAACGCACTTTGCATCTGTGGATTTTTGGATGTGATGGTTGCTGCAGATTGAAGTAGACTATATTTTTTCATATTGTTAAATTAAAAAATGGTTTATTCTGGGACTTTGCTTGAACCAGTCACCTGGAAGAAATGCATTGAGCTTCCTGCTTGGTGCTGTGAGCAAGGAATGCCCAAATTGCTACAAGCACTGCTTGGCCCATTGGTCTCCTTATTGACAATGCTGACACAATTCTTATTCAAACATCACTAGTGAGATCTGGCGGTTTGAGAAACGGAGCATCTCCTCTCATCTCATAGATAACTGTCCACTAACACCAATGCTGGGGTTTACTTCTTCCTCTGACCATAAATGCTGCTGCATTCTTCCTCTCTGACAACAATATAAGGTACACATTTCCTCCCATTGACTACCAATGCTGGGACATTATTCCTCCCAATGACCAAAGTTAGGGAATTCTTGAAATGTGCTGTCTTTCTTCCGCTGACCACTAATGTAAAGGGATGGTTTTCCTACCATTGACCATCAATGCAGGAGCAATCCTACTCCCACTGACAATCAATGCTGGTACATTCTCCCTCCCAAAACACTACCAATGCTGGGAGATTCTTCCTACTGCTGATCACCAAAGCTGAATTATCCATCCCTTTAAACAAATGCTGGGGCATTATGTGTCACACTGACAACAACATATGAAGCATTCGTCCTCCCATGATGGGAGAGCACACAGTGGCTTTGGTGCAGAACTTTTAGTTTGGAGACCCATGCCTCAGTATGTGGGTTGATTCCCACCTCAAACCCTTTGTACTGCACCTCCCATCCTATATTAAGGATACCATCCACCTCTTACAAAAAGTCCAGCATTTCAAAGTATCCCCAGGAGCACTACTGGTAGCGATCGATGTGGAGGCTCTTTATAGCTCAATCCCACATTCTTTGGGATTATCTGCTATAAAGAACACTCTCCTCCCAATTTTTCGGGGAGATCGTAGGCTCGGAGAATTTCTTATCATGGCACTGGAATTTATACTTTATCATGGCGTTTTTTCTTTTGATGGCTCCCACTTCCTCCAGGTGCAGGGGGTTGCGATGGGGACTTTGTGTGCCCCATCGTATGCCAACCTGTACCTGGGGGAGTGGGAGAAGTTATTTTTGACCAGTACCCCTGTACAACCCCTCATTCATCTTGTATCTGGATGGCACCGATACATAGATGATGTTCTTATGATCTGGGAGGGTTCAATTCCAGAGCTTGAGCGGTTCATGACTATCATGAACTGCAATGATTTTAACCTTAAATTCACTATGAATTTTAGTAGCTCTCGGATTGCTTTTCTCGATGTCACCCTGCTAAAGAGCCCTGATGGGACCCTATCTACGGGACTCTTCAGAAAACCCACAGCGGGTAACACCATATTACACGCCACCAGTGCCCACCCCTCTCCATTAATAAAAACAATACCATATAGCCAATACCTGCGCCTCAAGCGAAATTGTTCGACGCAAGAAGATTTTCTTCTAGAGGCGGCAGGACTAAGAGATAGGCTACTACTTAGAGGCTATTCCAAGAAAAACTTAAAAAGATCCTTTCAACGTGCTAATGGGCACCTTCGGTCACTCCTTTTGACTCAGACAGGAAAGAAATCCTCCGATAACAATGAGGCTGTTAGGATAATTACAAAATACCACTCCCAACATCAACTAACTAGAGACATTTTGAAACGATTTTGGCATCTGCTTTTGATCGATCCCCAATTAGGACCTTTCGTACCAAAGGAACCTGCGATTACATATCGCCGAGCTCAGTCACTCAGGGACCACCTTGTGACCAGTGAGTTTAAAGGCACCTTTAGGTGTGACCCATGCAAGAGGAAAGGCACCTTTACTTGTGGAGGATGCTCCATTTGCCGTTATATTAACTCCGATCGGCAAATTGTTCTACCCAATGGCCAACTCCATAAACCCAGACACTACGCCAATTGCAAAACCTTTGGCGTAGTGTATTTGCTAACTTGCCATTGCAAGAGGTTTTATGTGGGTAAGACCAAACTACCCTTCCATAAACGGGCATCCCGTCACCTGCATGCCATGCGTATGGCCAATCCTGATTTACCCCTTGGGCGTCATATTCTGACCGAACACGATGGACACTTTCTGGGGGTCAAATTTTTGATCCTTGATAGAGTCCATCCTAACCCCAGAGGGGGGGATTGGAACAAAATCCTCTTACAGCTCGAAACCCGTTGGATCGCTGAGCTAGAGGCCAATCACCCTCCTGGTCTTAACGAGCAGATCAGTTTTAGGCCCTTTTTGGAGGGCTTTTCATCTGGGGGGTGCGAGAAAGATTGATACGATACTGTGTTGTTTGGTATTTTTGCCTTTTTCTGTTTGCCTTTTGTATTTCATGTTTCTTGTCCAATTGACTTCTTTGTTTTCATCGTTGTGTAAACATTGATGATTTATGTAATCATTATTATGTCCCTGTATCCCCTGTGCATTCCCCTTTTTAGGGACTTCCCACAGGCTCAGAATTGTTGTCCGTGCGGTGTTTGTTTCACTATATATAGCTGGGCGCACGTAAGCCGTCCCCCTTTTGAGGGACGGCTTCCCCAGACCTGGTCCCTTCGCGCCTTTTAGGTGTCGTTTGACCTAGGGTCTATACCTGCGCCCATAACAGGGATTTGTAAACTGCAGGGGTTTCATTCCTTATACCCCTGGCTTTTTTGCATGTCCCTGGATCTCCTTTTGGCCCTTTGTCCATATACTTACTACTTTAATACCTTTACCTCTTTGTGTCCTTGGCCTGGTATACATTGAACAATGTCCCCTCCTTATTTAAATGGTCTTATCATTTTCCCATTATATATTTAATGTCTGGTGTCCTTCCCAGCAGCCTTTTTTTTTTTTTTTTTGCCGTTTTTTACAACCAATAATCATTTCCCAGTTTAACCTTCACTGCTGACACCTTCTCAGCAGTCTTTGTTTCCGCACCGCCCCTTCCCTTTACATTAGCCTACTCCCATTTACTTCCTGTCCCACTCTCCTTTCCGTGTCAGGTGACTGACTGTCACCTGACAGGCCTTCTCAGTCTTTTCCCCATGCTGTCTGTTTACTACTGCCCACTTCCACACTACCGGCCTATTATGGCTCGCCTGGTCTCTCCGACCACGCCCGCCGTATCTAGGCCCGCCCCCTTACTTCCCTATATAAACCTCTAGCCGTCCAAACAATGTCAGACATTGCTGGACGGCAGAGGTACTAGAGACGCTTGTCTCTTGTAAGTACTCCCTTACTCTGGATCCTTTTATTTATCACTTTTTGCATTGGTTCCCTCCTTCCTTATCTAATGCCTGTTTCTATTGCCATCCATTGTATTCACAGATTGGAGCTCTGCTAGCTCTCTACTGACACCTCTGGCCAAATTTAATATGACACTTTTCTGCTAACCTCAGGTATGCAGTTATTTAATTATTATTTTTTGACATATTTTTCTACATATGGTTAGGTATTTCATTACATGTATATTTATCCTGTCCCTTTTTTTATGGACAGGTTTTTACATTATCATATGTTACTTTGTGACTATATGGGCCTGAGGTCTTGCTATATGTGATTCTGCACCGCCGGCTTCCTTCCTCTTAATTTCATCCAGAGGAGTCTTTCTGCGTCCTGATAGTGGTGTCCTTTCTCTGGGGTGTGCAGGGTTGTTTAAACGCTGTGATTGGTATGTGTGTGTTTTTATCTGCACCTTTTGATGTATTTATTGCCATTTTTCCATTTTGTAACACTTGCAACATATATGCTTTCTTTGTTTTTAAGAAAAGTGGTTCTTATACTCGTTGACTACATATACTTCGGCCCCTGATGAAGGGTAATCCGAAATGCGTAGGGCCGTGTATGTCTTCATGGACCTTGCTTTTCAATGACACCTAACCATGTATTGTTTTTAAATAATTCTATGTGATATATGTGTACAATTTCCATTTTTGAATATTAAATTATCTATTTTTTGGATTACTGTGATTACTGTATACCTTTGTTGCCTTTAAAGCCCCATTTAGGGGGTCCCTCCACTTTTTCCTGTTTACCAGGGGTGTTGGCAACTTACGTGAATCATATAGAGATGTTCCATTTATGCTCATGCCTCTGTAGAAGGTTCTAGAGGGTGTCTTAAGTGACAGCCATATGATGTCACTTAAGAGCAAGGCTGCAGAGCAGCTAATGTGGAAGACAAAATGAAGATCAAAACAGCAGCTTCTAGGAACATAGGAACAGTGGGGAGGCTGGAAACATTGTAAAATAAAAAACTGAAAGTGGCAACCGTGGAGACAAGCAATAAACGAGGCAGAAGGCAGAGTCATGCTCAGGAGGTAGCTCAGGAGGTAGCCCCACTTAGGCCTCGGTCTGTTGTCCTTCAGTCCAAAAACAAAGAACTTGCTTTAAAATTGGACCGATGGACGCCTGACCGATAGGTCAAAACCGATGGTTAGTACGCAAAAGCATCGGTTCCAAACCCGGGCATTCTCAGAATCAAGTCTGGACTCGCGTTGGACTCGATCGGTTTTTACACTGATGGTGTGTAGGCACATCAGACCATCAGTCTGCTTCATCAGTGAACCAATGAAACTGAACTTCAATCCGTTTTCATCAGTTTGGCCTGATCGTGTGTACAGGGCCTAAAGAGGCAGTGAGGTAGAGGCAAGGGGAATCTGAACAGTTTGGCAGAGTAGATCACACCCAGAGGCAGGGTGGGTCATCAACAAGTAGGCAAACAGCAAACATGTAATAGCTGAAAACCATCCAGAAATTTTAGGGTTCAGCTTCAATACTTAAATAGGCCTTCTAGCACTAATGGTGAAATTGGGCATGCATATCTGCTTGCCCATGCATATGCGCAGCATGTTCACTGAAACATGCATGTACACACAAAAGGCTAGCCATGACCCTAGGCCTTCAGCTGTGTGTTGGAGCACTTGCATGCATGCATTGTCTTCTGATGCGATCCTGACATTGTGATATATTTTTTCCCAATAAAAGCCAATGCATTTTTCCCCCACTGATAGTTAATGTTGGGGCTTTTTTCTTCGAACTGACCACCAATGTTAGGCCATTCTTCCTCCCCCTACCACTAATGTTGGGGCATTTTTCCTCTCCCAATCACTAATGTTGAGGCATTATTCCTCCCTAAACCACTAATGTTGGGGCATTTTTCCTCACTCTGGCTACAATTTTGGGTCATTCTCTATGTCACTAGCTGCCAATGCTGGGGCATGTTGCTACTCACTGGCACCAAATGTAAGGTACAGCCTTTCTCCAATTGACATAAAGTGACTTTGTTCTACTGACTGACTATTAGCATTCTTACACCCCCTAATGAAAAATGCTGGGGCATTCTACCTCTCAGTCCGTGACTGCCAATGCTGAGGCAATATTCTTTCCACTAAAAATCAATGTAAGAAGCAGTCTTTCTCCCACTGACAACCAATGTACAGACTACCCCGGCACCATACAGTAGGTGTGCGCAGTCTATTGCATTAGGGTGTGCACTACAAATCTCAAACACACACTACTAATGACTCATGATGTTCATTCAGAAAGGGAAGGGGAAGGTCAATTACATATTTACCGGCCCCTTCCTCCACTCATCCTAAAACATCCTTGCAGCAACAGCTGGTAGGAGAGGAGGGAAGCTGGTAGCACTGCAGGGGGAAGGTGGGAGCCAGGGAAGTAGGGGGGAATCTGTGCTGTAAAGGATAATTAGGGTGTGCCTGGGCATACCTGGCACACCCTGTGCGCACACCTATGTCCGTCACTCTGTATGCTATAGTGTACATTATATATAGCTGACCCCTGCACTTTAGTATGGTGTACATTATATACCCTATACACTATGACATATGTTACATTGTTTTGTTGCATTAGTTCTGCACTTCGCAAACTTACATACTTGTAAAGAAGATGTTCATTGTTTTAACAGTTGCTGGTTTCTAAGAAGTCCCTGGCTACTGTTAATACAGCTAATCAGGTATATGGCAGTGATTTTATAGAATCCAAAGGATATTGATCATTAAAATTGTAAAGTGTCTAGCCATCTTTCATCTGTTTGTTTTTTTACCTTTTGCTTAGGTTATAAATATTAGTGCAGCCCACTCCAAAGCAGCCGCAGTGACCCAAAACATGTGTTGCTACCACCTACTGTATATGTTATTGTTATGGAACTCCCCAATTACTGTGTGCTTTCTAGAAGACACGACCTTAACAGTGTTAAATTTGTTGAAAAAGTAAAATGGAAATAAAACTGGAGAGCTGATTCAATAGTACCAGATGGATGTTCAGACTTCATCATGGTAAATATGTTGTAATATCATGAATTGGGGCTATACTTCAACCAAAACCGGAACATAATAATGGTGTTTTACACAGAAGACATGAATAAATATATACAATGATAAGGGTATACAAATATAGGGCCAAATCCACAAATATCGGGCGCAACTTAAATCTTCCGGTTTAAGTTACACCGCCGCAAAATTTCTCCCTAAGTGCCCGATCCACAAAGCACTTACCTTGAAAATTGCGGCGGTGTAACTTAAATGTGTCCGGCGCAAGGCGTGCCGAATCTAATGGGGCGAGTCCCATTTAAATTAGGCGCGCTCCCGCACCGGACGTACTGCGCATGCTCTGTCGGGTAACTTACCCGATGTGCATTGCGCTAACTGACGTCGCTCCGACGTCATTTGCTTAGACGTTAACGTAAATGGCGTCCAGCGCCATTCACGAACGTCTTACGCAAACGACGTAGAATTTAAATTTCGACGCGTGAACGACGGCCATACTTAACATGGCTTAAGAGAACTAGGGCTCAGCCCTAGTTTTACGCGGCGTAACTCGACGTAAACAACGTAGATTTAGAGCGACGGGCCCGTCGGAACGTTCGTGGATCGCCGTAAGTGTTCATTTGCATATTCTAGGCCGGCCGCAATGGCCTCGCCACCTAGCGGCCGGCCTAGAATTGCATCCTTAAGATCCGACAGTGTAATTCAATTACACATGTCGGATCTTATGCCTATCTATGGTAAACTGATTCTGTGGATCAGTTCCATAGATAGAAACAGGGATACGACGGCGTATCAGTAGATACGCCGGCGTATCCCTTTTGTGGATTACCCCCACAATACATAAAAATATGGTCTACTTGAGTTTATAAATGTATACTTAAAGCGGGAGTTCACCCATAAAAAATGTTTTACCCTTAGATTGATGCTCATTTTGTCTAGGGGAATCGGCTAGTTGTTTTAAAATCAAAGCTGTACTTACCGTTTTAGAGAGCGATCTTCTCCGCCGCTTCCGGGTATGGTCTTCGGGACTGGGCATTCCCTTTTTGATTGACAGTCTTCCGACAGGCTTCCAACAGTCGCATCCATCGCGTCACGAGTAGCCGAAAGAAGCCGAACGTCGGTGCGGCTCTATACTGCGCCTGCGCTACTTTCGGAAAATCGTGACGCGATGGATGCGACCGTCGGAAGCCTGTCGGAAGACTGTCAATCAAAATAGGAATGCCCAGTCCCGCAGCCCATACCCAGAAGCTGCAGAGAAGATCGCTCTCTAAAACGGTAAGTACAGCTTCGATTTAAAAAAATCTAGCTGATTCCCCTAGACCAGTGGTCTCAAAGTACCGGCCCGCGGGCCATTTGCGGCCCGCGGACCAGTTATAAATGGCCCTCAGGCAGGGTGGCCATCTGGTGGTGGCCATCTGGTGGTGAGCCGTTGGTATTACAAGTTATTACCACCAGATGTGAGCTGGCGCCATCTGGTGGTGGCCGTTGGTATTACAAGTTAAGCATTACAAGTTAAACAGCAATTCTAATGTCATTTTACACTATTTTCACTGCCATCTTCTTCCCTCTAATTAGAACCCCCAAACATTATATATATTTTTTATCCTAACACCCTAGAGAATAAAATAGCGATCATTGCAATACTTTCTGTTACGCCGTATTTGCGCAGCGGTCTTACAAGCGCACTTTTTTGGGAAAAAATTACACTTTTTTTAATTAAAAAATAAGACAACAGTAAAGTTATCCCCATTTTTTTTAATATTATGAAAGATAATGTTACACCGAGTAAATTCATACCCAACATGTCACGCTTCAAAATTGTGTCCGCTTGTGGAATGCCGACAAACTTTTTTACCCTTTAAAATCTTCATAGGCGACGTTTAAAAAAATCTACATGTTGCATGTTTTAAGTTACAGAGGAGCTAGAATTATTGCTCTCACTCTACCAATCGCGGCGATACCTCACATGTGTGGTTTGAACACCGTTTACATATGCGGGCGCTGCTCACGTATGTGTTCGCTTCTGCGCGCAAGCTCGTCGGGACGGGGTGCGTTTTCTGGCTCCTAACTTTTTTAGCTGGCTCCTAGATTCCAAGCAAATTTGTCAAACCCTGACTTACACCAGTGCTGGTGGTAATAATGCGCTCGCTGACACCAGTGCTGGGGGTTAATAATGTGTTCGCTGACACCAGTACTGTTGTTTTTGAAGTTTGAAAGTTTGCATGCGGCCCCCCATGGGATATGAAAACTTGTCTTGTGGCCCTCAGGTAATTTGAGTTTGAGACCCCTGCCCTAGACAAAATGAGCAGGAATCTAAGGTTAAAAAATGTTACTTCCGGGTGAACCTCCACTTTAACGTGTATGTGGTTATATTACAGTTCATTTTCCTTTTGACTAACCATTTATTTCAACAATCAAACTATTAATGCACAATCAAACATTACAGATTTTCACTGTGAATGTGTTCTAGGGATCACGGACAAACTTGATGATTTTAGCTTTAATATAAAAAAATAAGTAATTGAAAATGAATGCAATGCAAAACAGCTGGAAAATAAAACATTACCATTGAGAAAGCCAATACATCACCCATAATTCAGTACAACTTCTCTGAACAATGGCCATACTTCTCACCAGTAATAATTCTCCATAGTATAACACTTGTTATCTGCAGTCCATTGACTTTTATAGGGCCCCAAATGGGGTCAAGTAACAGAACACTTTTTTCAGAATGCAAGGAGTGTCAGCTTTATCTGGACAGAACTGAAGTTTTAAATCTCTTCTTAACTCATGGAATAAGCCACAATACGCACAACTATTTAGATTTGGCACAGCAGTGATTGTAATCTCATCTTTCATAAGATGTTACTGTTTCAATAATACACTTATTGGGGGTTATTTATGAAAGGCAAATCCATTTTGCACTACAAGTGCTCTGCAAATGCACTTGGAAGTTCAGTCGCTGTAGTTCTGAGGGGGACATGCAAGGAAAAAAAAATACATAATTTTAGCTTGCACATGACTGGATAATAAAATCAGCAGAGCTTCCCCTCATTTCAGATCTACAGCGACTGCACTTCCAAGTGCACTTGTAGTGCAAAGTGAATTTGCCTTTCGTAAATAACCTCCATTGTGTATAAACCCAATGTCAAAATAACAGTTGAGTAATTATTTTATATTTGGACTCATTCAATAATTGCTATCACAGTAATGCTGTAAATAGTTTGTTACAGTACCTGTGTATTAGAACATATATTTGTTATTTTTTTGTTTCGTTTTTACCAACATAAACTTTTAGCAGCATGGACGGAATCGTAGTCCATTAGGACTTCAATATCCAGATTTGTCATATGATGTAATTCATACATTAGAGGTTTGATTGTAGACTCCTATTTGTCTGGGTTATATTCTATATTCTAAGCAACCATATTTGTCTGGGTTGCATTCTAAACAAGTCAACCACTGTCTATATAATGGACTGCGTTGGTAAAAATGTATGTGTGACCAAAGCTTTGAATGGAGTAGGAAAAGTTTAAAACCCCCTGCCTGTTGTTTGTTTGCTTGTTTTTTACCTATGTTCCTTTCGAGCTGGTTCACACAGGGGCGACTCGTTAGGCGACTTAGCCGCCTGACAAGTCGCGCTCCATTCTGTACTATGGACCCGATCTAATAGGAGCGACATAAGTCGCTCCGACTTAGAAAAAGGTTCCTGTACGACTTTGGGCGACTTGCATTGACTTTAATGCAGAAGTCATTTTGCAAGTTGCCTCTAAAGTCGTGGGCAGATCGCCTTGCAGAGTCGCTCGGCAAGTCGTGCTGCCCCTGTGTGAACCGGCTCCTAGGAACCCTTCCCTTTACTTCCTGTCCTGGAAACACAACAGGAAGTGAATGCAAATTTCTGCAAACTAGGGGTGTTCCCTTCTCAGACAATTGTTACCAAGAGATTTACCCTCACTTCATCTGAATTCTGGTGACAAAGATTTGAATTTCCCAATACTTTCTGTCTCTGTGACAAAGGTCATCAGGACAAATAGAGAGGGTGAATTGACTAAGCAGAGGCACAGCAATAAAAATTTGGGGTGGTTCTAAATCTTTCCTACTAGTATATACCGCTACTCCAGTGATCTCCACTTGCTTTCAGGTCCCACAAGTGGTTGGTGCATTTTTTGATTGAAGAAAAAGGAGAGGCTACTGTTCTTGCCTCTGTCTATTCGGCTCCTCCAGTGATGACTTCCTCTCCCCCAAACCCCCCTCTCCCAAATCCCTCCCCCATTTTGTTTTATCTCACTTTCTCTTATTACTCTCCTTTTCCCTTTTTTGGTCTATTCCAGTGGTTCTCAACCTGGGGGTCGGGACCCCCGAGGGGGTCAAATGATGATTTGCCAGGGGTCACCAAATCCTGGGCTGTTCCTGAAGCCCGCACTGTTCTCCCAGGAAGGGAGATAAGAGGGGAGGAACAAAGAATAGAGGAGAGAAAGGGAAAAAAGAGAGAGCAAGAAAGACAGTCAGAGGGAGGGATGGGGAAAAAAACAAGGAATTAGGATTGAAAGAGATGAAAGGGAAAGAAAGGAGAGCAAAGAGAAAGAGTGGTACATCCTAAAATGTACTATAAGGGGTTTTAATATTGTACGAGTGGAAGGCAATCAGGGAGCGCTAAATGTCCACAGGTTAGGGGCGCAAATTACTTGTCTTGCCTTGGGTTCTTTCAACCCGCTCTATGAAAATAATTTTACTGTTAGGGGTCCCCACAACTTGGGAAATTTTATCAAGGGGTCACGGCACTAGAAGGTTGAGAACCACTGGTCTATTCGCTTTCTTTAATAAATAAAAAACTCTTTTTGGATGTGCACTGATTCAGGTGGGCATAGGTATAATTGACTTTATATTTTACATTTTTGTATTGTGATGTTTTCTGGGATCCGATTCCTACCCTGTGGCGACTCTTCACATCACAGAAGCCTTTCTATACTCTATCAACCAATTTCTTTAACCATATTTAGATAGGTTGCTGATACCTCTTTATACCGATTCATACTGATTGGTGCAGTTTTTATATGTAATTCTGTATTTCCTCTATGGATATTTCTGGAAACATACCTTGCAGTGACCTGAAAGGTACACTCTTCAATTGTATTGAGTCAATGTTTTATTAACCACTTAAGAACCGGACCAATATGCTGCTAAATGACCCAAGGGGTTTTTACAATTCGGCACTGCGTCGCTTTAACAGACAATTGCGCGGTCGTGCCCCGTGGCTCCCAAACAACATTTGCGTTCTTTTCTTCCCACAAATAGAGCTTTCTTTTGGTGGTATTTGATTGCCTCTGCGATTTTAATTTTTTGCGCTATATACAAAAATAGAGCGACATTTTTGAAAAAAAATCAATATTTTTTACTTTTTGTTATAAGAAAAATCAAATAAACAAAATTTTAGTCAAACATTTAGGCCAAAATTTATTCAGCCACATGTCTTTAGTAAAAAAAAATCGCAATAAAAAAAATAGCTACCTAGCGGGAACAGCGACACTAATACAGCGATCAGAAAAATGATCGCTTAGTGACACTGGCAATAGGGAGTCAAAGGGTTAACTAGGGCGGTGATCAAGGGGTTAAAACTGTATTAGGGGGGGGGTTACGGGGGCTACCCTGGACCTAACACTAACTGCCTGTCACACTGACACTAAATGCAGTGATCAGTACATATATGATCACTGCATTCAGTGACACTGTGACAGGGGGGTGATCGCAAGGGGTTAATGTGCCTGCGTGTACTGGTGTCAGTTTAGTGTTGTGCAGACTCACTGTGTGATGTGATCTCTCCTCAGCGGCGGTTGAAAATACCGCCGAGAGGAGAGATCACATCACTTCCCTCTTCCTGTGTTTACACAGGCAGAGGAAGTGACACACGGGGGAGCGCGCGGATTGGCTGAGAGCGATCCGGAGGGGGCGGACAAAAACGAACAGCCACCCCCTCATCCTGGATCACTCGGACAGTCACGGGAACCGCCGCATGTACCGGGGGGGTCCCGATCGGACCCCCGACCCACGTCTAGGCAGGGACGTACAGGTACGTGGATGTGCCTGTCCGTGCCATTCTGCCGACGTATATGTACATGTGGTGGTCCTTACGTGGTTAATATCTGTTGCAATCCTTTAAATAACAAAAAAATTAAAAGAAGGTGAGGCCAGAATGTGACATCACTGGAGTAGTGGTGTCTTTCCAGCGTCCAGGGGCATCAACCAAGGTATATACTGTACATAGTTACATTGGTCCAAGCTGGATCAATGTAACTGTGTATAACATATCCATTTTTACAGGCTAGGTAAATCCTGTGCTAGGCTGTATTTTATAAATGTATTGCAGTCTGCAGGCTAATCCAGGCATTAGCCGAAATCCTTGCTAGCTGAACAAAACAACAAAACCTTTAGCAGGTGAAGCAATTCACACATACATGCATAACTGCAGAATTATCTGGTTGTCAGGAAAGGAGAAGTGATGGGTGAATCTATCCAGAATCTATTCATCAAGGGTTCAGCCAATGTTTATCAAAATTCTTATGCCGCGTACACACGATCATTTTTCGGCATGAAAAAAATGTAGTTTTTCAAAAATGTCATTTAAAATGATCGTGTGTGGGCTTCACATAATTTTTTCAGGTTCTGAAAAACGACAAAAAAAAAAAAAAAATCGAACATTTTTAACGATGTTTTAAACAATCTCGTTTTTCGGGCTGTAAAAAATGATCGTGTGTGGGCTAAAACAACGTAAAAAACCCGCGCATTCTTAGAAGCAAGTTATGAGACGGGAGCGCTCGTTCTGGTAAAACTACCGTTCATAATGGAGTAAGCACATTCATCATGCTGTAACAGACAAAAAAGCGCAAATCGTCTTTTACTAACACGGAATCAGCTAAAGCAGCCCAAAGGCGAATGGAACTTCCCCTTTAAAGTGCCGTTGTACGTGTTGTACGTCACCGTGCTTTGCTAGAGCATTTTTGAAAAACGATGGTATGTAGGCAACATCGTTTTAATGATGAAGTTGGGAAAACGTCGTTTTTTCGACATGCTGAAAAACAACGTTTTTTTTCATGCTGAAAAATGACCGTGTGTATGACCATGAGGGCTGTTTTTTTTTTTTTTTAGAGCCAACAGTCAAACTACTGTGAGGAAAAGGACATGGGAAGCTGAGCAGTGGCATTGCATTTTTATTTGGTTAATGGATAGATTCATGCATAGCATAAATCTATCCACGACCGCTGCGGCCACCCTCTAATCATGTGTTCGGCCCCTTTCAGGATGCCGGGAGCATGAATTACATCGGCGGGGGTGTTTTTTTGAAGCACCTGATTAGAGCCACAAGCTCTAATAGGCTTCAAAACAGGGTGATGTGTGACCACCGATCCGCGCCAGTGTGTGCCCATCGATTCCCACCGCAGCCGATGGGGTAAGTGTTGAGGTTCCGTGGGGGGTGGTTGTTTACCACCCCCCCAAACAAAAAAACACCAGCCATAACTGGGTTTAATACTGCTTTTGGCTTTGTTCGTATGCCTCATTTATGCAACAAGTGTTTCCTTTCTCACTGTTTTGATTGCTAAATGAATATATAATTTCACTAACCTATGGTTTAAAAATAAATAGGGAAGATAGATTAGATGTGCTTTATAGATACATTTGAATCAAAGGAAAACAGTTTCTTGCTTCTCTTTACCTTTGTACTTTTACCCACCAGATAAGATGCATATGCTTCACAGTGATCTTCCTTCTGCCCCCATGGCTATCAGTGCCTATCCCTTCAACAAGAAATATTCCTGTTATTGGCTTAATTCCAGCAAAATGTATCTGATGTGGGAGGCGAGGCGGATCCCCTATGATGCCAGATGTAGACATAGGTTTTGATTTATCTTTCTGAAAATACTAAACAGTACTTATAGTATAATTTCACTTTTGCTGAAAAAAAAAAAAAAAAAAAAAAACAATCCCTGTGGGTGCTTAATGTACATTGCAATTTTAGCAGTTTTTTTTTTTTCTTTGCAGATTCCTATTTGTATGACCATGTCCTGTGCTGCTGTGATTCTGAAAGGAGTGACTAGTTTGTTTTAAGTACCTGATGCACTCAGTGTTCTGATGAGAAAAGCTACAATGAAAATAACCTTTAGGGCAGGGGTTCCCAACCTTTTGAAGAGCGAGGGCCACTTAAGTGACTTGGTAACTGGTCACAATAAGTGAAGCGGACGGAAGACAGATCTGTTTCCCCTCTGTATATGCAAAGCGGACACGGCACAGTCCACTCTACTCTGTGGGCCCTCCCATCCGATCCAACCAGATGAAAGGGGACAGATCCCCCTTCTGTTTTTTTTTTTTTTTGTGGATCGGATGGTAGGTGGGTGCAAATGGGCACAAGTACGTTTACATCTGCCGCTACATAGAGGTGAATGGAGGGTCCGCGTGGGTTGAACCGATCATGCGAAAGGGGACTGCTTTTACACTGATGTGCGGCAGTTTACCTTCACTGTGGGTGCAGCACAGTGCACCTGTGGCTTTCCTGCAGGTTAGCTGTACTTTGCCATTGATGTCTATTATATTCTGCAGGTGTGGCGCAGTTTCTGAAAGTGCACCAAACCCGCAGATAATAACAGAAGTCTATAGCTCAGTGCAGGAAACCCAAAGGTGAACTGCGCTGCACCTGTGGATCAGTTTAAAAGCAGCCCAGTAACCACCGCAGAACAGATATGCCCATGTATGCACTGCTTTTAGTAATAAACTTACCTTTAATAACAGTCTTCCATTCAAGTATCGCTGGCTGTTGCTATCCCAGGCAGAATGCATTTGGTATCACTCCGCTTGTGACAGGAGCTGGTGCTATGCAGGAAGCGTCGTCAAATGTGACTCTGCTCCTTCCGCAGCCGCTTGCTTCCTCTACTGCTGGCTCCATTCAAAACACTGATGCTCTGGGATGGCGGGTCAGCAATCTGCGATCCGGGCTTGAGAATCTGCTATCCCAAAGCAGGAGGTCGCGGGCCACATCAGAAGGCTCCGCGGGCCACACATGGCCCCCGGGCCACTGGTTGGGCACCCCTGCTTTAGGGAGTATCTCAGCAGAAATTACAATTTTGTTGCAGGTGAGGTGATATCTACAATTTGACTTGTATCTTAGTGGAGACTTCTGGGAAATCTGTAGTCACACAAGCAGGAAATTACATTTCTGAAGGCATTCATATACCTACACTATCAAGCACTTCATATGTTATATTACAGATTGATGAATTAGAACCATAGGCTCTCAGGAGTGATAGGCTTTGCACAGGGACAGAAACAGCCTTAAGAAGAGCGTGCTAAAGGAGGAGTTATCAAAGGGCATGCCTGACCAGCAGTCCCTGAGGTGCTTTGACATGAAACTGCCAACACAATACAAGATTTGCTGAAGTATTCATAAATCAATTTTTACATTACAAGTTTAAATTCACTGCATTGAACAAGTAGATAATGACTTCACCCTCTGCTATAGAAAGCAGAACTGCGAGCAGAGGAACTATTGCAACCAGCATATATAACATTAAACATAAGTATATAGATGCACAGCAGTATGGAAATAATACAGGTTTATATAAGACAATATTGATATTAGAACATACATCCTATGTACGAATAGGCATAATCAGCAAAGGGCACAGCAAGAGTCTTGGTTGAATTGTGCACATACTGTATACCCGAGTGATATAGTTAATAGAAATACTTCCAGAAGAATGCTTTATTACTGGAAAGTTATCACTACACACATACAGTAGCACAACCCTAGATATATGGCACTGTGCATGTGAGATAATAACAATAGGACAGAGATACGTTTGTCACAAGCATTCAGAAACACACTCAAGAAGCTATGGACAACTGCAGTTAAACTATTAAACATAGTAGCCCTTGCCTAGTAATCCCTGTATTTTGGTCTGGGTTCAGCCACAAGTCTCCCACGGAGAGGGCATGTGTCTAAAACTTTCTCTCTCTCTGCTTCCTCCTTGTGGCGTTTTCAACCCAACAACACAAAGACAGGAAGTGCATACATAATATATTTATAGGAATTTAAAAGCATTTACAAATACAGACAGTAAAGGGCAGCAGATCCCCACATTTAAGAATGTTAAAATACACAATCGTATTTTTAATTTAACCTATTAACCAGTGGCGGCCTGTCCATAGGGGGAACACAGGCGCCACCCCCCCCCCCTAAATTCATGCATCTGGCCCCCTAATCTACATACAGGGCACCTGACACATTGGATTCAAATGTGCTTTTTTTTCTTCTTTTTTTAAGCACATGATTAGAGCCTGAGCTTGAGGCTCTAATTCACACCTACTTGTGTGACAATAGCAAATTATTATTCGCTATTGTGTTCCTGATTCTCCTCCCACCCAATCAGGAAGCAGCTCATGAGACCTGATTGGCCGGGAGTCACACTGATCTCCGGATTGATAAGGTAAAGAGGCCCCTGCTCGCCTACCCGTCTGTCTCCATGGGTAGGCGAGCAATTTTTTGAGCACCAGCCACCACTGCTATTAACATTCTACATAGTAGTAAAACGTATTATTATTGCTATTATTATAATTAATATTTCACAAATAAGTAGTTTTAATACTGGAGTCTAAAACAAATTATGTATCTGGACTGCAGGAAAAAGGGAATAAATCACTGGGGGTCTAAATTTTTACAAACGACTGTATGAGGTTAGGACTGTTTGTTTTCTGGAACAGTGCAACATATTTTATAAATTCCTCCCTTCCTCTCATCAAGCAACACTGACTAACAATTTATATTTGAAAATACAGATGTACAAACCAAATGGCAACAGGAAAAGCTGGAGACCTGGAAGTGAAATGAACAAACAAACAAACAGAGAAATAAATAGTAACAGACAGCAGTGAACAAGGAGTACTGAAGTGGCACCAGAAGGCTTAAGTATAGCAGGTTTCCAATCCCAGATAACCACATCCAATGCAAACATTATAGTTGTAAATATTTATTCTTAATATTAATGTGTATAAAATTAGAACAGTGAACATTGCAATGATACCCAATTTAGTTTTTGTTGATATTAAATAAATTGCGCTTTTTTTTAGATTTTTCTGAATGCTTACTTACAGTAGTCTAGGTTGTGCACGGAAGAGAGGTTAAGTATCTATTAAGGTTAAAAAAGACTGTGGTCCATCATTTTCAACCTCTCCCAACTCCCACGGTTTATGTGGTCCATGGACTCTGTAAATACCATACTGCAAGCAAAGCTCTATGCTTTGGCCTTTGGTCTTGCCTAGGCTAGCACTTATTTATTATTCTACCTTTGGCAGGTACGGTGTATGATGGCTGTCTGATCTGGTCTATAGGCTGGTGTGCTTTCACTGTCAGTGGTTTTCTGACAGTTTTTCTTTGTTTATAACTCATCTGAGTGTAGCTACACAGGTAATCCACCGGAGTTAGCCTTTACTGACTCTAAAAGCCCTGTACACACGGGCAAGAATCTCGTCAGGAAAAAACATTGTTTTCCCTGATGAAATTCTTGGCAAGAATCTCTTGCTGCCCGAGTGTACAGACTCTCGGTTCAAAAGAACCGCGGTTCTCTTGAAAGGAAAAAACTCGGTGACATCATTGCGTATGACAAGTATGCTCTCGTCACATTCGATGCCGTCGCCGCCTTCTTGCTGCACCCTACCAATGCCTAGGACAGTGTTTCTCAACTCCAGTCCTCGAGGCGCCCCAACAGGTCATGTTTTCAGGATTTCCCTTAGATGAAATGGCTGTGGTAATTACCAAGGCAGTGAAACTGATTGAATCACCTGTGCAAAATAATGGAAAGCTTGAAAACATGACCTGTTGGGGCGCCTTGAGGACTGGAGTTGAGAAACACTGGCCTAGGAAGCTACCATGCATGCGTCAAAGTCATTTTGAGCATGCGCGGGTTTCCACGGCGACAGGTAAGTATACACACTCTCGGGTTTCTCGACAAAGAAACTGCCGAGAATCTCACAACGAGAAAAATAGAGAACATGTTCTCTATTTTTCTCGTTGAGATTCTGGGCAGATTTCCAGACGAGAAACCTGAAAGCCTCGTACACACGCTCGGTTTACTCGGCAAGAAAGCTCTGCCAGTAATTTTCTTGCTGGTACTTGCAGAGAAAAACAAACGTGTGTACGAGGCTTTAAGGCCCGTACACACGATCGGATTTTACAACGGGAATTATGTGATGGCAGGGTTTGATCTGGAAATCCGACCGTTTGTATGCTCCATCGGACAATTGTTGTGGGTTTTTCCGACAACAAATGTGGGAAAGCATGCTATAAAATTTTCCGACAACAAATGTGTGATGTCGGATTATCCGATCGTGTGTACACAAGTTCATCAGAAAAAAATCCAAAGTACAAACACGCATGCTCAGAAGCAATGCTAACCATAGCACAACATCAGCAGAAGTTGCCCAAAGGGTGGCGCTAAAGAGCTGAAAAACCATATTGTTTTCTATTTGTTGGCTGACAAAGTTTTGCCATCTGTATGCAGAACAAGTTCACAGCCAACACCCTTCGGACAAAATTCCACGCTTTGTCCGATAGAAATCTGATCGTGTGTACGCGCTTTATACTTCACCCTCTCTTTCTTCTTTGGGCAAGACCCTTCTGATCTTATACTGTGTTCTGAGCTTTATAGACATTGCTTCTGATCCTGTCTGTTTATGTAACCTGTTGTTTCTTGTTTCTTGTTATATTTTTGTCTGCTGTATACTTGTAGGCGGGTTCAGTTAGCCTTCCCACCTGCAGGTGGCTTAATGCCATTATTGCATGGGAAGGGGAGCCTTGTAAGGGATCTGGTCCCTTAGAGACTCTATTTAATGCCTTGAGAAAGGAAAGTAGTCTGACTGGACACCAAACTTTTGGCAGACTTTGGCGGCAATCTTTGGAGAGGGTGTGTGGCATACTTCTGGCAGGTGTGTGGTAGGGAGAAGAACCTACTGGTGAGCAACAGTACTTAGCACAGGGTCAGGTTTCGGGTGAGCAGGGATAACTCAAGGAAAACCACTTTAGTGGCCAAAAAATAGTAATTAAAGTAGAACTATCGGCACAACTTATTTTTCCATTTTGGATAGAGCAAGGGAGGGTTATAATAACCTGTCAGATTTCTTTCTCAACATTTGTGTCCCATTGCAGAGATTTCCCTTAACTTCCTGTCCGTAGCTAAACAGGAAGTGGGAGGTGTGCAAATTATGGGAATTCCTTGGGGATCCCCAGGTCATCAGAACAAGTGACTCCATTGGAAGATTTTTCCTTTGTTACGTTCATGGGGACAACCCAAAATTGGAGGTTTTATTTCACTTTTACTTTTAATGATAAAGGTAAACAAGATTAATATAGAAGGTGAATCTCCTTAACCAATTCATCCCCAAGCCATTTGGCTGGCCAAAGACCAGGCCACTTTTTGCGATTTAAGTGTGACCTAGGGAGTGCTTCTAACTGTTAGGGGGCGTGGCTTGCCGTGAAACATCACTGATCGCTGTTCCCGATGGGAGGGAACAGACGATCAGTGACATGTGACTAGGAAGACCGGAGAGATGTTGTGTTTACACGCGGGTCCTGCAGGCACAGTCACAGACCTCTGGACAAGGGGCTCGGCACGCGTGACCACACGGCCGGAAATTTAAAGGGGACGTATATATATGCCCATTTGCCCAGCTGTGCCATTCTGTCAACGTATAAGTGCGTGCGATGGTTGGCAAGGGGGGTAATGGGGGCATAGACAGCAATAAAAACTGACAGATGTTCTAATGCCTCTCCACTCTATCCAAAACTAAAAAAAAATGTTGCTTTTAGTTATACTTTAATTCTGCCCTTTGCATTCTGTGCGTTCGTCGCCCTTTTTTGTTTATAGCGCAAAAAATAAAAACCTCAGCGATCATCAAGTACCACCAAAAGTAAGCTCTATTTGGGGGAAAAAAAAGTAAAAAATAGGGGGATAGAAATATGGCTTTTTTATTATAATTTTTGTTTTACTATTAATGGCGGCAATCAGCGAATTTTTATCGGGCTGCAATATTATGGCAGACACATCGGACACGTTTGACACATTTTTGAGACCATTGCCAATTTTACAGTGAAAATGCACTGATTATTGTAAAAATTTCACTTGCAGGGAAGGGGTTAACACTAGGGGGCCATCAAGGGGTTAATTGTGTTCCCTCTGCAAGTTTTAACTGAAGGGGGATGGGACTTACTAGGGGAAATGACAGATTGCTGTTCATACAAAGTATGAACACACGATCAGTAATTTCTCCCCTTAGAAAACCAGAATCTGTGGGCTGGATTCACAAAGAGTTACGCCGGCGTATCAGTAGATACGCCGACGTAACTCGGAATCTAAGCCAGTCGTAAGTTTAAGTGTATGCTCAAACTGAGATACACTTAAACCTAGCTAAGATTGCGCCGTCGTATTTTAGGGTGCAATTTTTCCGCTGGCCGCTAGGTGGCGCTTCCATTGATTTCAGCGTAGAATATGTAAATGACTAGATACGCCGATTCACAAACGTATGCTTGCTCGTCGCAGTAAAGATACGCCGTTTTCGTAAGATGTACGCCGCGTAAAGATAAAGCTGCCCCCTAGGTGGCGTAGCCAATGTTAAGTATGGCCGTCGTTACCACGTCAAAATTAGAAAATTTTACGTTGTTTGCGTAAGTCGCCCGTGAATGGGGCTGGACGTAATTTACGTTCACGTCGAAACCAATACGTCCTTGCGGCGTACTTTGGAGCAATGCACACTGGGACATGTACACGGACGGCGCATGCGCCATTCGTAAAAAACGTCAATCACGTCGGGTCACCAATAATTTACATAAAACACACCCCCCTCATCCTCATTTGAATTAGGCGCGCTTACGCCGGCCCCATTTACGCTACGCCGCCGTAACTTAGGAGGCAAGTGCTTTGTGAATACAGCACTTGCCTCTCTGACTTAAGGCGGCGTAGCGTAAATACGATACGCCGCCGTAAAAATGCGCGGATCTACGTGTATCCAGCCTTGTGTGTTTACACACACAGATCTCGGTTCTCGCTTTGTCACAAGCGATCGCGGGGTGCCTGGCGGCAGCGGGCACGTTGATGTGTCTCTGGAGGCGATGTCCTTGAATGCCTAAGCTGTCTGGGACACTCCTCCTGATTAGCAGTGGCTCCCACGGATGTCAATGAAAGTCAGTCAGCCAATCAGGTAAGAGAGGGGGCAGGGAGAGGTCGGGCTCCGTGTCTGAATGGTCACACTGTGCTGTGACTCAGCTTAAGTGCCCCCATAGGAAGATGCTGACTGTGGGGGCACTTGATAGGAGGGAGGGGCCAGGACAGCTGAAGAGGGACCCAGGTTTGGGCTGCTCTGTGCAAAACCAAATGCACAGAGGAGGTAACTATAACATGTATGTTATTTATTTATTTATTGTATTTATTTTTTAAATGAGACTTTACAATCACTTTAAAGCTTGTAGATCAAAAAAAGTATATGAGCTTATTTTGTGCACCAAGCTTCAAGTGTTTTTGGCCCCAATAGACTACAATGGGAAATGCCCGAAAAAGTACTGTAGTAACTATCTCTCAATTGGCTAAAAATAATACAAATAATAAATGCTCAATGAAATGCAAAAACCGTCAAAAACACCTGTACAAACACCAAAAAAAGCCTGTAAAAATGACCAAAGACACTCATCTCAAGTGTGAATGCAGCCAGTCAGTTTAACTGCAAGATTTATATGTCTGAATGGATACCCACTTTGATTTCAGATATTGTTTTGTTTCCTTTTTTATATATAATTTTACATTTAAAATTGCCATTTCAGGTGCCTTACGATCGATTTATAAAGCTAATTATACATTATTACTTTTTAAAATTGTATAACAAATGACCTTCTGATTGCTTTTATTTTACGCCAAGAGATTAACTCTAGGGTTTTAACCACTTGTGGCCATAAGATTTAACTCTTGGACAGGTGTCTCATTTCCAGCACAGTAATGTCTATGTCTCAGGGTTCTGGGCTTTTCGCAAAGGGTTGCTCTCAGGTTCACCAGCAATTAAAATCTCACATGTAGTTGAATGGTTATTCTATGGTTCCACAGGGAGCTCCTGTATTTGAACACCTGGTAGTTAATTAGGTGATTAGTCCCATATGTGCTAGAATGGGTGTATTGCCATTGACCAACAAACATAAAAGAATCATTTTATTAGTGTAGGGTAGTGAATTTATAACATCGCTTACGTTAGCATGCACACATTCAGTCTGGGCTGAATCTTCTGATAAATCCCAAAAACATAAACATGTTTAAATTATTCTACTTGTATTATTTTATTCAATTATTATGTTATTTCTTACTGTCAGCTCTTTAGCAACCAATGACTGATGTAAGCATAGACGATCTCTCACAGATAGAAGTTATGATAAATTAGATAAGGCACTGTACACTTTACAAAAGGGCATATTAGTGTAGCACTACCCCCGGAGGAGCTGCTGGTTTGTTTTGGGTCTACGCTCTGGCTACCAACCCCTGAAATTGGCTCAAACCCTCCCTTGACACAAGTGGTATAATGGGAATTGTGAACCCCAATGACTTATTGGAGAACACAATATCTTGTCACACCACAGTGAATTATGTAAATTAATGTTTACCTTGAGTTGTATTGGTCCACAGGATGACAGATAGACTGGACACAAATTCCAGCTTAACCAATGTAACTGTTTACTTGATAAGATAAAGAAAAAGGAACAAAGATAAAACGGTAAAAGACTTCTTGCAGAGCCCTGCAAGAGTCAGAAACAGTGATAACAAATAAATACACATTGAATTATAACGACTATGCAGACCTGTGTAAGCACGCAGCAAAGGGATTCCCTCAATAAGGCGTCCGCACTGAAGCACCTTCTTTCCAAGCCTCACCCAGCTCTTACTATTATGGATACTACACAGTGTAATGGAACCAATTACTCAATAAAAAAAAAAAGGTATGAAGATAGACATCAACAGTCTGCAAAAACTAAATAGGCAGTCTTTAGGTAGCACACCTAACTAATGTGGTTTGGTTGATCAGACCAAACCTTAGTTTAAATTATCCCAAAAGTCCAAGCACTGATGCGTTGGCATGCGGTGGCGCGCAAGGGGTAATTTTTAATCCAATAGGGAAACAAGTGAAATGGGTAGAAGAGACCAGAATGGTCAAATCGCAATGGCTAACGTGGACGATCCACCTTCCAACAACACAGTCAATAGGTCTTGGGTAGGTGCCCATCTCACCCAACCAGTTCAGGCCTTGTCCTTCCGAAACACTCCGTCCACGATCTCCAGTCACAATCTTCCAGGATGAACATCTCCGGTTCTCAAACAGGTCACTACTGCACTGGAACACCGTCCGATCACTCCGTCAGAGGTTCTGTCTCTCTCTCTCTCAATGGCGCTCCACCTGGGTGCATGTAGGCCTCAACTCCGGCCTAGACTTCTGTGGAGACACCACGCACAGGTGTCCTCCTGGGTTGAAGAGGCAGTCCGGAGAGAGCGTGCCAAGAACGCCCTCCTCCTTAAATGTTCTCCCCCAGCAGGCTGTGCAGGAAGAAATGAATTCCGCGGTTGTACAGTTGCACTCTGGGTGTTGTAGTTTATAATTAACCCAGGGCAATGGAGTCTCTTTTCTCCCTGTACTCAATTTCCCAACATTCTCTGTGGCCAGGACAAGAAGTAAACAGCAGGTGGTTATATCACAACTCGGCCACCAGAGGGAGCTGAGATCCTTCTTGATCAGCAGATGGTAGTCTCTCATATCACATGGAGGGTGATATCCCGCTACATTAGTTATACTTTTATGTCTCCTACCTTAGAACTCTGGCCTCTGAGTTCAAATCCACATTGCACACTCCAGCCACAACCCAAAGACGTAGAGCCCTTTCACACTGGCTTTCTGATCAGGTCTGCCTGTCCATTTTTTAGGTGGACCTATACAGAAGCTCCATGCAGCTCTAAGGGCAGGCTAATGTAAATGAACTTATGTCCATTTATACTTGCCTACCTCTGAATCTGACCAGGTCCCTTTCCATTTCCCTGTTCTTAAACATGATGGATTGGAGGTAGCCTGATGTAAAAAGACACAAGTCCATTTACATCCAGCCACCCATAAAGCTTCCCCCCACGCCAAGGTCCTTGATGTAATTCCTCCCATGCCAATGTCCTAGGTGTAATCCTGGACTCTGAACTAATCTATCCAAAATTTGCCACCTCAACCGCCGCAACATCTCCATGATACGCCTCTTCCTAACCAATGTCCCCACAAAGCTTCTAATCCACTTCCTGGTCATCTCTCAACTACTGAAACTCCCTCCTCACTGGCTTACCTCTAAATAGGCTATCCCCACTTCAGTCCATCATGAATGCTGCTGCCAGGCTCATCCACCTCACAAACCGCTCAGCATCTGCTATACTCCTCTGCCAATCCCTCCATTGGCTGCCACTCAACCAACAAATTAAATTCAAGATACTAACACAATAACCTACAAAGCCATCCACAACCTGCCCCCCAGCTACAGTACATCACTAACCTAATCTCAATACCAACCTAATCATTCTCTTCACTCCCCCCAAAGACCTCTTGCTCTCTAATTCTCCTGTCACCTCAACCCATGCTCGCCTCCAGAACTTCTCCAGAGCCTCTCCTATCCTCTGGAATGCTCTACCCCAATCTGTCCAATTTCTCCTACTTTGTCCACTGAAAACTCATCTCTTCAGAGAATCCTATCTGGCCCCCACCTAACAACTGTACATTTATTTTCTCCATCAACACATCCCCCACAGTTATTACCTCTTGTATCTCTTGACCGTCCCTCTAAGATTGTAAACTCTATGGAGCAGGACCCTCTGATTCCTACTGTATTAAGGTGTATTGTATTTGTACTGTCTACCCTCAAGTTATATAGCTCTGCGTAAATTGTTGGTGCTATAGAATTCCTGTATAATATAATAATCACGGGTCTTGTCCTGTCCGCTGTGTAAATGAGGACACAAACTGAATGGGCATAGATATATGGGGAAAAAAAGGCATCTGTCCAGTTTAGTCTTGATTCAGCAAAGGATCTGTTAAATGCAAAAAAAGGTAGGGGAGGAGGCAGTAAAAGAGGGAAAGGGGGGTACCACAACCAAAATTATGGTGAAATATCAAAAGAAAAAAAGCAAGTGCATTTTCTTGGTACCCAATTATACAATGTTTTTTTAATAAAAACACAAATTTTTATCAACTGTTAAATTTGTGTTTTAATGAACAAGCTTTGTGTAATCCTCGGGTTCCAAGAAAGTCCACTTGCATTTTTTCTTTTGACGTTTCAGCAGAGGATCTGATCACGGTTCCTTTACTGATTGTAGTGAAGCTGCACCATGTGAAGTAAATATGTACTCATATTGACCCTAGTACATGTATCAGTGTGGTCAGGATTTTAGGGTTCATTTACACTTGCATTATCTGTAAAAAGTGATCCGTGGTGAATCACTTTTCACAGAGCGTCATTGGGCAGTTGACAGGTGTTCCAGGAGGAGATAATGCTAAAGCCTTGTACACATGCACGGTTTTCTCGGCAAGAAAGCTGCTGGGAGAGCTTTTTGAGAGAAAACCATGCGTGTGTATGGTTTCTCGTCGGGAAAACTGCCGGGAATCCCGACGAAAAAAATAGAGAACCTGCTCTCTATTTTTCTCGTCGGGATTCTCGGCAGAGTATTTCCTGCCGAGAAACCCGTTCCGTGTGTATACTTACCTGTCCCATGTAAGCCTGCGCATGCTTGAAAAGACTTTGACGCATTTGCGGTAGCATACAAGGGACGTGTAGGGTGTAGCAAGATGTCGGCGACGGCATCGAATGTGACAAGCGCATGCTCGTCATAGTCAATGACATCACCGCATTCTTGCCATTTAAAAGAATGGCGGTTCTTTTGAATGGCCGTATGTACACAGGGCTAGGCAACGCTAGCTTGCCAGGAATCCCGTTGGGAAAACTGACATTTTTTTTCCCGACGGGATTCCCGTCCGTGTGTACAGGCTTTTTTTGTTGACAACCAAATTAGCTTTTTCAATGGGAATACTGTACTGCAAACCCAAACCTAACATTTGGCTCACAAATGCAGCACTGCCTCATTCACTTGAGAAAGGATATACTTCTGCGCGGTGTTAATTTAATCGACAAAAATATTTTCGTTACAGTTTTCATCAGCTGCATGTTTTCAGTGACAAAAAAATAAATAAAATAAAATTTGTCAATTAACGAAAACTATGACGAAAATCAATTCCAATGTTCATTTAGTCAACTAAAATCTAATGGATTTGGTTTAATTGTAATGCATTATTTAATCACTTCAGCCTGACCAGGTGTTTTTTGCGTTACGCCACTGCGTCATTTTTACTGACAATTCCGCTGTCGTGCGGCGTTGTACCCAAACAAAATGTATGTCTTTCTTTCCCCACAAATAGAGCTTTCTTTTGGTGGTATTTAATTACTTCTGCAGGTTTTTATTTTTTGCGCTATAAACAAAAAAAGAGCTTAAATTTTGAAAAAAAAATAACAATATTTTTTACTTTCTAATACATATCAAAACAATATATATATAAAAAGAATGTATTCATCAGTTTAGGCCAATATGTATTTTACATATTTTTGGTAAAAAAATAAATGCAATAAGCGTATAATGATTGGTTTGCGCTAAAAGTTATAGCATCAACAAAATAGGGGAAAGATTTAGGGACTATTTTTATTATTATTGTTTTATCTGGTAATGGCAGCGATCTGCAATTTTTAGCGGGACTGCGACATTGCAGTAGACAAATCTGACCCCAAGTGACACTTTTTGGGGCCGTAAAATCGCGGCCATGAAATCATGGTAAAATCATGTGACTTTCAGGTCATGGCAGTGTGAAAGGGGCCTTCTACATAAAACCAAGTTTCATAAACAAACAGGAATATTGCTTTTTGACAGAGGTGCAACTTTAAAATATTTTAAGAAAAAACAAACAAAAGACTGTAAACTCTATTGACTGTAATGCAAGGCTGCATGTGGGGATGGGGAAGTAAATGGGAGTGAGGGAGTGCACAGGGTAGGTGACCTGCAAGTTGCAATGGGGAAGTAAATGGAAGTGAGGGAGTGCACAGGGCTGGATCCATTATACTTTGGGGATAGTGAGATGACCTGCAAGTGGGGATGGGGAAGTAAATGGGAGTGAGGGAGTGCACAGGGCAGGCTGCATTATGCATTGGGGATGGTGAGGTGACCTGAAAGTTGGGATGGGGAAGTAAATGGGAGCGAGGGAGTGCACAGAGAAGAGAATTTGACAGTCTGAGGAGACTGTTTATTATACACAGTGTTAAGTACTGCTACCTTGCTGGGAGGAGAAACACTTACCATGCCACATCCAGACAGACACAAATTCGATGTCGGAATTTATCTTCTGTGGTTTGCAGGGCAATGTTCTAGAACTCACAGGCAGACAGAGGGAGCCTGCGTCTCTCAGCCAATACAGCTGTCAGAGACATGCTGGCCATAGTGCAGCTGAAGCTTCTATGCAGAGACAGATACGCATGCGCAGACATGCAGGTGCCCGTCTTGCCGGGCGTAGGCTAATGCCTACGTGCATGCTGCGCACGCCTGTTAGCCATTAATGCTGGTGCAAAACTGCCTAAATAAGGGCATTAGCAAGTGCTCTGCTGTCTGTTCTGCAGCTTTACCTGTATACCTGTTCCTGTGATCTCTGCTTGATTTCTGTGCTTGACCCAGCCTATCCTGACCACACTGTCACATATCCAGACCTTAGCTTGCCTTTAGACTTTGTCATTGTTCTCATCTGCCTGACTTCTGCCTGCACATTGACCATTCTTTGCCTGCTGTTTATGCTTGTCTCTGATCATCCGTTGCTGACTTGGACTGTCTAACCCTACACCCAGTTATCCGTCTGTTCTGCTCTGCATGGTCCCTGGTGACACTGGTCCTGCATCCGCTGTGTGTCTGCATCTACTGTTCCTGCTGCCATCCACTGCTTCAACCATCCAGCCCAGCTCTGGTGACTTTGCGGCCAACGGAAGATCTTGCAGACACTTTTACCTCACCTTGCTCTCACGACCACTGTCGCAACTCCAGTGGCCCTTGTGCCTGGGCTGCACGAGAGGTCTCCCTTTACACGTTAGGCTCTGCCATAAGGTATGTGACAACAGCGTGCCGATAGGGTCAAGGGGCTCGTGTTTTTACAGACAGGTGGGGCTCTGAGGAAAATGGAAGTTCAGATGGGTACTGCAGATTTTAATTGATTAAAATATGACTAAAACAATTCAGATGACTAAAATGCAACTAAAACTAAATTGGCATTTTAGTCAAAAGACTATGACTAAAACTACATCGACATTTGATGTACAATTAACAGTACTGCTGTGTCTACAAGGAAAGAAGTGAAGAGAAATTTCCCCAATCGGACATAAATGGATTAGAAACCTTGCTTAACGAAATTACAATTTTTTGCAGGTAAGATATTTCCCACATGTGCATTTTGAATTTAGCTGGTTAACTCCACTTCTGCTTAAAGATTACCAAAATGCACATGGTTCAAAGTTTGTTTTAACTGGAACTCCATAAATCACATCATTTTAATTAAGACTTGTAATTGTATAGCGATAAGCTTGATTCCAGATCAGTGAACTTGGGTTCACTCCAATGATCCAGTCAGCTACAGGCAAGACACATCAATTAGAATAAAATATGCAAAGTGAAATTCCATTTACCTGTGTCTGTATTTAGTTTTCTTATGCATGCTTTGGAAGGAAAAAATAAGTACTTCTGGCTTTTCAAAAAACATGCAAACTGTTAATTCATCTGGCCCCTACACCCCATCAAACCTCAGCTGTGGGGGCCAATTTCTAAATCATAACCCATGGTATGTATGGACTACTGCAGCTCGCAATCAGATAACCAGATATTATGTAGAGGCTAATTTAAGGAGATAATATTCACACAATTCTTATGAAGGGACACTCCCGCACTACCCATGACACACCCGAGAAGTGAGCAATCAGCGGTCTTTGATCGCTCAGTTCTTGGACTTAGAAGTGGCAAGGGACAGATGCAGCATTTGACTGATACTGCATCCACCTAGGCGAGTATGTATGTTAATTTGTTTTAATCCCATAATTCTCTTTTAATGTTTAAAGCGGGGGTTCACCCTATTAAAAAAAAAAAAAAAAAAAAATTATTATACCATTACATTCGGCATCGTAGCGCGAGCTACAGTATGCCGGTCTTACATTTTTTATCCCCGTACTCACTGTGCTATGGATCATTGAAGATTCCGGGGAATGGGCGTTCCTATGGTGAGAGAAGGTGATTGACGGCCGGCCCTGGCACGTCACGCTCCTCCGGAAATAGCCGAAATAGGCTTGGCTCTTCACGGCGCCTGCGCATAGCCTTTGCGCAGGCGCCGTGAAGAGCCGAGACCTACTCCGGCTGTCTTCGGGGAGCGTGACGTGCCAGAGCCGGCCGTCAATCATCCTCCCTCTCCATAGGCACGCCCATTCCCCGCGGGAGTCGGAAACTTCAATGATCGATAGCACAGTGAGTACGGGGATTAAAAATTTAAGACCGGCATACCGTAGCTCGCGCTACGATGCCGAATGTAATGGTATATTGATGTTAAGGAGGGTGAACCACCGCTTTAAGTAGATACTTTTTGCTGACTTTCAGGCAGAGTGCCAGGGAATTTTCTATTGTGCATTGTTGCAGAAAAGATGATATGTCTGACATTTTATTTACATTTGCCCTAAAGTTAAAACAAGTCTATAATATGTGAGGCAATTGTTGAAAAGCAAGCTGAAACACTGCAATAATTACTTTGACTCAATAAATTCCTAATGCTTTTGCTGAGTAAGCAGTGAGAAATAAGTGATTGTATTTAAATATAGGAAAAATATAGCATAGAAAACAACTAGCTGCAGATAGAAACTGTTCTGTGCCTGGAAAGTGATGTGAATTATTTAGTGGGCAGCATAGTGGCTAATAGGGATGAGCCGAACACCCCCCTGTTCGGTTCGCACCAGAACCTTCGAACAAACCAAACGTTCGCACAAACATTTAGAACCCCATTGACGTCTATGGGACTCGAACGTTCCAATTTAAAAGTGCTCATTTTAAAGCCTAATATGCAAGTTATTGTCGTAAAACATCTTTGAGAACCCGGGTCTTGCCCCAGGGAACATGTATCAATGGAAAACAAGTTTTAAAAACTGTTGTTTTTTCAGGAGCAGTGATTTTAATGATGCTTAAATGAAAAAAAAGAAAAAGAAAAATTCCTTTAAATATTGTACCTGCTGGGTGTCTATAGTATGCCTGTGAAAATGTCTTTGAGAACCCGGGTCTTGCCCCAGGGAACATCAATGGAAAAAAAGTTTTAAAAACAGTCGTTTTTTTCAGGACTCCTGAAAAAACTGCAGTTTTTAAAACTTTTTTCCATTTCCGATGTTCCCTCGGGCAAGACCCGGGTTCTCAAAGACACACTGCAGGCGGCCTTTTATAGTGTGGGGCGTGTACTAAACCCCCTGAGCCATAATTGGCCAAAGCCACCCTGGCTTTGGCCAATTATGTCTCTCCGTTTTTTGCAAGCTGTGATTGGCCAAGCATGCGGGTCATAGTGCATGCTTGGCCACTAATCATCCAGCGATGCCGCAGTGAATTATGGTCTGTAAAACGTAACTCGAATTTGGCGCAAACGACCCGTTTTGTTTGTATTTCGACGAACGATCGAACATACGATGTTCGAGTCGAACATGAGTTAGACTCGAATACGAAGCTCATCCCTAGTGGCTAAGTGGTTATTCTAGAGGACTAGGGTTGTCGGTTCAAATCCAAACCATGGCACTACCTGCCTGGAGTTTGCATGTTCTCCCTGTGTCTGCGTGGGTTTTATCTCCAAAGACATGCTGGTAGGTCAGAACGCGGTGACGTAAAACACAACAACGTGCTGAACAAAATGAAGTTCAATGCTTCCAAGCATGCGTCGACTTGATTCTGAGCATGCGTGGATTTTTAACCGATGGTTGTGCCTACTAACGATAATTTTTTTCCCATCGGTTAGGAATCCATCGGTTAAATTTAAAACAAGATTGCTTTTTTTTAACCTATGGATAAATAACCGATGGGGTCCACACACGATCGGTTTTGACTGATGAATACGGTCCATCAGACCATTCTCATCGGTTTAACCGATCGTGTGTACGCGGCATGAGTCTTTTAACACATGTTGGACTTTGAATACTATTAGATAGGTAAGCACATGCCAGATGAAAATTACTGATTATGTAAAAAAAGTATAAATTATTATATTGTGAATATATTCATTTATATGTTATATGCCCTGAGCCAGGGGAAAGATAATAGTGATGTCTGGTGTAGGATTGTAGAGATCATCCATCAGATTTATGCCACCGGTATGAACAGGACCTTTTTGGATTTAATTGGTCCTCCTCCACACAGGGTTATTACGGCAGTTGTTGATATTGTTTAGTGTTTTTGTGTTGTTCCTAATTAATTGATTAATCGTTCAGGGAGTTTAAATGTCCTCTAGTTCTAGCCACTCCCACCTCTATGAATAAGTCCAGTTTGGATAAAATGTGTCAGAGGGATGTGGCTTAGGATGGGGATTATTGCTTGAAGCCTGTTACTTTGTATAAACCCTATGGTGTGACTTTCATAGAGTGGGGCTTCATTTTGTGCCTTACTATTTTTCTTTTAATCGATAGCAATAAATAAAAACTTTTAACAGCGTAAATAATAGTCCAATCATATGCATTTATACATTTTCCAGACGATCAAAGATGACATATTTTATTATTTTCTTTCATAAAAGGTATAGACTGTTAGTATATTGTCTGTATCTTTTTATCAAACCATTGCCTCCATCAAAAAGGCTTTTCATGGCATCTCTCTTTTACGGCTGTTTAAAAAAACTCCATCAGTTCTTTTGCATTTCCATTCATGTATTATTATTAAAAAGATCTTTTGGGCAAGGGTTATATACATGTACATTGCTTCTTGATGATTATACAAAAAGTATATACTGGTTTACTAATATGACTTTAGGTGCTATTTGTTCATTGAGGATGTATCAAACATGTGCAGCCTAAAAACCTATGAAAACATATAGAAAAATAAATAAACAAAGAAGAGTGATGACAGAACAAAGACCAAGTGGTCCATCAAGTGTGCACCATTTTTTTTTTAACAGTCTATTTTTTGGGGTTTTATTCTAACTTTTTTTGTAGTATAGATCTATGTTTGTCCCTAGCATGTTTGAAATCACTTACTGTTGACTGACTCACTAGCACTGCTGGAAGTCTATTCCAAGCATCAACTACTCTTTGGCAAAATAATACTCTCTAACATTAGTTTAGAATTTCCTTCTGCTAGTTTGAGGTCACATTCCTGTGTTCTTGATCTTATCTTCATATTATATAATCAATGCACATCTTGTATTAATACATTTGGGTGCATTTATGTATTAATTATTTTATTTTCTGCAATAGGTGGACTTAAAAATTACAACTGACAAATGATTTTAGTTACCTGGCTAATATATCAGCTTGTTTGAATATCAGCATCCCTTTTTTTGTTTTTGTTTACAAAAAATCCCTTTTGTTTGGAAGACACAAAATAATACAGTTCAGTACATAGCATAGGGTTTAAATATATAGGGCCAGATTCACAGACAGCGGCGTATGTTTGAGCGGGTGTAGCGCATCTCATGTGCGCTACGCCGACATAACATAGAGAGGCAAGACCAGTATTCACAAAGCACTTGCTCCCTAACTTACGGCGGCGTAGCGTAAATGGGCCGGCGTAAGCCCGCCTAATTCAAATTTGGAAGGTAGTGGGCGTGTTGTATTAAAATTAACCATGACCCCATGTAAATGAATGGCCGAACGAACGGCGCATGCGCGCGCATGCTCAGAATCACGTCGCATATACTCCCTAAGATACGACGGCTCAATGCATACGACGTGAACGTAACCTACGCCCAGCACCATTTACGTACGACTTACGCAAACGACGTAAAATCCGACGGCTGTTCCGACGTCCATACCCTAACATGACTTACCCCTGCTGTATGAGGGATAACTTTACGCCGGACGTACGCCTTACGTAAACGGCATAGCTTACTGCGACGGGCGCAAGTGCGTTCGTGAATCGGCATATCTAGCTCATTTACATATCGTATCTGGTTTCAAGAATACGGCGCATAGATACGACGGCACATCCGTGGACTTACGCGGCGTATAAGAAGATACGTTGGCGTAAGTCCTACCTGAATCTGGCCCATATAGGATACAGTATAATGGGTCTGTTGGGCTAGGGTACAAAAAAGGGGTCATACAATGTGGAAATGTGATGTCATGTGATACAGCTGTAGAGTAGCATGGGTTACAGAGACAATATAGGCAAGGACGTCACCATATAATATAGTAATATACTCGAGAAAGGAGATATAAGAGTGAGTAAACTAAGTAAGTAACAGAGTTATAAAGAATGACATTCTGGCAATGTCCAGTATATCCATTTTTCATTAAAGATATGCATGCTGTCAAATAAAGTATGATAGATTCTCTCCAATAATCTAAGTATTTCCATTCTGGATTCGACCTCAGGCCACAGTAAGTTTTGTGATCTCCAGTTGCAAGCTATCATCCATTGTACGGAGCTGATCTGTGGTGTAAGGGTGATTTTTGTTGTTAAGGGATTTTTCAAGTCTACTGACAAGTGCACCCCATATCGGTTCTAGGTATCTACATTTCCAAAAAAATGTCTACTTCAGGGCAACCTCTGAAACAGTTTGGGGAAGCTGTGGGGTAAAATGTGTAAATTTTGGCTGGGGTCATATACCATCTCCTGAGAAGTTTCAATGGGGATTCCTTAAATGCAGCAGCACGGTTGCATTTACATAGGTTCTCAATCATATCGAACCATTGGTCTACAGGAAAAGAGCAATTTAGATCAGCTTCCCAACGCAACATCAGACCAGACTTTTCAGGTTGATGAAGACTATTAAGGTTGTTGTATAGTTGGGAAATTAGGCCTTTATCTCTAGAGGAGGATATGCAAATGTGTTCAAATAAAGTGCTCGGGGGGTTGATGAAAATAGAGTAGTGTGCTGCATAGAAGTCATGATTTAGGAAGTATTGAGGAAAATCTGAGGGGGGAAGGTTCAATTTAGCTTGTAATGAGGTGAAAGGGAGGAATTTCCGAGTTAAATGTAAGAGATTTTAATGTGGTTATTAATCCAGTTACAGAATAGGGTACTATCTAGGAATGCAGGGGGGGAATCTGGGGTCACCAAGGTATGAGGCCAACGGAGGGGTTTGAGAGGAGAGTTCAAAGACATCTTTAATTTTGTTTCATAGTTGCAAAAGATGAGCAACTATTAAATTCCGTTTGGGTAGAGTGTGATGTGGCTTTATGTTTGACCACATAATGCCTTTTAGGTTTAATGGTAAAATAGAGGTGGACTCGAATTTTAGCCAAGGAATATTGGTGTCCGAGAAGAACCATTGAGATAATTGCACAAGTCTGGCAGCTAGAAAGTAGAGCCAGAGGTTCGGAAGTCCCAGTCCGCCACTATGTTGTGCTCTAAGCATGAGAGAGTAACTACATCTGGGTTTTTAATTGTTCCAAATTAATCTATTATTTTCACATTCGAGAGCTTCTAAATGTGTTTTGGGGACATTGGTAGGTAGTGCTCTGAAGTAGTAGAGTAATTTAGGGTCATCTTAAAGGTGCATATCCTACCTAGGTAAGAGATATGATAGAACAACCATACTTTTATCAGTGAGCTAATGTGAGAGAATAAGGGGAGATAATTTGTTTTGTATAATAGGGTATGTGAGGCTGTAATATAGACTCCGAGGTATTTAAGTGAGTGAGGGGACCATATAACATTAAAGTCTTTTTTCAATAATGATCAGGGGGACAGTTGATGGGCAGAGTAGAACATTTGTTAGTGTTGATATATATAAACCAGAGAATGTGTGGAATGAATGAAGTTCTGAGAGGAGATTGGGAATTGAAGTAAGCGGGTTTGTTAAAAACAAAAGTGGTGGGGGTCTCTACGGTAGCCGGGAATGTTGGTATTGATTCTAATGGCATGTGCAAGGGGTTCAATGGCTAGAGAAAAAAGAAGGGGGGAAAGGGAGCAGCCCTGCCTAGTTCCTCTGCTCAAGGGGAAGAAGTCCGAATTGCTACCTGGGATTCTAATTCTGGTTTTAGGGAGATGGTAGAAGGCATTAAAGCCATGTATACATTTTTCAGAGAGGCCAAATTTAGGAAGAAGGTGATTTAGATAAGACCAGTAAACATTGTCGAAGGCTTTGTGAATGTCAAGGTTAAGTAGACATAAGGGGCGGGAGTGAAGGTTAGCATCTTGAACTATATTAGTGACTAGTCTAATGTTATCTACTATTTGTCTACCAGGGATAAAACCTGTTTGGTCTATATGGATTAGGAAAGAGATAACCAAGGCCAACCTGTCTGCTAGTAATCTACCAAAAAGCTTAAGGTCATTGTTGAGGTAATGTGTGATCTTTTTGAGGTTTGGGTAATAAGGACAAGTTGGCCAGCAGCATGTCCTCTGGAAAGTGTCCACCCTGTAGGATATGATTAAACAATTTGGTAAGGCTGGGGGTCAGCAAGGGGGCAATTTGTTTGTAATAGCCCACCGCAAAGCCATCTGGGCCAGGTGCCGTAGACGTTTTATTGGATTTTATTATATTTGTGATTTCTGCGTCTGTGCAGGGCTCATTTAAAGAGGAGATGTGTTGTTCGCTCAGTTTTGGAAGTTGCAGAGAGTTCAACCAGTCCAAAGAGGAGGATTGAGGGTGTGTTTGAGGGCCAGAGCTTTGTAAAAAGAGGTAAAAATTTGGAGGACATCTTGAGGATGGGTTACCAAGTTCCCCTTTTCCCTTTTTGATTCCACATCCCTCTCATTTTAGCAGCACTGCCATGATAATTCATAGGAGGGTGAATTTTCTTTATTTATTGTGATAAGGTCTAAAAAGATTTTAAAGGAAAACTATAAATACATTTTTTAATCAGGTGTATATTTTATAGTCGAATGAATATGAAATATTGCATTTTTATATGATGTAGTAAACTTAGGTGCAGTTTAAAACATTTAACAATTTAATTTGGAATTAATGGACTTTATCGCATGAAAACCACATGCGCTGTTAGAAATTTGTGCATTTAAGAAACATTTCCATCCTGCTCCTTCCAATTTTCTCATCACTGCGGTTGAAAACGAACATTGATTTAACACACTAATGATTTCAAAAACTAAGATTTTTCAGCATTCTTACAATAAAAGCTGTCAAACTAAATTGTACTAGTGTATACCAGCTTACAGTGTTTGTTACCCCAACAAATCATATTCCTAATATGTGTCTTCTGTATCATGTACTTGTATGAGAAAGTATCCTGTTTTCTTTGTATTGTTTCCTTTGTTTAATCCCTGGTGTTCCTGCTAGTCCCATTGCTTTCCTATTAAAAACTGACCACACTAAGCAGGAAAACATGCCATGTTCAGTTCTCTAGCTATGCTGGGAACTCAATATGCTCTTCTCCAATAATCAGACTTCTCCTGACACGCCCCTGCTGCACAGCCTTTAACTGGGAAGCTCAGTGTACTGCTGCTTCTCCTTCCCCCCAGCTCTTATGCAGCTGAGAACAGAGGGAATGTGATCACTTATAAAAAAAGGCAAAAAAAATATTTATGATGCTTTTTTATATATCTATACACAAAAGTTTTGCCTTTCACTCCTATTTTAAACTGAATGAGTTTACGTATAATGCAAAGGTTAACCAATGGGTCAAAGGATTAGATCACAAAAGTATAATACATGAGATATTTTCCTTCCCATGTCTTATTTTACTTTTTCTCAATTAAAGTAGATTCTTTAATCCATTTTTGTATGCACATTATATTTATTACACACGCACATTAATTTATTGAGGTATTTTGACTGTAAAAAGCCATTTCCAATCAATTATTGCAGGGACCATCACACCTTTAGTATGGCAATAGCTGTGAGTTGGAGAGAGGTGCTTGCTGAGGAGAACAGGAAAAGCAGTTCCTTGAGATGTCCAATAATAGTAACTCACTTCATGCGCAGAATTGCAGCAAGCTAACTTGTACTAGCAGCCAAACAAAACTTCTAGGCTCACACGCCACAATCATGGGTTGTGTTCTGTATTTAAAATCAATTAAAAGCTTCTTTATTACACAGCAACCAGCCCACATTAGATTGCCAGGTGAAATAAGTGATTTAGAATTGGGACAGGTTAGTGAGAAGCTCCAGGGGAGAGTCTGTTTGCCATCACACATTCGTTTTCTCAGTTGAAGATCTCTCCAAAGTCCTGCCATGGGTACATCAATTCAAAATTAATCCTCTAGTACGACGCATGTAAAATTATCTGCCAGTTCTTTTCTGCAAAAACACATTTAGTTTTCACATAAAGTATGCCAAATCTGTTATGATGCTTTGGCTCACTCTTGTGCTTTCTAAATTACATAGATACTTAGGCAAACTTCAACGCCATTTTATAGAGGAATACAAGACATTTGAACCTAGTTTAGGCATAATAATATTTACATATTGTTTGATATTTTTTCATATAAATTGGCACTTCCAGGTGAGGGATTTTACAATGCAACAATGTTATCCTCAGCTTCGATATCAGTAGGAAAATTCTTTAACAACACTTTCCCTATGACCATATTGGTGTTGTGAAGAATCTTCATCCTACAGTACTTCTATTTCCAAGGCAGTTTTCTAACCGCTTGAAGATCAGGCCTTTTTCCTGACACTTTGGGGTTGATTTACTAAAACTAGAGAGTGCAAAATCTGGTGCAGCTGTGTATGGTTGGCAATCAGCTTCTAACTTCAGTTTGTTCAATTAAGCTGATTGATTTCTATAAAGTAAAAAAGTGCAGCACTAAAATTAAATATTAAATATTGACATATCAACATACTATGATGTGCAATATGGGTTGTGACTTCCATGTACAACCAAATGACCAAAACATCAGCATCTGATTATTAACATAAATTAAATGAAGTGCACTGTGCAAGAGATTTCTATATATGAAACCAACGTTAGTTGAATAGTGTAATCAGTGATTTGAAACACACATGCTTTCACATACAGTATGTTTGTGGGAAGATGCACAGGGGAGTAGAACTTAAGGAGTCACCATGATGTGTGCATCCACTACCCAGGGTAGAAGATTAAATACGCTTACCAGACGGCAGTATAAAATAACCGTGCAGTATCATAAGTTAAGATGGCGGTCACAGGAATGGTATCCACAGGTAAAATTGGTGCAATTCCTCCTTCCCAGCTGAGCCACTTATGGCAACATCAAACAAGCATATAGTGGTGAGGATCAGGATGGTGATCCCCAAGATAGTATCCAAAAGTGCTAAAGTTTCCTCCACAAAAGAACCGTCTTGGCAATTTCCTTTGACTCTGACAACACCTTGCCTTCAGAGATATATCCTATTCCTAAAGGCAAGGTGTTGTCGGTGCTGCTCTTTTTCACTTTATTTAGTCACACAATTTCTGTTAGATTGTAGTGCTTGGTGCTACTGTTAATTCATATAGCACAGTAATTTTTATATTATTTCCTGATTGGTTTCTATGCAGAGCTGCACCAGATGGGAGATGTGTGCTTGTTGCAGACTATACTGCTTAAACTGCACTATGAAAGGACTCTTCCTGGAGCAACTAATTAGTAGACACTGACAATGAAGAACTGGACCAAAGAAATTGAGTGCACATGCTTAGCGTCATATCCAGAGGTTGTCTTTTAGAAAAAGACATATGAGTGCTGCCACTATTGCTAAAGAGGTTGAAGGGTTGGGGGGTCAACCTGTCAGTGCTCAGACCATACGCGCAACACTGCATCAAATTGGTCTGCATGGCTGTCATTAGACATGTGCATGCCAAAAAATTCGTTTTTTTTCGTTTATGTTATTTTAGTTTTTTTTATTTTTTCGTAAATTCGGGAAATTCGTAAAAATTCGTTTTTTACCGTTTTTGTTTCATTCGTTTTTTTTTTTTTTTTTCGGAAATTCTGAAATTTCGAAAAAAAAAAATCGTTTTTTTGCTTTTTTCGTAAATTCGGGAAATTTTCGGAATTCCGAAAAAGCAAAAAACGGAAATAACGAATGAAACGAAAAAAAAAAAACGAATGAAACGAAAAAAACGAATGAAACGAAAATAATTTCGAATTTTTCAATTTTCGAAATTTCAAATTTATGACATTTCGAATTTTTCAATTTTCGAAATTTCGAATTTCGAAATTTCGAGTTTTTTATTTTTCAATTTTCGAAATTTCGAAATACAAAAATTCAGAAATACCAAATTTCCAAAGTTCGAAAATTGAAAAATTCGAAAATTGAAAAATTTGAAATTTTCGAATTTTTCAATTTTGAATTTTCGAAATTCGGAAATACGAAAATTCGAAAATACGAAAATTCGAAAATTCGGAAATTTGAAAATTCGAAATTTGAAAATTCGAAATTTGAAAATTCGAAATTTGAAAAATTCGAAATTTGAAAAATTCGAAATTTGAAAAATTCGAAATTGGAAAAGTGAAAAATTCGAAAATTGAAAAATTCGAAAATTGAAAAATTCGAAAATTCAAAAATTCGAAAATTCAAAAATTCGGAATTTCGAAAATTGAAAAATCTTTTTTTCGAATTTCCGAAAATCCGAATTTCGTAAATACGTAAATACGAAAATTCGTAAATATGAATTTTCGAAAATTCGTAAATACGAATTTTCGAAAATACGAAAATTTGTAAATTCGAATTTTCGGAAATACGAAAATTCGTAAATTCGGAAATTCGTAAATAAAAAATTTGTAAATACGAAAATTCGTAATTAACGAATTTCAGAATTTTCGTAAAAAAACGAATTAGAAACAAAACGAATTGCACATGTCTAGCTGTCATCCCAGAAGGAAGCTTTGAGTGGGGGGCCCGTGGAAACCAGAATCCTTTGGAGAAGATGGGAATCCCTTGTTTCAGCTTCCCAGGCACCTCTTATGTATAAGTCACCCTGTGTCTATTAGGGGCACAGGTGACCAAGAAAATGATGGACAGCTACTAATGGACATTGAGAATGTGGTTTAGATTACTTAAAATGGGGCAGTGATATTTATCCACAATATCTCCCAGGAAATATACAAAGACTATTCACGTTTTTTTTTATTCTGAACTATACATGTTAATTGAAAGAGCTGATAACATTGGCCTCTGTACAATGTAGGAGTAGGATATCTTGCTACTTGTGGTCTCCTGCTATTGTGTGAAGGTGTCCTGTGTTTATACTTATGATAATTTGTATTGTAGTTTGTGAGCTAGGAGACGACCTCTAAATTGCCTAGGCTGGTTAAATGATTAGTTAATTAGCCCATGTTAATTTATTTTTCTGGTTACAGTTTGTATTGTTAGGGTAATATGTTCAGGAGGGGGGGCTACTTTTCAAGTGTATAAAAAGCCAGTTTCCTTGTCCAATAAAACATTCCATGCTGCAGTTTTGTAACTGAGCTAGTCTCGCCTGGTTCTTGGTTAAAATATGCGGCTGTAGTATCTAAAATCTGAAGGTCCAGACTGTAGGAAGCAGTTGACTGACGGAAGCACTCAAGCGGAGTGTGACGGGGTTCCGCAACAAAAGCCTCTTCTAAAGATGATGCTCAAGAAACAGTTTGCTGAAGACAAGCAGACTAAGGACATGGATTACTGAAACCATGTGCTGTGGTCTAATGAGACAAAGATAAACTTATTTGGTTCAGATGGTGTCAAGCGTCTGTGGCGGCAACCAGGTGAGGAGTACAAAGACAAGTGTGTCTTGCCTACAGTCAAGCATGGTGCTGGGAGTTTCATGGTCTGGGGCTGCATGAGTGCTGCAGACACTGGGGAGCAACAGTTCATTGAAGGAACCATAAATGGCAACATGTACTGTGACATACTGAAGCGGAGCATGATCCCCTCCCTTCAGGAAACGTGGCCGCAGGGAAGTATTACAACATAATAGGTGGGGAGCAGTATGACAGGTGGGGGTGTAGTGTGATGGAAAAATAGTATGATGGGGCAGTGTGATAAAAGAGGGGCTGTATGGCAGGTGAGGGGCAGTGTGATAAGAGGGGGGCAGTGTGACAGGTGACAGGGGGCAGTGTGACAGGTGGGGAAAGTGTGACAGGTAGGGGGCAGTGTGACAGGTGGGGGAGCAGTGTGACAGGTGGGGGGGCAGTGTGTCAGCTGGGAAATGCCAGGGCCCAGTCGTAAGTGCGACTGTTGCGACCCTGGTAGTTCCGCCACTGCTCAAACGGAAGGTGGAGTGCAAGGTCTTTAACATCCACCAGTTCCGTGAAGTCATCATGGAAGAGTGGAAGAGGACTCCAGTGGCAACCTGTGAAGCTCTGGTGAACTACATACCCAGGGGGGTTAAGGCAGTGCTGAAAAGTAATGGTGGCCACACAAATATTGACACTAGGCCCAAATTGGACATTTTCACTTAGGGGTTTACTCACTTTTGTTGCCAGCATTTCAGAAATGAATGGCTGTGTGTTAAGTTAAAAACAGGCTTAATCCAGCCGATGTAACTTGCCTACGCCGGCGTAGGCTGGGCGCACATTTATGCTGACCGCATGGTGGCGCTTCCATTGATTAGCCATTCAAATATGCAAATGAGGAAAATACGACGATTCACGAACCTGCGCCTGCCCGACGCAGGCTACAAGAGGTGCACGTAAGTTGTACGTCCGGCGTAAAGTTAAGCCCCATAAAGGAGGTGTAACTCAGCAGCAGACATGTAAAGGTCTGCATCAGGGAACAGAAGCCAGCGTTTTTTACGTAGTTTACATTGGACGTGTGTCTGGATGGGCGTAGATTACGTTCATGGCGTAGGCAGTGATCCGGCGTATCTTAGGTAGTTGTTCCGAGGTGGTTATGAGCATGCTTACAGGGATGCGTCCACGACACGACGCATGCACAGTTCGTTCAACGTACTTGTCTGGCTCTCAAACCATCATTTGCATGGGGCCACGCCTCATTTGCATGGGTTTGCATGGCTCACGCCCACTTCCATCTATGCTGACTTACGCCTTCGTAACCCAGCACAGTTTAGGCAGCATTGGCTTTGTGAATTTCATGCTTGCCTCTCTGCGCTGCGTCGGCGTAGCGTACAGGAGATACGCTACGGCGGCATAAATGTGCGCCGCTGTCTGTGAATCCGGGCCTATGACTTTACTACAGACTAAATAATATAGAAAGCTCTATTTGTGTGAACAAAATTCAGAAAAGTTTATAGGGGTACAATGTTGCATGACCATGCAATTGTCATTCAAAGTGCGGCAGCGCTAAAAGCTGAAAATTGGCTCGGGCAGGAAGGGGGTAAAAGTGCCCGGTATTGAAGGGGTTAAACATTGCAAAGTAATGCACCCCACTGCTGGCACAGCTTGACACCTATTGAATGCTAGACTAGCCATTGAGATTATGTAGCAGAAATGTTCTGCATATTTATCTATATATCTAACTATCTCACTGTTTTCATAATGCTACAGTTTGAATTTAACTTTTTCTGAAACCAAAATGTACAAAATATAATCTATAAAAATATATAATAAATATAATATATGAAACCATAACAATTTAATTGCTAGCCTAAATGTGGAAACTGGGAAATTGGTTAATTTAATTTTTTTTTATGTTTTAACCACTTGACCACTGGGCACTTATGCTGCATACACACGATCATTTTTCGGCATGAAAAAAACATTGTTTTTAAAAAATGACATTTTAAATGATCGTGTGTGGCCTTTACATAATTTTTCAGGTTCTGAAAAACGACAAAAAAAAAAAATCGAACATGCTGCATTTTTTAACGATGTTTTAAACTATGTCGTTTTTCGGGTTGTGGGCTAAAACGATGTTAAAAACCTGCGCATGTTGAGAAGCAAGTTATGAGACAGGAGTGCTCGTTCTGGTAAAACTACCGTTCATAATGGAGTAAGCACATTCATCACGCTGTAACAGACAAAAAAGCGTGAATCGTCTTTTACTAACACGGAATCAGCTAAAGCAGCCCAAAATCGAATGGAACTTCCCCTTTATAGTGCCGTTGTACGTGTTGTACGTCACCGCGCTTTGCTAGATCATTTTTTGAAAACGATGGTGTGTAGGCAACGTCATTTTAATGATGAAGAACGACGTTTTTTTTTCAGGCTGAAAAATGATCGTGTGCATTAAACCCCCTTCCTAACTGTTAAAGGTAATACCGCCACCCAGGTGTACTTCAGGTAAATGCAGGATACATTTCAGTAACCCCCGGAATTCCGTGAGAAATCACAATGAGACACAAGAAAGCATTTGAGTGTTCATTAGATCTCTAAAGTTTATTCTCTCAGAGGGACTTACTGTATATGCAGAAGAAAAATAGGATGGGCTGCATATTATTGCATATGTCTGTAGATTTCATACAAACTTAGTATTTTCTTATCAAGATTTAAACCAGCTGAATTTAGTTTTAACAATGGCTAAAAGATGACTTTGCTCATACAATCAGGCTGTTCCATGAATTTAACCACAATGACTTAGCAGAAGCAGGGTGTGACTCTATGCAAACTGTTAGCTAATGTAAGTATGTCAAAACACATATAGAAAAGTTAATTTCTACTTAAAAATAGAGTCAGTTATTTATACATTCTATTACACTAACCAGATCAATTTTCAGCTTTCGGTGCTCTCACAATTTGAATGACAATTACTCAGTCATACAACACTGTGCATATGAAATTTGTGTCCTTTTTTTTACACGAAAAGAGCTTTCTTTTGGTGATATTTAATCACCACTGTTTTTTTTTTATTTTTGCGCTATAAAAGAAAAAAGACTGAAAATTCTGTAAAAAAAAATGAATTTTTCTCGTTTCTGTTATAACATTTAGAAAATTTGTAATTTTTCTTCATACATTTTAGCCAAAATGTATACTGCTACATATCTTTGGTAAAAATAAGTACAAATTGGTGTATTTTATTTGGTCTTTGTGAAAGTTATAGAGTCCAGGGACGTCCTCCCAGAATAACTCGACCGCGCTGTAGACGTATTTTGTCTATAAGTGGCAAGTGGTTAACCATCAAAGTGTTTGTAAATGGAACATTTTTATTCAACACCATATATGTTCTTTTAGTAGTTGCACTCTAGCAAGTAGGGATGAGCTCCAGCGTGTTCTCACACTCCACGTGCAGAGCCCGCCAGGAAGTCGGCACGGCGCTGCACTAATCACAGGCAGGGAGACATTGTCCCAATGCTCAGTGGTGTTATCATATGCAATTCCATTTCTTCTTACTAATTTCTGAAGGCTCTTCTTTCTGTCCCTGGGACAGAATAGTCCAGGAGCATGACCAGCGGTGTCACCCAGTGGGTTCCTTCTTGCAGAGTACTAAACATGCTATGCCAGCATGTACCTTCTTGATGTACACAGTAAAAACAGTCCTTTCACTCATGTCCACCTACTGAAGAACATAATTGAGAGCACCTCCTGTCTGCATTGTTCTTCCTAAAATAAGCACAGGTGCTAGCAATGCAAAGAGAGGTAGTTTCTTTGTCACATAATAAGTAATTGTGCACCTGCATCAGGAGGGTAGGTGAACATGAATTTTCGGGAGGAAGGAGGTAACTTTTTAGTTTAATAAATTTCATTTTTACAGAGGGATTTACTGTATTTATTGGCGTATAACGCTCACTTTTTTACCCTGAAAATAGAGGGTAAACTGTGTCTGCGTGTTATACGCAGAGGGCTGTGGAAAGTATTTTTCCTGAAACTTCCCTCCTAAAGTTAGGGTGCATGTTATACGCCTGTGCGTTTTATACGTCGATAAATACGGTAGTTGTAAAATAGACCAGCGGTGCAACAACTAGGGGCATGGACTGCAAAAAGTTTAATTTAAGAGTTTAGTTCTACTTTAAGGCAGCAGAATGACATATTATGTGATCTAACTACATATCAACACACACACATAGACAAGTAGTTTTCTTCAGTAAATGTATTTCCGTGAAATGGCAATGAGTCAACGGCTTTCTGGGAATCACAACCCAGTTTTCACTTTTCAAGCATTGTTCTTATATAAAAGCACTTTTGTGCAGAATACTTATCATGGAGCAAATATTTAAATGTGATTTCCCATGAGACTACTTGCTTGGTAAATGTCAGCCAAACTTTGTTTTATCAAATTTCAATAACGTTCCCAAATACTGTGTCTAAGACATGAGTCAAAAGAGATGCGCGCTGTAAAATGATAACGTCACCCAAATACCATAAACAATTATTTCCGGTAATTAACTGGCAAGTCAAATTAACTCTGAATGGCATTGACAAACAAAACAGTTTTTTTTTTTAAACAAAGAAATTCTCAGGTTGCATGACCTTTAAACAAAACTAATTTCCTAAAAGCTAAGTTATCCTACGTATTCAAACAAATAGACTAGCTAAAGTATTTAGACAAATAAATAATACATGCTATGTAAACTGGGGTATCGGATGGTCTTATTCATCAGGATGTCTCAAAATAGAACTATTGCCTACTAGCAGGGAACACTGGGCTAGTGCAAGTGATATCTGTTTGGATGGTGGCCCATAGTGGAGATACTCCCCCATGTACAAGGCTGTATCCTGGCCTAGGTCAACAAGGCCCAGGCCTAGGGCAGCACTTTGCAGGGGGGCTAGCAGGGAAAGAGTCCCTGCCGGCTTGCGCTACACTGTTAGTGCAACACAAGCTGCTTCTTATTTTGACTGTCCTATCAACCTTCCTCACTGTGGTATATGTTTTCTGCTGCACCATTGGCATGGCTATATCTTCTTAGTCCTGTCCATAAAATTATCAGAAATTTGTGCTTAAAGTAGAACTATAGGCAACACTTTTTTTTTTCATTTTGGATAGAGTAAGGCAGGGTTATAGCCCCTGTCATTTAATTTTTTACCATCCCCGTCCCATTGCAGAGATTTCCCTTCATTTCCTGCCCCATAGCCAAACAAGAAAGGAGAGGAAATCTATGCATAAATTAAGGGAATCAACCCCCCCCCCCTCAGGCCCTAAGAACTAGTGTCCCCACTCAAAAATTTCAGGATGGGTCTTAAACAGAAAGGGGCGTGGCCTTGACAGGAAGGGGTGGCTCATATTTAAAAAATTAGGGGGTGCACGAGTTTAGTCAGGCCTAGGGCAGCACAAAACCTAAATACACCACTGCCCATGTAGACCCCCATGTAGACTATAGAGCAGACTTGCCCATCAGTAACAGCTACTGGGCATTATAGATGGCTATCTGCTCCCTAATAAATGTGTTTGTGATTAACTCCTGCTCTACAAATCTATTAACCCACAAACTAATAAACAATATTGGACAAATAAATAAACAATAATTATAAGGTCGCTGCATGCACAAAATTGCATTTATGAAATTCATAAAGATTATAGGGTAAAGCCTGGTACACACTATGGGGGTTATTTACGAAAAGGCAAATCCACTTTGCACTGAAAGTGCAGTTGGTAGTGCAGTCGCTGTAGATCTGAGGGGTAGATCTGAAATGTGAGGAAGCTCTGTGTGTGCAAGCTAAAATGCTGTTTTTTCTTGATCATATATCACGGGACACAGAGCCTTAATTACTTAATGGTTTATGAAGTCACCACAGGTGATTGGACACTGGTTAACCCAATTAAAATTGATTTCCTCCCCTATATAACCCCTCCCAAATGGAGAGTGCCTCCGTTTTTTCGCCAGTGTTTAAGGTGGTTGGTCACGTTCAACATGTGCTAAGAAGAAAAATTCTCTTTTGATGGTCTGGCTGCGGAGAGCTAGGAGCTATAACTGGATCCATTCCTCGGGTCGATATCAAAAGCCTAAGATGGTTGGTACCCGGGTCTCCTGTAAAGAAGAAACAAGGTTTGCCTGTAATGTCTCTCTGCAGAGGTCTGGGCTCTGGGATCCAGACTTTGGTGTACTAATACATCTGTGGCACAAAAAGTTTCTGGCAGAGTCTTCTACAGGTCCAGGTATGAGGTTTCTCTAATAAAACCCTTGATGAACCTGAAGGTTGGCATAACTTGCTCGCCGTTATGGGTGAAAGCCGAAACTACTTTTAGTAGCTTTCCTGCGGTGTGTATAAGGTAAGAAGAGGATAATTCATTTTGTTATTATCTTCTGTGAGTAGGATGTCTTTTCCTGGTGTTCACCACTGGAGGGAGTAAGTGCATACCTGGTGTATTCTTATATAGCCATCCAGGAACAAGCTCAGTGAAGTCGGTCAATAAAAAACACCACTTACCTCCTTCCGCTGCAGGTTCTGCCACAAACACATACAGGGGTCCCCCGATGATGCCCCAGTAATCTCCCCCTTCTCTTCGTTGCCCTGGGCGCCGCCATGACAGTGGCACGTGCGTCTTATGCTGTATAATGGGCAGATGGAGAGGGGGCCATGGTTGCGCGTGCCCGTGCACGGACACGGGGCGCCTGTGTGCAGGCGCCAAGAGGCTGATTAAAGCCCAGCATGCCAGAAGCCTTCTGTAAGCGGCATGGACACAGAGCTGTGGGCTGTAAGCATTCCCGTGGATTGAACCAGGCAAACCAACTCTCCTACTCGGCATCAGGTTGCGCAGTGAGCAAATATATGTGTATTGTAAGACTATAACATAACAGTGATTGCATTTTTTGTGGATAGTACCTATGCTTTACAGTAAGGACTATGTCCCTGAGCAGAGGGGCAAGGGCTGGTAAAGAGGCATCAGAAGATCCCTGCTTATGGCTAAGAAATCTGAGCTTGCCTGCAGTTTACCATCCCCCTCTGTCAGCCTGATAGCAGCCTCACAGGATGAGCCCCTGTCTGGTTTTGCAGCTTCTCCTATGGCAGCTCCTGTATACGTCACTGAGGACACTTTAAAAGTTGCTTTGGATGGCCTAGAAGGAAGGATTGCTACTATTATCGCAACCTCCTTGAAAGATAGCAGAAAACAGGGTAGATCCCTTTCATCTGCTCTGGCTCTCTCATCAGATGAGCCTTCTGGGGTTGAGAAATCCCTCTCTGGAGATGAGGATCATGTGCAGTCTGAGGACTCAGAGGATGAGAAGATTCCTGCTACCTCTTAGTCGCTAAAGATGCAGGTGCAATATTATGCAGAGATGGTGCATGCTTCTATGTCCTTCCATGCTTCTATGTCTTTTGTTTCCTCTTTTGGGGATCTCGGGAAGTACCTGCAGGCTGCATGTGCCTTTCCAGTTCATCCCTTGCTAGATAAACTGATGTATGATGACTGGGTTCACCCAGATAAACTGTTTCTCCTCCTAAACAGTTTTCCCTCCTTTATCCTATGGAGGAAGGTTTTACTAAGAAATGGGGGGTACCTGCTATAGATGCCGCTATTTCTTGTGCAAACAAAAGCCTGACCTGTCCTATAGACAATGCTCAGGGCTTTAAGAATCCAACCGATAAAAAGCTGGAGTCCCTATTGAAAGCCTCCTCTTCATTGGCTGGGGCTGTAGTACAACCTGCAGTTGCAGCCATTGGTGTATGTCAGTTCCTCAAAGAACACATTAAGCAGATGATTAACCTCCTCCCTACAGAGGAGATTGAGGTTTATGAGGACCTTCTTAAGGCCTTGTGTTTTGCGGTTGATGCGATTATGGACTCTGTTCAGCAAGCATCCCGCTTGAATCTCCTACAGGTACACATGCGCAAGGCCCTTTGGTTAAAACATTGGGAGGCTTGCACCAGAGGATTAGATTACCTATGAAACAATACCAGAAAAGTCTATTACCCCATCTTCTAACAGCTGCTAAAAGCCTGATAGCCAGTCACTGGCAAGATAAGGAAAGTCCCTCCATTAAAGAATGGTACAATAAAATAAACTCCATCCAAAATTTAGAATTCTTAAGGTTAAGTGACATACTGTAGATGGCTTAGAGGAATACGAAAAGACCTGGTCGAAGTGGTCAGAGTTCAAACATTCCATGGTATTTGCGGAGTTAATGGGTGCATAGGGCATAGGGCATAGGACCTTGTAAGACTTTTTAGACTTTCAAGGTTGGACAAAACATAAGAAAGTAACAAGATAGAATATAAGAATGATCAGAAGATACAGAAAGGTAACTTGAGGTCCAGGGGGAGGGGTGGGGGGGAGGGAAGGGGGGGGAAGAAGGGTCATAATAACGAAGGTATAAAAGTGTAAAAAAATAATTTTTGTAACAGTAAACAATATATATACTTGTTCCTTGTGGATTTGGAAAAAAAAAATTCCACATACAAAAACTTCCACATATGATGCAAAACCAGAAGGAGACATGGTGGGCAAATGAATGGCGGGCAAGTCTCGCTACCTTCTCCCAGTAAATGGTTATGTCTGAAATGGAAAAAAAAAAAACATTGGGAGGCCAAGATTTCTTGCAAAAGATGCTTAGCAGCGGTCCCCTTTGGGGAAGGTCGCCTGTTTGGGGATGACCTGGATATATACATCCAAAAGTCTACCGGAGGCAAGTCTACTCTGTTGCCGGGTAAAAAGAATAGTAAACGTCCTTCATTTAAGCGTACTCTTTCTCCAGCCCCTGGAACCTAATTTTTAAGGCAGTGGTGACGACCTCTGCAGTCTAACACTAGGGGAAAGGCCCAGAGCCAAGCCCAAGGGCAGAAAAAGACATGGGGTACAAAGTCTAAGCAGACCCTCAAAACTTCTCTATGAAGGAATGCCCCCCACTCAGTCGAGTGGGGGGGGGGGGAGGCTGCTGCAATTTGCAAACGCCTGGTGGAAAAAAGTTTAGGACAGGTGGGTCATCTCCACAGTGTCCTCAGGCTACAAGCTAGAATTTAGAGAACTTCCGCCACCCCATTTTCTGAGATCAAGAGTTGACAAAGATCTATAAAAAAGAAGGCCTTTACTGTTGGGCTTGAACACCTGTTGTCCCAAGGGGTAATCATGGTGTTTGCCCCAGAGGATCAGGGATCAGGATTTTATTCAAACCTTTCACGGGTTCCAAAGTCAAACAGGGATGTCAGACCTACCCTGGATCTGAAAGGCCTGAATCAGTTTCTGAACATTCGCTTCTTTCACATGGAGTCTGTCCATTCAGTTGTTTCCACCCTTCAGGGAGGAGAATTCCTGGCATCAATAGACATCAGAAATGCATATCTACATGCGCCAATATTTCCTGCTCACCAAAGGTTTCTAAGGTTTGCGATGGTTCAGCGGCACTTTCAGTTTGTGGCCCTTCCTTTCGGGCTGGCTACAGCACCTCGAGTGTTCACAAAAATACTGTCCCCGGCCCTGGCAAGGCTAAGGGCACAGAGCATAGCAGTAACAGCCTATCTGAACGATCTGTTGATTATAGATCAGTCCGCTGCACGCTTGGGCCACTATGTGCACAGCCCAGTGGAATATTTCGAGTACCTAGGCTGGGTCCTCAATCTGGGGAAATCCTCCTTGCAGACTCAAAAAAGGCTGGAATACTTGGACATGATTATAGACATGTCCCAAAGCCAGGTAATTACTTTCCAAGCCAAAGGCAAAAGCCATAGGAGATTTGGTCCTAGTGATAAAGGCAAAGAGAAGGCCTTCCATCCGTCTATGCATGAGGTTATTGGCGAAAATGGTAGCCTCATTCGAGGCTGTTCCTTACGCCCAGTTTCACTCAAGGCCATTACAGGGCATAATTCTGTCAGCTTGAAACAAAGATGTTTAGGCCCTGGACCTTCCTATGATTTTATCTCCAAAGGTTCACCAGAGCCTCAATTGGTGGTTGCTCCCCCAAAATCTGTCAGAAGGAAAATCCTTCACTCCGGTTACCTGGAATTTGGTAACCACAGACACCAGACTTCTTGGCTAGGGGGGCAGTTCTAGAAGACAGTCATAGTTCTGTGAAAGCAGGGATGGCTGAGATAGATAGAGAATCAATAATATTCAATGATCATTATGACATGGAGGATGCAAACCAGCAGGATCAGGGACCCTAAAAGCCCCCCTCCTTGCTGATGTAATGTTGGACAGTATGACATGGTATATTGTACAAAGTTGTATTGTACAACATTAAACATACATATATATAACTATATATGGGACCCATAAAGATAGATACCCACATGGCGGAATCATAAAGGAGAGCAATTTACATACACTAAAAGTAAAAATGCATTACATTTATAAAATACATATATATAATATATCAATGATAAAACAAACAAAACAATTACATACAGATGTAGCACCCTCTAGTGTGCTACTAGTGTGAGAGTAGGCAAAACATAGTTTGACTTATGATAAGCATGAGTCATGGAATCTGGGGCAGAGTTTATTTATGTTTAGGCTGGGTGACTTATGCAGGCAAGTCTCTGGTGCCTCCCCCTGGGTCTGGAAGTTTGGAGAAACTTTAAGAGGTTAGTGGGCGGAGGCCAGTAGGGTCGCTCTGCATACTCAGGGGAGTTTGGCCAATCCCCATGCATGCGGGATAAATCATGCTGGCAGGGGAAGACGGGAGGAAGATGCAGGTCAGAGACTTGAGCTGGTTCAGGAAGGATACCGTCTTCAGTGCAGTGTGATTGTGACAGCCACCTGGGAGCAGTTGGAGCAAGGAGAGGATAGTGAGTACATCAGCACACTCAGGGATGCTACAAAGGGAATGTCTGCCATATGTAGTCAGCTTTCTGGAGGGACAGTGGTGTGCTTCATCCCTTCATACTTACTCTGAGAGATCTCCTGTGTCTCAGTGACAATGGTCAGCAGGACACACACAGAGGTTGAAGGGTGTATCGGCCCAGAGGGGACACACATGGCAAAAAACAAAAAACCTGACACAAAACTAACCCTTACCCCAGACTAAACAGAACCAATCATAAAATATATTGATTTTGCCTATGTATTAGGGTAAACCTTTTTGGAAAGAAATATGAAAGCTGCCATTGTCGGGAGGAAGATGCAGGTCAGAGACTTGAGCTGGTTCAGGAAGGATACCGTCTTCAGTGCAGTGTGATTGTGACAGCCACCTGGGAGCAGTTGGAGCAAGGAGAGGATAGTGAGTACATCAGTACACTCAGGGATGCTACAAAGGGAATGTCTTCCATATGTAGTCAGCTTTCTGGAGGGACAGTGGTGTGCTTCATCCCTTCATACTTACTCTGAGAGATCTCCTGTGTCTCAGTGACAATGGTCAGCAGGACACACACAAAGGTTGAAGGGTGTATCGGCCCAGAGGGGACACACATGGCAAAAAACAAAAAACCTAACACAAAACTAACCCTTACCCCAGACTAAACAGAACCAATCATAAAATATATTGCTTTTGCCTATGTATTAGGGTAAACCTTTTTGGAAAGAAATATGAAAGCTGCCATTGTTGGCGTCCTTCTGAAAGTACTAGTTCTATAGCTGTAATGCTGCCCATCCGTCTTCTGTACTTACAAAGTCTCTGACCTGGCACAAGAATGCAGATTGGGAAAATCAGAATAACATTAGAAGTCCTTACCTTATGCTTATCTTAGGTCAGTGACTCACAATTTAGGAAACAGGGTCACCATGACAGCTAGGCAAGTAGCATTTGCAAAATGAGAATTCAGCAGAAGTAGACTGAAAAGGCAGATAGAGAGGTTTCAATTAGAGAGGATTTCCTCAGATACAGAGAAATACAAATGAAGTGTCTCATTATACCATTCATATGAAAGCCTATATACACTTGTATGCATGCTGTAGAACATGGTCAGAATTGACCATGAAACGTCCACTGAGACTTCATATATTTCCTTTGAAGCTGCACCCATTTTCTTGTACAGAAGGGGCTGCCAAATGCTGGGCCTACTCTAATGGGGATTGGTGTTCCTGTGGCCCACCGTTTGCCAAGTAGATCTTCCAACAGTGTACTACCTCCAGATCATCATATATTTCATTTATAAATGCTAGATCCCAAAAAAGGCATGTTCAGAAGGCCAGAGAGTGTTTTATATGTATGTTTGTGGACAGCATAGGTTTTCTTTTCTTTGTATTGAAAGATCTATCCATTTCTAGATTTATTTTTAGTCCTTTCAAAGAACATAAACCTTTCCTTGGATGGTTTTTGTTAATATGCATATTTTACAACCCTGAGAAAGAAGGATTGTATTCCTCAGAAATGCATTCCACTTCTGCAGAGAACTATAGTGAATCAGTCCATCACCAAACTGATCTTTTTACTTAAAAAACATTATTTGATTTAGAAAAATTTGAAAGTGCAAAATCTGGTGCAGCTCTGCATAAAAAACAATCAGCTACCAGTTTTTTTTGTTGCTGGTCTAAGTGCATTGACCTGCCACAGGGCAATAGGAGCCTTCCCCTGTAAGGGGTATGTACATCCACCAATGGGTTATAGGGATCCTATTCCTGTTACATTCATTCCAGCGTATAATGCTCCATAGGGTAATGTGCATAGATAATCAAAAGGCATACATACTGCTGAATCACATACAACCACACTTCCTCTAGTGCACCAATGAACTTGGCACATTAGGGGTGTGCAGCCCCTTAAAAATCATTTGGATACTATAAACCTTGAATACGCACAGCCAGGGCTCAGACTTCCTGTATGTGTGTGACAACCCCCTAGGACCTGCTCCAATGCGTTTCGTCGCTCGTCACATGACTTCCTCAAGAAGTAGGGGTCCCAGTGTAACCCAGCAAGCTTATATAGCAAGTTATAATTGGAAATTTGTTGGAGACCGCCACCACCATTTTCCTAATGCCCGCCTGTCTAATGAACTGGGTATTAACAAAAAGCATTGGCAGCCATTTTCCTGAAGATCCAGGGACCTAAAGGGAGATAGATCATACTGAATATAAAAAGAAATAAAAACAAATAAATAATAAAAACAATAATAACCATGCATATTTCCTTTGATGTGAAGTAGAGAATAGAGATGATCATTTTAACCACTTCCCGACCTCCTCATGTACATATACGTCAGCAGAATGGCACGGACAGCCACACCTCTGCTAGACGTGGGTGGGGGGTCCGATCGGGACCCCCCCCCGGTACATGCGGAGGTCGGGTCCGCTCGGGAGCGATCCGGGACGACGGCGCGGCTATTTGTTTTTAGCCGCTCCGTCGCGATCGCTCCCCGGAGCTGAAGAACGGGGAGAGCCGTGTGTAAACACGGCTTCCCCGTGCTTCACTGTGGCGGCGCATCGATCGAGTGATCTCTTCTATAGGGAAGACTCGATCGATGTTGTCAATCCTACAGCCACACCCCCCTACACTAGTAAACACACACACAGTGATCCCTAAATCCTACAGCGCCCCCTGTGTTTAACTCCCAAACTGCAACTGTCATTTTCACAATAAAGAATGCAATTTAAATGCATTTTTTGCTGTGAAAATGACAATTGTCCCAAAAATGTGTCAAAATTGTCCGAAGTGTCCGCCATAATGTCGCAGTCACGAAAAAAATCGCTGATCGCCGCCATTAGTAGTAAAAAAAAATAAAAAAAATAAAAATGCAAAAAAACTATCCCCTATTTTGTAAACACTATAAATTTTGCGCAAACCAACCGATAAACGATTATTGCGGTTTTTTTTATACCAAAAATAGGTAGAAGAATACGTATCGGCCTAAACTGAGGAAAAAAAAATTATATATGTTTTTGGGGGATATTTATTACAGCAAAAAGTAAAAAATATAGAATTTTTTTCAAAATTGTCGCTCTAGTTTTGTTTATAGCGCAAAAAATTAAAACCGCAGAGGTGATCAAATACCACAAAAAGAAAGCTCTATTTGTGGGGAAAAAAGGACGCCAATTTTGTTTGGGAGCCACGTCGCACGACCGTGCAATTGTCTGTTAAAGCGACGCAGTCCCGAACTGTAAAAACCCCTTGGGTCTTTAGGCAGCAATATGGTCCGGGGCTTAAGTGGTTAATCAAAGCTGGGTATTATTAGATATAGAGATCATACATGGTCCCCGCCAGTCACCAAGGGACAGTATATGCAGCTTCTCACTATATGGTAACTTTATTTTGGGATATTGTAGTTTATGCATTTTGTTTACAATCAGGGCTCAAGTCCTGCGGGAACGCGTGGGAACGGGGTTCCTGCACTTTTTTCACAGCAGGACCTCAGTTCGCTTTGCAGGACTAGAGCAGCCGAGAGCAGCCGAGCCGCCCGAGCCAATCCTTCACTAAGCAGCAATGCCCAGCTCGAGTCACTGTCAGGGGCAGGCAAACCTTAGTAATCCTTTATGTTACTGGCCGCTTCCTGTATATGGATTCATCGGGTAGTGTGCGGGTATTCCGTCACTTCCTCGATGCCGCAATGTCTCCTGGGAGCTTTTGTCATTGTTCCCAGGAGACATTGCGGAGGTCTGCAAGTTATCGCAGAACTTAGAAAAAACATGTGGCTTAGTAATTATGCATATGAGCGTATCATTTTTTTTTTGGTGGTAGAGTGGATCTTGTGTGGGAGTTCCCACACTTTTTTCCCCAGGACTTGACCTAACTTTGAACTAACACACTATATATGTTATGATTCTTTAATTTGTTTATCACTTAGCTTAGGGGTAGTGCTATATCACACTGTTTCACAATCACAGTAAGGAATATATAATAAATCTTTTTAAATATATGTGACGCTGGAGGAACTGGAACATGGAGCAGGTAGAGTTACTATCACATGTTATTTTTCTACAATGGTACTAGTTGTTTCAAAAATGGATAGAGCCATCAAGTTTTAGGATCTGTCTATAACTTCTTGCCATTGGTCTTTCCTTTCCTTTGAGCAGATTTAGCAGCTTTGGAAAGTCATTTGGAATTTTCCACATATTTACCATTTAGTTCACAATTGTAGCTTTATAAAGGGAATTTGCTAAGCTGTCTAATGATATGAAATTACTAATAGAAAAATAACTGGAATTGGTTTCCAACGGTATAAACACAATTTTAATGATTACTTTATAGGCTGTCCAATTTTGTTGGAATAAATGACTCCTATTTTATGTCTTGATTCATGAAGCAGACATAGCGTTAGGTATAATTTTTATGTTAAGTATAGAAATGCAAAGTAATCTGTAAGTGTGACACTTGGAGACATTTATTACCTCTTTAAAAATCACACCACAGCTTAAAGCTCAAAGAATGTAAAAAGCGGGCACAACCATTTGGCATTAATGGGTATGGGTAGATGGAAATCCGATTGTTTCAAAATGTATATCATATATATACTGGGCACCTAAACGTGCGGCTCAACACAGGTAATCTGTTAATCTGTCATTACAACCGAAATCCTTCACTTTGTACTGGAAGGGTGTGCGAGGTATGAAGTGGCACCAGCTATTTTTTCCCTTGTCCCAGTTGTGTCAGATTTGGTCGCTTCCATCTGTACTGATAGTTCCTCTGGGAGGTAATGATTTGGGTAACACCCGCAAGCTGGACCTTTTGTTTGCAATTAAGAGGGATCTTTATTGTTTTCATTTAACTTCCTCGGGTACAACCATTGTATTTTCGGAAATAGTTCCACAACTGATTTGGCTGTCTTCCCTGTTGCATAGAGTAATGGAAAAAATGAGGAAGAGGGTCAATGGCTGATGGCTAAAACTGTGGCCATTCTAAGCACTTTGAAATACTTACATCTAGCTTTTAAGCATTAAGTAAACGTAAAAGTAAGAAAACTTTCAAAAATATTTTTCTGGGAGTTTTTCTTCTCTTAAAGGGGTTGCAAAAGTAATTTTTTTTCCTAAATAGCTTCCTTTACCTTAGTGCAGTCCTCCTTCACTTACCTCAGCCTTCGATTTTGCTTTTAAATGTCCTTATTTCTTCTGAGAAATCCTCACTTCCTGTTCTGTCTGTAACTTCACACAGTAATACAAGGCTTTCTCCCTGGTGTGGAGTGTCGTGCTCGCCCTCTCCCTTGGACTACAGGAGAGTCAGGATGCCCACTAACACACAGCTCCTTTCTCTATCTGCAACGTAGAGAGCATCCTGACTCTCCTGTAGTCTCCTGTGATTTTAATAATGCTTAAAGTAAAACAATAAAAGTGAAATATTCCTTTGAATTTCGTACCTGGGGGGTGTCTATAGTATGCCTGTAAAGTGGCAAATTTTTCCCGTGTTTAGAACTGTCCCGCAGCAAAATTACATTTCTAAAGGAAAAAAAGTCCTTTAAAACGACTGTAATGAATTGTCGGGTCTCGGCAATACAGGTAAAAGTCATTGATAAAAACGCCATGGGTTCCCCCCCCCCCCCCCCCCCCCCCAGTCCATTACCATGCCCTTTGGGTCTGGTATGAATATTAAGGGGAACCCCGAACCAAAATTAAAAAAAAATTGCTTGGGGGTCCCCCCAAATTGCATACCAGGCCCTTTATTTAAATTGTTTTAATTAAATATATATGTAAAAATAAATAAGTTATTCGCCATAAAAATTGTTACTTTTTTTCAGGTTATGCTGTAAAAATGCTTAGATTTTTTTGGTGTACCGCAAGACAAAAAAGTTTGGTGTATGGATATAAAAAAATTATAAATACCCTTTTTCCTTTTTTATAAGCTATCACACTCCCTCTGTTCTCAGCTACATAAGAGCTGAGGGAACAGGAGGAGAAGCAGCAGCACACTGAGCTTCCCAGTAACAGGCTGTGCAGTGGGGTGTCAGGACAAGTCTGATCATTGGAGAAGAGCAGGCTGAGATCCCAGCACAGCTAAATAACTGACCATGGTGTGTTCTCCTGCTTAGTGGTCAGTTTTTAATAGGAAAGCAGAGGGACTGGCATGAACACCAGGGATTTCACACAAAGAAAGCAATAAAAACAGAACAGGATACTTTTTCATACAAGAATGGAGTACAGCCAGTTGGGGAAAAGGCGGGCAAGCTCCTAGCATACCTTGTGCATAGTGAGGACAGACCCCCAGTTGACATCACCCTCCATGGCCCAGGGGGAAGACAGATTACAGACCCAAGTACTGTAACCTCTAAATTCAGGGACTTTTTTGCAGATCTATATAAAACGACAGTGACTGACCCAACGGACCTACAGACTGCTTATCTTTGTGGCATCACCTTCCCCCAATTGACGAAGGATCAGGTAGACTCACTTGAGGCACCCCTTACCACGAAAGACATAGATCCAAATCCCCGGGCTCTGACAGTCTCCCTGTGGAATTTTACTCTCAATTTAGTGAACTACTAACTCCCAAACTGCTTGCACTATTTAATCACCTATTTGAAACCTTTACCCTGCCCCCCTCTATGCGGGAAGTGATGATAGTCCTTATCCCCAAACCTGGGAAGGACCCGGGCTACCCCGAGTCCTACCGCCCCATTTCTCTACTACAAGTTGATATAAAAATACTGGCCAAGGTGCTGTCCCTTAGACTGAATCAAGTAATTCTGTCCCTCATACACGCAGATCAAGCAGGCTTCATGCGGGCCGTAACACTTCCTTTAATCTACGCAAACTGTACATCAACTTGCAAGCTACACATACTGAAGTTGGGTCACGGGTGGTGGTGACATTAGGTACGGCAAAGGCGTTTGATTCGGTAGAGTGGGGGTATCTCTGGAGCTGCTTGGAAGGATATGGCTTTGGATCATGGTTCATCAAGTGGGTCCAACTGCTGTATAGGGCACCCACGGCCAGGGTGGTGGCCAATGGCTGGCCGTCTCGACTGTTTGACCTCAGCAGAGGCACGAGACAGGGCTGCCCTCTTTCACCACTACTATATTCCTTGGCCGCGGAGCCCTTAGCCATGTCCGTTCGAGCTAACCCGGAGATCAGGGGACTGAGTTCTGGCACTCTGACTGAAAAGATCAGCATGTATGCGGACGACACACTATTATACCTGGCGGACTCGGGCCCCTCTCTACACACGGCTCTCCAGACAATCGAACGGTTTGGAACTTTTTCCGGGCTAAAAATTAATTGGGGTAAGTCCCAGATTCTTCCTCTTGACAACTTCCCACCGACTGAATTTCAGGACAGTTTGCCATTACAACGAGTAAGTACCATCAAATATTTAGGGATCTGCATATCCAGAACACCGGCGGATTATGTAAATTTAAATCTAGACCCCCTAGTTTCCCATGTTAAATCCAAACTACGGACCTGGGCCCGTCTGCCACTGGGGGTTTGGGGCAGGGTGAACCTCATTAAAATGGTCCTCCTGCCCAAGATACTCTATGTTCTTTGGCACTCCCCGGTGTACTTACCCCTGAAACATTTTAAATCCCTTGAGGCCCTTCTTAAACCTTTTGTATGGGGAAACAACAGACATAAATTGGCTTGGCAGGTGCTTAAAAACCCCACAGACTTGGGGGGCACTGCCCTCCCTGATTTTAATCTTTACTATATCGCTTCGCAATTATCCCAACTGTTCCATATTGACAAGACGGACAAGGAGCGGTTTCTCCAGCTGCTTTGCCCGAGATGGGCTCGACGCACTGAGGACCCAATCTACGCACTGACTATGGGCTCTAGTGGTGCGGGTCTGGGGGACGACAGACGGACCCTGCTGTATCATTACAGACGCATATGGGACTTAGCTTCTACCAAGCTAGGGATACCAATCTACAATGATTATACTCCTTTATGGCACAATAAAAACTTGTCAGAATTTCTACACTTGCCTGATGCAGACCGATGGTCTAATTATGGTATCCTCTACCTGAACCAACTGTTCGCCAACGGAACCCTCAAACCTTTCTCCACGCTTAGTGAAGAATTTTCACTCCCCAGACACATGCTCTTTCAATTCTTGCAGATGAGACACGCGGTTCGGGCTCAGTTTTCGAGGTCCACCCCGCAGTCTGCCCCTAATCCACTTATAGCCATAATTAAAAGTACTGATCCCTGCAAATTAACGTCTGCCTTTTACGGTATGCTCATTGCCCCCGTTTCAACCAAATTGGCATATAAGCTCAAACCTTGCTGGGAGAGAGTGTTGGGCCCCCTGGAGGATGAGGAGTGGGAAGAGGCTTTGGAATCCTGCAAGGCTGTCTCACCCAAGCTCTCCGACAGGTTGACCCAAATCTATATAGTCCATCAGGCATATCTCACCCCCCTCCGGGTTGCCAAATATAAGAGCACCCAATCTACACTCTGTCAGATGTGTGGAAGGGAGGTGGGTACGTTCTTTCATTTAATATGGTCATGTCCCAAAGTGCAGGGCCTGTGGACACAAGCGGTAACATTTCTGCACGATCACATGGGCTCTCCGATTACGCTGGACCCAAAACAGTGCCTACTTGGGGTGCTTCCGGATACTATAGACAAATACACGAAGACGTTCCTGCATGAGACCTTGTTCTCGGTGCGGAAGGTCATTGCTCGGAGCTGGATGCGACCTGTACCCCCTAGACTTGTGGAGTGGAAGGTGGAGGTCAATAATAATCTTCCGTACAAAAAGATTATGTACATTAACAGGGAATGCCCGACCAAATACGATAAAATTTGGGACCGTTGGTTACACGACCCTGATACTTGTACGTGAGGCACCACAGGTCTATGTTGCCAGATGGGTGGCCTGCACCTGGCTGGGTGCTCCGGTGCGGGTCTGGAGTACCTGCATGGTGGGCACCAGACTGCTCTCTTTGTTTCCCCTGTATATTGTAAAATGCCTCTTTGTTGGCCATGACACCGGCTTTGAACTGTTGGTATTCTGAATGCTGCACACCCTCATATCATCATTGACACTTTAGATGTATGTAATGACATGTATGCACTCTCTGTTACAATAAAGTTGTTTGGGAAGGGAAGGGAAAAAAAAAATTCATGTACAAATGCTAGTATGATTGTACGACTGTTACTTTTGATTATAAATAAAACATTGTTTTCGAAAAAAGTATGGAGTACAGCCAGCACAAATCACGAATAAGAAATGTTGGGTTTACATACTCTTTATACAGGACATGGCTGATCACTTGAATGGAAATGTTTTTGTAGCAGGCTTTGGCGATGTCGGTAAGGCAATAAAACTAAAGTTGTTTTTTGAAAACTGCATACACAGCAATTTTTTAATACGCATAGTGTTCTTTAATGAAAAGATAAACTTACCCATTAAAGGTAGGCATTTTAAAATGTCATAAACATCTTGAGGGTCCAAAGTAGACATATGACCAATCAATAATTTCAACTAATAAAAATACTGTTGCCACGGTTATCATAGTAGGTGAAGTATCTACTATAGGAGGACCAAAGAAAGTCTAAATGCAATAGCTCTGGTTTGTTTGTTCTCTCTTCCAAGCCTTTCATAGAGTAATCCTGTGAGTGCAGAACTAAAGTTTCATTTGGCATATGCCACACATGGACTCATTCACCTGTTGACAGTCTGCTGAAGGATGATTCATTTAAACATGACTGTTTTCCAGTTTTCAGCAGACCAATCTCTCTCTGCTCTACACTCACTCATATTACTTACAAAAGTACATTGTCTCCTGTGCTAAGGAGTTAATGCATTATAGCACAAGAACGTTGGCATCCTTTTTAGACGTTCTAAACACACTGTGCACAATGAGGACCTGCCTGCTAATACCTCAAGTTATTACTGGCAGCTAATAGATTTATCATTGCCTTCATGCCTTTTTGTGAATGCCCAACCAATAAATGAATAGTACCAGAGTGTAGACTGATTGACAGTAGCTCCTAGCTAGTGGTGAGTGAATGGGCCTGCTCGGACTGTCTTTTGAGCTAGATTTATAGTTCCTATAGAAAGTTTTCATGTTTTTTTTTTTTTTTGTCATAGCACATACAGTAGGGTCACAGTGAAATTAATTTCGTTTTTTTACATTGGTTAATAGAAATACCCATGTATATGTTAAATTAAAAACAGATGTAAAAGGGAATACAGTCAAAATGATTCTGTTATCACCCCAAGCATTTGGCAAAAGCAGTTCCTTACAAAGGAAGATGGCATATGCTCACCTCTCTCATGGTCTGTGCATGGGTGTCCACAGAACTTTTTTCAGGGGGGGGGGGCATCAATTTAAGGTCACCCATGCAATATAAAAAGATGTACATTCTCTAGGCTATATTTATATGGGCATGGTACGCCTGGCCTGAGTAATTTCCAATACAAAGTAATGCTGAATTATCTCTTATATAAATAACACATATATCTTTCCATTGGAAAGATATATGTGTTATATAAGAGATAATTCAGCTTCACTTTGTATTGAAAGTTACTCAGGCCAGGCCTACCATGCCCATATAAATATAGCCTAGAGAATGTACATCTTTTTATATTGCATGTATTGCAATACATCTGTTGTGGCCATATTTTGATCTTGATGAAAACAGCCTATACAAAGTGGAGAAGCTGAATTATCTCTTAACATACAGAGACATATCTTTCCAGTAATAGCTGTCCAACTTTCCAGCAATATATAGATCAAAATGCTCCTCTTAACTGCTGTTACCTGTGGTTCCCCTTCAGTTGCTTGCAACTGAACTGTATATGCCACTCACTTCAGGTCAGGATTTCCTGTGATGTGCTGATGAGTAGACACTAGCAATGTATCACTCTGCGGCTCGGCCACTGACTGCACTAAGTAGGCAGTGCGATGCCGGGCGGATCTACACAACATGTACACAGGCAGGCAGCCAATCACTGAAGAGGCGCGGCAGAACGGCCGAGCTGCCGAGCCATCTCATCTGATAATCAGGCCGGGGGTGAGGGAGGGACATCAGATGTGTCAGGACAGAGAGCAGCCAGATGACTCAGAAAAAAGTCAGCGCTGGCCACAGCGGACACTCTAGCTGGCAACAACACCTTCTTGATGATTCCAGGGGGGGGGCAATTTCCCCCCTTGCCCCTACCTGCGGTTGCCCATGGGTTTGTGTCTCCTAACTTTGCACTGTTCTAGTGCTGTAGCCCCCATGAGACTATTAAGCATTCAACACTTTTGGGACTGTCAAGCACGTGTGTCCCCCACTGTATGCTGTGATTCCATCCACTGATCACTACTGCCACCTGTAATGCTGTAGGGGTTTCCAAAAAGTAACTACAAAGTACAAAGGGGACCAGGTACCTAGCACTCCCCGAAGTCCTGAATGCTGAAGTCTCAACAGCAAGCTACACTCTTCAAGAGAGCAAAGTTCAGCAGTGTGGGTTGCAAGATGAGTAAATATTTGTTTTTCTTTACAGGTACAATTTTTTAAAACATAGATTGGAAAAGCAAAATTAAATACACTGCAATTCAGTCCTCTATGACACTAAATCATAATAACTACTAGGGGGTATATATTCATATACACTCATTGGCCGCTTTATTAGGCACACCTTGCTAGTACTGGGTTGAACCCCGTTTTGCCTTCAGAAGTGCCTTATTTGTTTGTGGCATAGATTCAACAAGGTGTGGGAAACCTTCTGCAGGGATTTTGGTCCATATTGAAATGACAGTTGCTGCAGATTTGTTGGCTGCACATCCATTATGCGACATGGTGCATTATCCCGCTGGAAGTAGTCATCAGAAGATCGGTACACTGTAGTCATAAATGAATGGGCACAGTCAACAACAAAACTTAGGTAGGCCACGGTGTTTAACCACTGTAATACTGGGCATTTTCACCCCCTTCCTGCCAAGGCCAATTTTCAGTTTTTAGCGCTGTCGCACTTTGAATGACAATTGCGCAGTCATGCAACACGGTCCCCTTTCTTTTTAAACTAATTATTTATTTTTTGGTAAAAAAATCGCAATAAGCGCATATTGATTGGTTTTTGCTAAAGTTATAGCGTCTACAAAATAGGGGATAGATTTATGGCATTTTTATTATTATTACTTTTTTACTAGTAATGAATGGTGATCTGCGATTTTTATTGTGACTGACATTGCGGTGGACATATCGGACACTTTTGACACTATTTTGGGACCATTCACATTTATACAGCAGCAGTGCTATAAAAATACACTGATTACTGTATAAATGTCACTGGCAGGGAAGGGGTTAATACTAGGGGGCGAGGGCAGAGTCTTATTATAATTAGGGGGCGAGGGCATTCATTTGTAGGTGTGACATAGTAGGGGGAATACAAATTTGGCGCTCTCCGCATTGAACAATGGGAGTGGTTTAAGCTAAATATCGAGGGATGGAGGGGAGAAACAAAGGGAGAAAGAGAGCAAAATAAATAAAGAAAGAAAAGGATGGAGGGACAACAGGTCCAGATCCTACACCACAACAGAAATGTGTGTATTTCAGAAAATTTAACAATCAGCAGATAAAGATACTCTAAACACCTGGTGTTAGCGCTTCAATCATCCTGGCACCATGGTTGTTATGGTGTCAGGATGATTGAAGCGTATTATTTGTATTATTAAATTGTAATATAAAATGAGTCCCTCCTTACATCAGGCATTCCCAGCGGAGTCCCTCCTTATATCAGGCATTCCCAGCGGAGTCCCTCCTTACATCAGGCATTCCCAGCCGAGCCCCCTTTACATCAGGAATTCCCAGCGGAGTCCCCCTTACATCAGGCATTCCCAATGGAGCCCCCCTTACATCAGGCATTCCCAGCGCAGCCCCCCTTACATCAGGCATTCTCAGTGGAGCCCCCCTTACATCAGGCATTCCCAGTGGAGCCCCCTCTACATCAGGCATCCCCAGCGGAGCCCCCCTTACATCAGGCATTCCCAGTGGAGCCCCTCTTACAGCAGGCATTCCCAGCGGAGACTTTCCCAGTGGAGCCCCCCCTTAAATCAGGCATTCCCAGTGGAGCCTTCTTATATCAGGCAATCCCAGTGGAGAACGCCTTACATCAGGAATTCCCAGTGGAGCACCCCTTACATCAGGCATTCACAGTTGAGCCCCCCTTACATCAGGCATTCACAGTTGAGCCCCCCTTACATCAGGCATTCACAGTGGAGCCCCCCCTTGCATCAGGCATTCCCAGTGGAGCCCCCCTTACATCAGGCATTCCCAGTGGAGCACCCCTAAGTTACATCAGGTATCTCTCAGCAGCGGAGACTCTCTCCACCGCCATTACAGATGACCAGATCAAACAGTGTAACAAAATAGGCGGAGCCACCCAGTGGCTGCCAATAGAAATTGAGCTGCGGCACCGCCCACCCCCCCCACACACTTCACAGACAGACCAGCAACAGGGCGGGTGGTGGGCGGTGCCGCAGCTCAATTTCTATTGGCAGCCACCCCCTGCCTCTTGTTTGTTCTGGTCTTCAAGAAAATGGCAGCCGGTGGAGACATTGTTTCCACCGGCGCTGACCTCTAGCGGAGACCAAAAATTTGGGAATACAAAGATTTCCCGGGACATTTCCCGGGAATTGCGAAAACCGGGAAAATGATCTAAATCCTGGGAATGTCTCAGGAAATTCTGGACAGTTGGTACAGTAAGTATGGCTTTACTGCACATACAGACTGATTTTACTGTTGTGGGTTTAGTAACACTTTAATATGTACACATCAATTACTTATTGATATTTTTGAATTGTGGGAGAGAAAAGCAAACATTAAAATTGCATGCTTTCAATTTCTCTATAAGGAATTAAACACAGGACCCGAGACCTGTAAGACCAAAGTTCTAACCACTTAGTGGCCATGCCGCCCACGAATAGAAATTCATAGAAATACAGATGCTGCAGTTAGAAGACTTAGGTTTTATTTAGGCATAATAATACACTTACAATAACTGGAATGTGTACCGTCAACCATGTGTAAAATATAACTAATAAATAATAAATAAAATATCCATTTGGCATCTTTGATGAAGAAAGACGTATACAGAGAAACTTTATAGCATGTTACTAGTTCTTTCCAAATTACGTTTTGAGCTGCCCAAAACCTATAAAACAAATATGCTAAATATATACATATTAGCTGTAGTAGTGGGTCCTTTTTTGTTTTTTAGTGTTTTCATAAGAAAACCTTTCAGAGTTCTACACACCATAACATTTATTCAGCCCAACCATAGAAATCATAGTATGCTTGTATTAAATACTAAAGTAATTTTAGCTGGAAAGTGAGATCTGTGCTGTAATTGTACACGTAAACCCTGGGAATTGATTGGATTTATAACATGCATCATAAATTTTTTTTATTTTCCATAAACATTTAGAATATTTCAAATCAAATAGTGAGTCTAGTGACAGGCTTCTGACTCATACAAAATGGTTCATTGGAATATATTTTAAGTGCCAGGTCTCAGAGGACTAGCATAAATAAATACTGAACAGAGGTCTATCCAGTCATTGCTTTCTTACAGCGTTTAACACTGTGCATGTTACAGGTTACATTTTAAACAGTTATGGTGTAGGCTGTAAATATATCACATTTATGAAAATCATTCCTTGCATTGGTTCTCACTGTCCGCACAGTTTATTAGAACGAGAATTAAATATATAAATGGAGACTTATAAACATATAAATGAAATTACTGGTTTTGTTTAAAGAGAACGTGTCACCAAATAAAATAAATATTTATTTTATACTTCACACTTTGGGGTTGATTTGCAAAGTGCAGTTACCCTAGAGTTTAGTAAATAAGCAAAAGCTCTGCTGAGTTTTTTTAATTGCCCATGCATGTGATTGAGAATTCTTTGCAAAGTGAAGCTTTAACCCATATACTAAGATCTGGAGCAAAGTGCACAGTCTATTTGCCTTTATTAACCACTTCCCCACCGAGCCATAGTAAAATGACGTCGGTGGGGACCTTTCGTCCTTCAGACTGGACGTCATATGACGTCCTGTCTTTTCGGGCCGCTAGGGGGCGCACGCGCGCCGCCGAGATGTCCGCCGGGCACCCGCGATTACCCGCAATCACGGCAGAACTATGGATCTGTGTGTGTAAACACACAGATCCATGTCCTGTCAGCGGTGAGGAGACAGATGTGTGTTCCCAGTACAGAGGAACACACATCGATCTCCTCCCCTTGTGAGTCCCCCTCCCCCTAACAGTTAGAACACACTTTAGGGAACATATTTAACCCCCTTCAGCGCCCCCTAGTGTTAACCCCTTCTCTGCCAGTCACATTTACACAGTAATCAGTGCATTTTATAGCACTAATCGCTGTGTAAATGTGAATGGCCCCAAAAATGTGTCAAAAGTGTCCGATATGTCCGCCGCAATGTCACGGTCACAATAAAAATAATAATAAAATCGCAGATCGCCGCCATTACTAGTAAAAAAAAAAAAAAAAATGCCATAATTCTATTTCCTATTTTGTAGACGCTAGAACTTTTGCGCAAACCGATCAAATACGCTAATTGCATTTTTTTTTTTTTACCAAAAATATGTAGAATACGTATCGGTCTAAATTGAGGAAAAAAAAAAGTATTTTTTTTTAAAAAATTATGATATTTAATTGAATCAAAATGTTAAAGATATTGTGTTTTTTTTTCAAAATTGTCGCTCTTCTTTTGTTTATAGCGCAAAAAATATCAACTGCAGAGGTGATCAAATACCACCAAAAGAAAGCTCTATTTGTGGGGAAAAAAGGGTGACAATTTTGTTTGGGAGCCACGTCGCACAACCGCTCAATTGTCATTCAAAATGCGACAGCGCTGAAAACTAAAAATTGGTCTGGGCAGGAAGGGGGTGAAAATGCCCTGTATGGAAGTGGTTAAATCAAACCCTTTGTTTGACAGTAACATCAATCACACATACCTCCCAACATTTTGAGATGGGAATGAGGGACACCTACTATCAAACATATGTAGGCGTAGGATAAGGTGACCAGATTTTTTACATGAAATCCGGGGACATATCTTTTTTTTACTAGTGGCGGCAATCAGCAACTCTCTGCCCGCCGCCGCCCACCCCCAGCCTTTCAAGTCTTATGCCCTGTACACACGATCGGTTCGTCTGATGAGAACGGACCGATGGACCGTTTTCATCGGACGAACCGATCGTGTGTGGGCCTCATCAGTTTTTTTCCCCATCGGTGAAAAAAATAGAACCTGTTTTAAAATTTTCGTATGGTTAAAAAAACGATAGAAAAAAATGATCGTCTGTGGGGAAATCCATCTGTCGAAAATCCATGCATGCTCAGAATCAAGTTGACGTTCGTTTTCATCAGACGAAACGATCGTGTGTACAGGGCATTACTCTCCGGACCCCGGCTACTACTGGTTGGGGAGCGGAGGAAGATCACTCCGCCAGGGAAGGCAAGGAGATAAGCAGACAGACGGCTGGCCAGGACTTGAGCCAAGGTAGAACAACATGCGAGCGGAGCTGAATGGGCATGCACCCGAAAATGAAGAAATATTCCCTCCGCTCTGTGGTGGCAAAATAGGCCGTACGCAGAGCACAGCGCCATTTTGCCCTGTGCTAGAAAGCACAGCATCCAGTCTTAATGAAATAATGCTTATTTAAGCTAAATAGATTCACTCACCATCATTCTCTGCCATTCATACAAAGAGACACCATCACCAGCCTGTTCTCATATCATTCTGCCAGCATGACTGCCCAAAGGCTCAGCCAAGCACCTTTTATTTACCCAAAACAGGAAGTGCTCACTGCACCCATTAAACACCTCCCTCATGGGAGTGGTTAACACATGATGTTCCACTGACACAGCTAACACCATATAAGGACGTTCCTTCTAACAGGAAGTCCCATAGAATACATGAATAGAATATAATACAATACAATGCATAGAAGTACATACAATGCTGCTAAAGGCTTATGGGCGTGGCAGGGAGTGCCCCCCTGCCTCTAACCGATCATAAGCTCTCATATTAATCGCCTGATAGAATCCTAATCTGCGCCATTCCATAGAATAATGCATATCCAGATTATACCCTTATTATGGTGGAAAGGAAGCTATCTACAGGCGTACGCCACGAATCGCAAGCCCTGCTGATCAGACAAGACCCAGATAAGAGCGCATATCTGTCCATAACCACTAGTGTGCTTGCGAAGTGAGCGCATCCCCTCCCCAACGATCGTCTGTGCTAAATGCACAGAGGGCCCCTTGTGGGGGCGGACATATGCCCACGCCGCAAACATCACATTCCAACCTCAAGACATTTTCTACTACCAGACGAGATTCAACCAGCCTCAGACTGCCCCAGTCAGTTCTATTTAGAGCGGGTTGTGGCAGTACTAAGACTGGGTGCCATTATGACAATACATATTAAATACATCTTCAAATTTCCACCACAGCTCCGATCAGCACATAATCATCAGAAAGGGGCACAGTTAATGTAAAATAATACACCCCTCTAAGCTAGTGGAATAGGCAGGGCAGGGGGGGGTGTGTAATTAGGATTTCTTTTTCCTGCACTGACTGTCTTTAAAATTGCCCCAGTCCCTGTTCAAATCCAATCCGGGGACAAAACCGGGGACAGTGTCCTCAATATAGGGACTGTCCCCAGAAACTGGGGATGTCTGGTCACCCTAGCGTAGGACACACACCCTGACACACCCCTTAACCACTTCCCATCCCGCCTACTGTCAAATGACATCCACAAGGTGCCTCCCGGCCATGAGGGGGTGCGTGTGCCCACCGAATCACTCGTGTGCCAATGCGCGTGCCTGGCGGCCGCAATGTCCGTGCAAACCAATCAATATACGCTTATTGTGATTTTGTTTACCAAAAATATGTAGAAGAATACATATTGGCCTAAACTGAAAAAAATAAAATTGGGATATTTATTATAACAAAAAGAAAAAACTATTGTGTTTTTTTTTCAAAACTGTCAGTCTTTTTTTGTTTATAGTGCAAAAAAGTAAAAAAAAACGCTGAAATGATCAAATACCAAGAAAAGAAAGCTCTATGCGTGGGGAAAAAGGACGTCAATTTTGTCTAGGAGCCACGTCGCACGGCCGCGCAAGTGTCATTCAAATCGTGACAGTGCTGAAAGCTGAAAATTGGCCTGGGCAGGAAGGGGGTGAAAATGCCTGGTATTGAAGTGGTTAAAGAAGAATTAACCCCCCAAAAAAGTTATTTCAATCCACAGTTTTTTTTTTTACCAATACTATTCCTTTATGTTAGCTTTTAAAATTTACAAATGCAGCAATTTAGAATTAAATGAAAGGTTTAGCACTTGAAAACACTTTTTGAAAGATAAAAAGTGCATTTTATTTACAACTATAAAGATCAGACCAAAATGAGGGACAAATGAGGAGGAAAGAGGGACAGAGAGACATTGCTCCAAATCAGGGACAGTCCCTCAAAATCATGGACGCTCCCTCGAAATCAGGGACGGTTGGGAGCTATGCTCACAGTAAATTGATGTAGCCCCAAAGGCAGACAAGGGTAGCTTCCATCCAAAGCTTACATTCTACAAGTTTTTTGTACAATTTTAGATTGACCAAAACCATATAATATGATGTCAAACCTAAACACTTAATATTTTGAATGCAATTGGGCAGGCCCTTGCACTATATAGTTGAAGGTGAATGTAAAGTAAATTGAACAAGAACATTGTATAATGTTTGGCCACCCTAAGGTATTTTGGTTAGTGGAAGATTGCCTTTATCCACTTGCCGACCGCCCCATAGCAGACGTTCTGCACAGGATCATGTATACATACTGTACTTCCGGGAATCGTGTACGAGTGCGCACAGCCGCTGGCTCGCTACCACTGTGATTTTACACAGAGGCTCCCGAGGACCCGGTGTCCGCTGGCACTCACTGATCATTCGGTACACTGACAGAATGGCAGTCTGCCAATGTAAACAAGGCAGATTGCCATTCTATCAGTACAGAAGGCATGGATCCTGTGTTTCTGTAAAGCAGAAACACTGATTTATGCCTTCCACTAGTAAAAGCAAAGCACCCCCCCCCACTACACTGAAACATTCTCTAGACACACAGTTAACCCTTTAATCACACCTGATGTTAACCCCTTCCCTGCCAATGTCATTAGTACAGTGACAGTGCATATTTTTAGCACTAATCACTAATAATGTTACTGGTCCCCAAAAAGTGTCAAAAGTTTCAGCCCAACCTTTTTTGTCCGCCTCAATATCGCAGTCCCGCTATAAGTTGCCGCTCATCGTCATCATTACTAAGAAAAAATAAATAAATAAATAGATAGAAATATCCCATAGTTATTAGACGCTATGGGCCAGATTCACATATGTTAGCGGATCTTTAGATCCGCGTAACCTATGTGATTTACGATCCGCCGCCGCAAGTTTTTGAGGCAAGTGGTTAATTGACAAAGCACTTACCTAAAAACTTGCGGCGGCGTATCGTAACTCCCCCGGCTAGGGGGAGTGTAGTATTTAAATCAGGCGCGTCCCCGCGCCGATTTAACTGCACATGCGCCGTCCGCAAATTTTCCCGGCGTGCATTGCTCCCAATGATGTCGCTAGGACGTCATTGGTTTCGGCGTGAGCGTAACTTGCGTCCAACGCTTTTGTGAATCGACATACGCAAACGACGTAAAATTTCAAAATTCGACGCAGGATCGACGGCCATACTTAACATTGGCTGTGCCTCATAGAAGCAGGGGTAACTATATGCCGGAAAAAGCCAACAACGTAAAAAAAAGCGCCGGGCGGTCGTTCGTTTCGGAATCGGCGTATCGCCTCATTTGCATAATCGTCGCGTAAATAAACCGAAACGCCACCTAGCGGCCGGCCTGGAATTGCAGCCTAAGATCCGATGGTGTAACACAGTTACACCTGTCGGATCTTAGGCATATCTATGTGTAACTGATTCTATGAATCAGTCGCATAGATACGACCGGCAAAACTCAGAGATACGACGGTGTATCAGGAGATACACCGTCGTATCTCTATGTGAATCTGGCCCTTAAACATTTGCTCAAACTAATCAATATACGCTTTCTGGGATTTTATACCAGAAATATGCAGCAGAATACATATTGGCCTAAATTGATGAAGAAATTCGATTTTTTTTTACTGGATGTGTTTGAGAGCAGAAAGTCAAAATTGTTGGTCCCCTCTATTTGTGGGAAAAAATTGGCCTGGTTAGGAAGGGGGGTAAATCTCCCAGAGGTCCAGTGGTTAAAGGGTAGATATGAAGACAAAATAATGCATTTCAACAGAACTACATTTATGAAAAACTGAACAAGATTTTTTTTTAAGCCGGTAATTTGTTTTTAATTAACACTATGATAGCTTTTTAGGTATAAGTGTCGGGTGAGGGTTATTTTTTGGCCATAATCTAAAGCCTCGTACACACGATCAGTCCATCCGATGAGAACGGTCTGAAGGACCATTGTCATCGGTTAACCGATAAAGCTGACTGATGGTCCGTCGTGCCTACACACCATCAGTTCAAAAACTGATCGTGTCAGAACTCGGTGACGTAAAACACAACAACGTGCTGAAAAAAACGAAGTTCAATGCTTCCAAGCATGCGTCAACTTGATTCTGAGCATGCACGGGTTTTTAACCAATGCTTTTGCATACTAAAGATCGGTTTTGACCTATCGGTTAGGCGTCCATCAGTTCATTTTTAAAGCAAGTTCTCATTTTTTTGACCGAAGGTTAAATAACCTATGGGGCCTACACACGATCGGTTTGGACTGATGAAAACGGTCCTTCAGACCGTTGTCCTCTGGCGATCCTATCGTGTGTACGAGGCCTAACAGCGACAAACAGAAGACCTCTCAGGTTGTGACTATGGAGACTTCCTTTGCTACAATATTTAAGCAAGTCCTCTATCATGTCAAGCACCTACATAATAAATGCTGAGGGTCCCAGAGAAGTGTAAGTTTGTGAAGAAATACATGCTAAATTAAAACTCATACTTGGCTGCTTGATTATATCCATACCAGGAGGAGCCACAAGAAAGATAGCAACTTTTCCACTTTTAACATTAGGTACATATTTATGTTCCCGTTTACTTTAAACAATGTCAAGTTGTAGTTTGCAATCATATCTTTGTTGTGTAAATGATCTCAAGCAAGAACAAGTTACATCCAAAAAACTGAAGCCATAGCTTTTATAAAGCATTTTACTTACCGCATATACTCGAGTATAAGCCGTCCAGAGTATAAGCCGAAGGACCTAATTTTACCACAAAAAAACTGGGAAAACGTATTGACTCAAGTATAAGCAGAGGTGAGAATGCAGCAGCTGCTGTAAGCGGAAAAGAGGGTCAACAATGCCCATTTGCAGCTTCACTGTGCCCATTGTAACCTCACTGTGCCCATTGCAACCTAACTGTGCCCATTTGCAGCCTGACCTCACTGTGCCCATTTTTAGCCTGACCTCACTGTGCCCATTTGCAGCCTGACCTCACTGTGCCCATTTGCAGCCTGACCTCACTGTGCCCATTTGCAGCCTGAACTCACTGTGCCCATTGCAGAGTGACCTCACTGTGCCCATTGCAGCCTGACCTCACTGTGCCCATTGCAGCCTGACCTCACTGTACCCATTGCAGCCTGACCTCACTGTGCCCATTGCAGCCTGATCTCTCTGTGCCCATTGCAGAATATGATCTGTGTACCCGAGTCTGTGGCATAGACGGCGGCCGTGCAGTTTTAAAAACTTGCGCTCCTCCTTGTGCTGTTCTGTGATAGGCAGAACACTCAGTTTCCCAGCAAACACTGTGTTCAGTGTTCTCCCTATCACGATCGCCCTCTCATCCTCTCGTTTATCACGAACGAGAGGGCGATCGTGATAGGCGGAACACTGAACACAGGCGGAACAGGCGGTTTTCCAGCAAACACTGTGTTCTGTGTTCCGCCTATCACGATCGCCCTCTCATTTGGGATAGACGAGAGGATGAGATGGCAATCGTGATAGGCGGAAAACACTAAACACAGTGTTAGCTGGGAACCGAGTGTTCCGCCTATCACAGAACAGCACGTGGAGGAGCGCAAGTTTTTAAAACTGCACGGCCGCCGTCTGAATATGTCACGGACTCGGGTACACAGATCAGATTCTGCAATGGGCAATGTGAGGTCAGGCGGCAATGGACTGGCAGGTACTGACTCGAGTATAAGCCGAGGGGGTCATTTTTAGCCCAAAAAAAAGTGCTTAAAAACTTGGCTTATACTCGAGTTTAACCACTTGACCACCGGGCCTATTCTGGCACTTCTCTCCTTCATGTGAAAAATCACAATTTTTTTGCTAGAAAATTAATCAGAACTCCCAAACATTATATATTTTTTTTTTAGCAGACATCCTAGGGAATAAAATGGCAGTCATTGCAATACTTTTTGTCACACCGTATTTGCGCAGCGGTCTTACAAGCGCACTTTTTTTGGGAAAAAATCACTTTTTTGAGTTAAAAAATAAGACAACAATAATTTTTGCCCAATTTTGTTATATATTGTGAAAGATAATGTTACGCCAAGTAAAATGATACCCAACATGACACGCTTAAAAATTTCGCCCGCTCGCGGCATGGCGTCAAACTTTTACCCTTAAAAATCTCGATAGGCGACGTTTAAAAAATTCTACAGGTTGCATTTTTTGAGCTACAGAGTAGGTCTAGGGCTAGAATTATTGCTCTCGCTCTAACGATCGCGGCGATACCTCACTTGTGTGGTTTGAACACCGTTTTCATATGCGGGCGCTACTCGCGTATGCGTTCGCTTCTGCGCGCGAGCTCGTCGGGACGGGGCGTTTTTAAAAAAAAATTGTATTTTCTTATTTATTTTTATTTGTTTTTATAATTTTTTACACTGAAATAAAAAAAAAATATATATCACTTTTATTCCTATTACAAGGAATGTAAACATCCCTTGTAATAGAAAAAAGCATGACAGGTCCTCTTAAATATGAGATCTGGGGTCAAAAAGACCTCAGATCTCATATTTAGGCTTAAATGCAAAAAAAGAAAAAAAAATTAAACTGTCATTTTTTTAAATGACAGAAAAAAAAATTGTCTCTTTAAGACGCTGGGCGGGACTGACGTTTTGACGTCACTTCCGCCCAGCAGAGATATGGGGACGGGCGAAGGAGATTTTTCCTTCAGTCTCGTCCCCAGTCACTTGTCGAACGGACCCGATCGCCTCCGCCGCTACCGACGGCTACGGTAAGCGGCGGAAGGCGTGGGAGACCGGCGGGAGGGGGGGGCCCCTCTCCCACCACCGATAACGGCGATCTTGCGGCGAATCCGCTGCGGAGACCGCCGTTATCGTTTACAGGACCGTCGGCACTAAAGATGCATACCTCGGTTGTGGCAGCAGCTGCTGTCGTTACCGAGATATACATCTTTAAAAACAGGACGTCTTTTAGACATGAGGCGGTGGGCAAGTGGATATACAGTATTTCTGGAGACAATTTTGAGCTACTTTTTTAATCATATCATGCAAATCTTTGGAGGGGGTTCTTTTGGCCCTCTAATTATATTACCTTACATGCAGGTATAAAAAACAAAAACAAAACATCAACATCAAAAATTATTTAAAAAAAGATACAATGCTCTCAATTTAACTAATACCTTTCAGATTCCAGCAGGTCCCCTCTGTTTAATTATTTATTTAAAATATAAATGAAAATAAAACAATTTTTATCAATGCAAAAATACACATAATGATTTTCATCTAGAATAAACTATTCATCCATTCTTTTTTTTCTGGTAAGGTTACGGAAGGGGAAGAAATATGTCAGTCTGCCAAAAACGACATTATGTCAGCTGCCATGCTCTATAAACACATTACACACACCTTAAACAAATAATATATGGTAAGTTAATATGTGCTGGGCTGCATGCTTAAGGAAAAGTGTCTGTAAAACTGAGTTATAGATTTTTTTTTTTTTTTTGTCAATCAGGGACACTATAAAATTAAACTGTTGAGACCGGAAAAAAAAAAAAAAGTCAGTAAATCAAATATGAAAATAACGCTATTCACTTGTTTTTACAGTGTTGCACATTACTGTGAGCTAACCATGGCCTATGCCAAGAAGTCATTTGTAAACTATACATTAAACCCTATATTGAGACAGGTGCACATGTTAAAATAACCTTTAAATATTTTATTCTTAATAGCTAAACCAATATGTTTGCTAATATACCAATCTGCTTTCCATTGAATTTTATTACAGATTTATTTTTGAATGTTAGTAATATTTAAATAAAATGTTGTACAACAAGGATATATGTTGACAGTACTAATAAGCAGGCGTTTCAAATTCAAATATGAAGACACCAGTTAAAACAGTCAGACCTACCTGGATTAGTCATTTTAATCCAGGGTACCCAAAAGCCTTGTGGCAGTGCTGGGCTTTTGTTATTAGCCAGTCCAGAATAAATTAGTATTAAACATTTAAAAAAAATAATAAAAAAAATGTCAATGAGTTCAACAATAATACTTTCCAATTAAAGTGTATGTAAACCCCAACAATGAGGTTCTCTTACCGTGCCACGTTTGGTTTAGCAGATATAACACTGAAAGTGTTTTGTTGTTTATGTTCCAAAAGGGCAAAAAAAATCCTGTTGATCCTGCCAAAAACCTTCCGAACTGATAACTTCCTGTGCTCTCTGCCTGTGCTGCACTGTTAACAATTACATAGTTCGCAGTTATCTTTGAGAACTACAAAACCACACCCCTCTATGTCTTGGTGGAAAGAAGTAGAGAAGGTTCTTTTCTTCCTGTCCTAGGTGACAATGCTCCAACTTAGACATAGTACAGCGAGTTAGCTTTGTCATGCTAGAACTGAGAGTTTGTCGCTGGCAGGAATACTAGTTAAAAGTACAAAAAAAGCTTGAAAAAAGAAAACCTTAACTGTTGATTGGCTGAATGCAAAAAACTGAACCTGGACCCGTAGGCTACAATTTATTACATTTATGTTCATGGGTTTGGATATGTTTTCAGATCATAGCTGAACAAAATGACTGTATTTGTGTTAAGAATAGAGTTGTTCTGTTCACCTGCTCGATGAAAACTCGAATTGCTGGGGCATTCGCGCTTTTGTTCAGCCCGCTGAATTTTCAGAATGCGCTGCTTCGCTGCAAAATGCATTGGAAGCCCCGATTGGCTGAAGCAATGAAAGTTTTGCTCAATCAGGGCACAGAGCACTGTCAGGGCCATGATTAGAGAATCTAGTGTCTTAGACCTGCCCAACACTATAAAATTATTCTCCCCATAGCGGCCATTTTCAGTGTGATATTGGCGTTAAGAGGGATAGAACAGGGCTCTGTTCAGTGCTACTAGCGAGTTAGTGTGCTATAGTGTGCTATTGTGATTCTATTGTCAATGTAGGATATCAGTTTAGTGTGAATCTAGTTATAGTACAGCGTAAGTGTAGTTTGACCATTGATTTTTACTTGAATGTAACTTTAGTGTGAATCTAGCAATAGTGTAGCGTAATTGTAGTTTAACTATTAATTTTTACCTTAGTGTCAGTTAATTTTGTCAGGGCAGGTTTCCTGCAGTATATTTCAGTGCATTACTGCATGTTTAATGTAGCATATTTCAGTGCATTACTGCACATTTAGCGCAGTATATTTTAGTGTGTTATTGCACATTTAACGCTGTATATTTTAGTACATTACTGCATGTTTATCGCAGTATATTGCAGTGCATTACTGCACGTTTAACGCTATATATTCCAGTGGTTTACTGCACGTTTAACTTTGTATAATTCAGTGCGTTAATGCACGTTTAGCGCAGTATATTTCAGTGTGTTGCTGCATGTTTAACGCAGTATAATTCAGTGGTTTACTGCACGTTTAATGTAGTATAGTTCAGTGCGTTAGTGCACGTTTAAAGCAGTATATTTCAGTGCATTACTGCACGTTTTTTTTAATAAATCTCTTTATTCTTTTTTTTCCTTTTTCATTCCATATCCATATATACATATACCAAAAATATATACATTTTAAGTCTTTAAATTATTCACATTGCTCAAATTTTTTTTTATAAAATCATATTACCCAACATCATTTCATCACATTCACATACAATAAAATAAAATCATACATTTGTATCCCTTTCATCCATTGGTGTGTTCTTTTCCTTCTTTTCTCTCTTCTTTTTTCCCCCTCTCCCTTCCATATCCCCCTACCCTGAAGCCATCGTAACATTCTCTATCCAATTCGCCCATACTTTCCTATATTTTTCCCCATTTCCTCTGCTACAATATGTCTCTCTATATAGTGATAGATTGCCATTTACCAAATGTTTTCATTGCATTACCGAGGGAGCTTCCACCCTTTTCCAGTTTAAAACTATTGTTTTCCTTGCATAGAAAAGTAACAGGCCCACCTGTGTTCTTCTTTCTGTAGAGGCCCTATTTTCTTCCACTAGTCCCAATAGACAGGTCTCTGCCTCTAAGTCGAGCGGAACTGCTGTCACTTTATCAATGATTCGCAAGATCTCTCTCCAGAATATCCTTATCTTTGGACATGTCCAAAATATATGGATAAAATTTCCCGGGGTACCTGTACATCTCCAACAATTTTGAGAATTTGATAAAGATATTTTGGACATTTTATACGGTGTATAGTAACTGCTATGTGTTATTTTAAATTTAATTAATTTATCCCGTAGTGAGACTAAAATCTGGAATGGAAATTTATATATCTCCCCCCAATTCTCTGCTGATAAATTTGGTACATCTCTCATCCAACACTCACATAATTTATTCATATCTGACAAATCTGTCTTTAATAAATAGGTATATATAATTGAAATCAATCCTTTTTCCTTTTTCTTTCTTACTATTTGTTCTAAGCCTGACTCTATTAACTGTGGAATACCTTCTGGGAACTGAGCTGACAAAGCGTGCACTAACTGCATATGTCTAAAGAAATTGCTCTCAGGCACATTCCAGTTCTGTCTTATTTCTTCAAATGATGATACTTTTCCCTCCTGAATTACTTGTGATATTTTTTTAACTCCGTATTTTGTCCAAGCTCTGGGATCTTGGATGGAAGCTAGGTGTGTAAACTCCGGATTTTTCCATAGCGGAGTATTTGGAGATATATCTGTTTTTAAATTCCTTTCTCTTGCCATACCGACTTTCAATGCTTTAACTGTTGTTATCATTGGTGGAGTTAGATCCTGCCCATATTTTTTCCCACGAAATGGTAATACCTGCAGTGCCTCTATAGACTGGACCACTGCAGCCTCCACCATTGTAGCAGGATCGTATCCATCGGGATTTAACCACCTCCCTATTGTCACCATTTGCGCTGCTAAATAATATTTATGAAATTCCGTTACCCATTTTAATTGCAAGGTCGGGGGCGTGGCTTAGCACATGGCGCTTCTTCCCAGAGCTCCCGCACACCGCCAGACTAACGGCGATCTCTGCGGCTACAACACACAAAACAGGTCGGTAATGGGCAGGAAAGGAGGGGGAGAGACTCACCACATCCCCGATCTGGGCAGGGACGGCGAAATTGACCGATTTTTCCCCAAATTAGGGCCGGAGCAGCGTGGCACACCCTCATCCAAGATGGCGGCAGCCCGCTCCTCGGGGACAGATGCGGCCTCACACGGGGCTTCTTCCCAGCGATCTACCTCAGCCATGAAGACCAGGCAGAGGGCCAGTTCTCCCCGGACTCTGATAATGGCTCCGTCCGTTCTGCCTGCCATTCACCAGATTCGCACCGCTCCTATGCAGGCTGGGACCTGGAGGCCTACATCAAGGCCTTGCCAACTAGGCATGATTTTGAAGCCTGCGTTCAGAGGATGGAGCGCTCTTACAAGCAGGAGATCTCTGAGCTGTGCCGGGATGTTACTGATAGGCTGGAGGAGGTGGAACACAGCGTGGAGGAGACTGTTTCCACCCTGCAAGCTCATGAAGCCATTTTAAATGATCACACTTTGCAGATTCAACAGCTCATGCTTTCCCAGGACGGTCAGGAGAACAGGGCCAGGCGCAATAATATACGCATCCGTGGTCTCCCTGAATCGGTTGACACCAAGGTCTTGGTCCCCGTGGTCATTGCCATATTTAATGACCTGCTCCAGAAAGATAAAGAGGCTCCAATAGAACTTAATCAGGTCCACAGGGCCCTGCATCCCAGCCCGGATCATCCCTGGGGTGGGATCTGTAGGGTCCACTTATATGCCATTACAGATGCCATCATGCAGGCTGCTCGCACGCAGGAGTCCATTCACTTTAATGATGCCTGTATTCACCTTTTGCCTAATGTTTCCAAATTGACTTTGGACCTACGCCGGGCCCTGAAGCCCCTCACTGGAGCCCTACAAGCCAAGCATATCAAGTACCGATGGGGATTCCCCTTTCAACTGTCTGCTTCTCATGATGGAAAGTCGGTGGTTTTCTGCACGCTGGGTGATCTCCCCAAATTCCTAGGGACCTTTGAGCTGCCCCAGATACCTCTACCGGTTTGGCCACTGCAAGCTGCTACTCCTGGGTTTCAAGTCTCCTCCGGCTAGCGGAGACAATCTAAGAAATCTAGACGTTCCAGGTCGGAGGCCTCCAAGTCACCTGCCGGCTGAATGGACGGAGTCCACCCTATGTCTTTTATTTCTCATTTTATAGGTTTTAGACTGTCGAATCTCTGGTTCGGATGGGGCACTGTGCTATTGACTGTTGCATAGTTGATTGGGAGATGTTTGCCCCTTCACTGGGGGGGGGGTCCGTATTAGTTCAGGTTTTGGCCCTTTCCAGTGCATTGGTCCCCCGCTGACCTGATCCCAGTTTTTTAGGGTACAGTTTATCCCCTCCCAGGTGGGGAAAGGTGTTTCCATAGCTTTTCATGCCTCATTCACACCAGATGTTCTTGACACCTATGTTGATGCAGCAGGGAGATATATTTTTCTTAAATTGTCATATAAGAACGTGATTTATACTGTAATTAACGTATACTCTCCTAACCAGGACCAGCTGCAGTTCTTCTCCTCTGTGATCTCACGCTTGAAGAAGTTTAGCACGACCAACATCATCCTGGGTGGTGACTTCAATGTTGCTATGATACCCTGCATCGACACGTCGACCGGTAAGTCCTCGCTCTCCCTAGCTTCTCTGACCAAGCTGCACACCCTCCTTTCTGACCTCTCCCTAATAGATGTGTGGAGGGTTCTACAACCCACTGCCAGAGACTATACATTTCTCTTAATCTTTCTCTCCCTTTTTCTTTATTCCTCCCCCCTCTTTTCCTCTCCCTTCCATGTATGCTCTATTTTTATTCCTTACTCCTTGGTGGGGGGATAGGATGAGTGGCAGTGCTGGCGTAAGGCTGGGAGAGTGGTGTGGGCTTCAGGAACAGCCCAGGACTCAGGGACCCCTGGCAAATCATCATTTGACCCCCGAGGTCCCAACCCCCAGGTTGAGAACCACTGCTCTATAGGGTTACAGTGTGGAGGGACCACCGACACCCAAAGACCAATTTTTCTGCACCTAATTGACACGTGCATATCATTCAAAGTTTTGGTGTAGGTTTCATGGGCACAATTAACACCCACAGACCAATTTTTCTGCACCTGTTTGATAGGTGCATATTATTACAATTTTGGACAGCAAGACCAATTCTTGTATTCATCAAGAGTACCTCTATAGGTTTAAGCTGTGAAGGCACCACTGACACCCAAAGCCCAATTTTGGAATTTTTTTTTTTTTTTGGCTTTATAAATGTCATTACTGCTGCAGCAGGCTCTATACGTGTTATAGATGTAAGAATATGTAGTTGCGCTAATAAAATTCAAATAAGGGAAAAAAAATACATATAAATAAGTGTGAATTATAAATAAGTGAAAAAGATGAAAAAATTACAATATCCAATGAAATGAATCAAAAAATATTGATAGATGCAATAAAAAGTTCAATAGTTCAAATTAATCCTATTGAGGGTGTATATAATATTTCCAAAGTGACTCATGTGCTGATAAACCACCACCGATATGGATCACCGTAAGAAATGTAAGCTTACCAGATGGCAAGCATTAATAGCTTGCGGCTGTAAACCCCAGCCCGGGCCCTGTGATGGAACTGCAACAAACACCGGTATATGGAATCCTCCAGGTATGCGTGAGTGGCAGTATAAACCCAGAAAAAACAAGGCTCACATAGTCATGTACCGTAGGATAACATAGATTTAATAAAATACATTTTTAGTTGCAGCTCACTTAGGGTTTTTAGTGCGGTATTATGTTCTGTTTGCATGTGTTATAGATGTGTCACACAACAGGCAGACTAAGGGGACCCCCCAGGCACTATATTTAAAGGAATTTTTCATTTTTATTTAAAAATTTTATGGTTTCACTTCAGTAAATCACTGTTCATTTAAAAATTATGGTTTTTACAAACGTTTTTTTTTCATTGATGCATATCCCCCAGGGCAGTACCTGGACCCCCATAACCACTGTATGCCCAACTACTTGCATATAAGCCTTCAGTCCCATAGGCTTCGGTTCCGAACGTTTGCAATGTTCGAAAGTTATGCTGCAGATTAAACAGGGGGGTCGTTTAGCCCATCTCTAATTAAGAATTGTATTTAATTTTGTTATATTGTTTTTGTATGTGTTGAGTGCATAACCACACAATCATGCATTTAGTAGATATTAGCTAATTATTTCTGGCTTTTGCTGTTTATTGTACCTGGTTATTTTTTTATCATATAGTTTCTAAAAACTTGAAATGATCTGGAGACATGAAGATATTAATAAGACTAGTTCAACTAATAGAATAGCCATTTGCAATGTCAAAATGTCAATAGAAATAGGAATAGCAAATGTGGAATCTAGATGTGAAGTAAAACAGCACAGTCTCTATATAGCAAAGCTGTGAGGCTTGGCTAAAGACTAATGCCCCGTACACACCATCACTTTATGTGATGAAAAAAAAACGACACTTTCTGTGAAGTAAAAAATGACGTTTTTGAAACTTCAATTTTCAAAGACAAAGTTGCCTACACACCATCGTTTTCTCACAATGATCTTGCAAAGTGAGGTTACGTTCCACCACGTTTTACCATTGAAGCTTGCTTCATAAGTAGCTTCTGGGCATGCGTGGATGAAAAAACGTCTTAGAAAACGACGTTTTTTGCTACACACGGTCAATTTCTGTGAAGTAAAAAGTGCACTTTTGAAAAACGACACATAAAATTGAAGCATGCTTCAATTTTTTTTGGTCGTTTTTTACAAGACATAAAACGACGTTTTCCCCCACACACAGTCAATTAAAGTGACGTTTTTAAAAACGTCATTTTTTTTCATCACATAAAGTGATGGTGTGTACGCGGCATAAGGCCCGGATTCACAGACATTGGCGCACATTTATGCCGCCATAGCGTATCTCCTTTACGCTACGCCGACGCAGTGCAGTGAGGCAAGCACTGAATTCACAAAGCCAGTGCTGCCAAAACTGCGCTGGGTTTCCTAGACGTAAGTCGGCGTAGGTGGAAGTGGGCGTGAGCCATGCAAATGAGGCCTGACCCCTTGCAAATGATGGGCCGAGCACCAGACAGATACGTAAATTTTGAACGGCGTATGCGCCGTCCTGTGGACGCATCCCAGTGCGCATGCTCAGAATCACGTCGGAACTACTCCCTAAGATACATCGGATCACTGCCTACGCCTAGTCATATTCATGTCCTACGTAAAATATGTCGGCTTGTGTTCCCTTTGCATGGATGCTGCTAAGTTACACCTCCATTATGGGGCATAACTTTACGCCGGACGTATGACTTTACGCGCACTGCGTCGGACGGACGGACGTTCGTGAATCGGCGTATCTCCCTCATTTGCATATTTAAATACAAAATCAATGGGAGCGCCAAATACGTCCAACGTAAATATGCGCCCACTCTACGCCAGCGTAGGCAAGTTACGTCGGTCGGATGAAGCCCGTTTTTAGGCGTATCTTAGTTTGTGGGTCAGGCGCATAGATACGACGGCGCATATTTGCACTTACCCGGCGTATCTGTAGATAAGTTGGCGCAAGTGCTTTGTGAATCCGGGCCAATATATCTGTGATAGTAATGCTAAAGATGGAGATCAATACAAATTAAGCTTCTGCTGCAGAGGTGTAAAGTTAAGGCCATGCTACAGTATATTAAGGATTCACATAGAGCAATGCTAAAGATACAATCTAACATAAAGCCCTGATTAAGACTTTTCCAAAAATATAATATGACGCATGTGATGAAACCACAAATATATTTTATTTAGAAAATAACATATTTATACCTAATTTGGTTACTTGAACTCAGCATATTTATGAAGTGACAAATAAACCAAGTATCAAAGGAAGGACTGTCCAAGCTGGTGGAATTCCTGACCGCTGATAAACTATCAGACTAAAATAGAATTTTAGTTACATGGTTAGTCAGGTTGAAAAAAGGCACAAGTCCATCCAGTTCAACCAAAAATAAATAAATAAATACAATCCTATATACACAATCCTTCACCCACAGTTGATCCAGAGGAAGGTGAAAAACCCCAGAAAAGCATGATCCAATTTGCTACAGCAGGGAATAAAATACCCCAAGAGGCAATTGGATTTTCCCTGGGTTAACTTTACCTAAAAAAGTTAGTACCCAGATATATTATGAACTTTAAGGAAAAAATCCAGGCCTTTTTTAACCACTTCCTGTCGGCCCTACAACTTTGTACGGCAGCAGTGTGGATCTTAATTGCCGAGTGGTCGTCTATATACGGCCTCCAGCCACTGGGGGGCGCGTGAGATGCCAATGCGCGTGCCTGGCGGCCGCGATGTCCGCCAGGCACCCGCGATTGGCGGTTACAGAAACAAGGACGTGGATCTGTGTGTGTAAACACACAGATCCACGTCCTGTCAGGGAGAGAGGAGACCGATCTGTGTCCCTTGTACATAGGGACACAGATCGGTCACCTCCCCCAGTCAGTCCCCCTCCCCACAGTTAGAAACACTATGCAGGGTACACATTTAACCCCTTGCTCACCCCCTAGTGTTAACCCCTTCAATGCCAGTCACATTTATACAGTACTTAGTGCATATTTATAGCACTGATCGCAGTATAAATGTGAATGGTGCCAAAAATGTGTCAAAAGTGTCCGATGTATCCGCCATAATGTCGCAGTCCCAATAAAAATCTCAGATCACCGCCATTACTAGTAAAAAAATAATAATAATTCTGTCCCCTATTTTGTAGGTGCTATAACTTTTACACAAACCAGTCGCTTATTGAGATTTTTTTTTTTTTCAAAAAATATGTAGAAGAATACTCATCGGCCTAGACTGAGAACATTTTTTTTTTCTTTTTTTAATTGGGCTATTTATTATAGCAACAAGTAAAAAATATAGATTTTTTTTCAAAATTGTTGCACTTTTTTTGTTTATAGCGCAAAAAATAAAAAACGCAGAGGTGATCAAATACCACCAAAAGAAAGCTCTACTTGTGGGGAATAAAGGACGTCAATTTTGTTTGGGAGCCACATCGCACAATTGTCAGTTAAAGCGACCCAGTGCCGGAAGCTGAAATTTCATCTGGAGGGGGTATATGTGCCCAGTAAGCAAGTGGTTAAAGTAATCTACTGAGCTTGCCAGAACCACCTCTGGAGGGAGTCTATTCCGCATTTTCACAGCTCTTACTGTGAAGAAACGTTTCCATATTTAGAGATTAAATCTTTTTTCCTCTAGACGAAAGAGTGCATCCTTGTCCTCTGTGATGACCTTAAAGTGAATAACTCAACACCAAAGAGAATTTAATTAAAAACAAATTAGTTAAAAACAAGGGTTGGGACTTTATATGAAGCACAGTGCATCTCAGGCTAAGTGCTTCCATCCCCGATATGTGATAATGAAGAAGGATTTGGGACTTTGTATGAAGCATGCAAACCAGGGAGATAACACAACAAAACAAAAATGTGTCTGGCAAGTACTTAATGAGCTAGAACCATGAACATTGAATAAAGGCATAATGCACAACAACATAATAAAATCAATATAATTGATTGCATACAAATTGCATAGTAACATTGTAATATAGTAACATAATAGTTCATTTTGTAGACATTATAAAAACCAAACTCATTGTTGCGTGTCTCCACAGAATAATAAACATAGGCTAAATTAATTGTTACAATCCAGATAAGCATCAAGGGTAAAACAGTATAAATCTTGCAGTATAAAACACAGGACGGCATCTAATAGCTTGATGTGTTTCGTGGCTTCTGCCACTCTTCAGGAGAAGATGTAGGGTAGGTGTCTATATAAAGAATGTTCAAATTACTGAGGGTAGAAATCATGTTATAAATTGGATCTATCTTTGGGGAGGGAAAAAATTACCCAGTCATACTGGCAGACATGGCGATGAGTGTGGGCGCAAGTGTAGAGGATTAGAGGCCGGCCAAAAGGGGTCATCAGCCCTGGTAGCTGAGGTGGAGAGACCCCGACACATGATGGTGGAAAACCAGTGGGAAACAGCAGTCCCCAGGAGAAAACACCCATGGCTATTAAAGGTTGATATGAACCACATCACCGTAGCCATCTATAAAAAAAAATATATATATTGTAATATAAACTAAAGTAGAGCTATAAAGAGGAGCAGCTAATATACCTGCGTGAGCAGTAAAGGTCCAGAGGTGCATAGTGATCACAGGGGTGGCAGCCCTGGGTACTGACAGGATTAACTAGGGGGAGTATAAATACTTCCAGTATGGCAGTGGGTGTCCACCAACGACACACTAGTGGCCAATAAGGGAAAAGGCGCAAACAGCCAGGCAGTGGCACTGCTCGCCATTCAGTGCCAAGTGTCCCCGTGTAAGACGCCAAGCTGGAATTGCGCAGCGCTGGCACACTGACGTCACTGGCAATGACTTAGTGCGCGCACTGGATGAGTGACATCGATACACAATGGGACGTCCGCCCGAACCCCCGCATCGCCCAAGGGAGAAAGAGGGGAAGTGAAACAGCGCCCAGAGTGCATCGCAGCTCCCGGGACTGAGTACAGCGGCCGGAGAATTGCCCAATATACTGCAACCCAGAGCATCAACATCGTACAGCCTAGTACAAAATAAAAAACAATAATTTGTTGATCATATCCCCCCTTAATCTCTGCTTCTCAAGAGGTAATAGATTCAGTTCCTCTAATCTTTCCTCATAGCTGAGCTCCCCCATCCCTCTTATCAGTTTGGTTGGCCTTCTCTGCACTTTCTCCAGTTCCCTGATATCCTTTTTGAGAACTGGTGCCCAAAACTGAACTCTATGTTCCAGATGAGGTCTTACTAATGATTTGTACGGGGACAAAATGATATCTCTCTCTCTCTCTCTGGAGTCTATACCTCTCTTAATATAAAAAAGGACTTTGCTTGCTTTGAAAACTGCAGATTGGCATTGCATGTTATTATTGAGCTTATGATCTACCAAAACCCCCAGATCCTTATCCACCATTGATTCTCCCAATTGTACTCCCCCTAGTATGTTTGATGCATGCATATTCTTAGCCCCAAAGTGCATTTTCATTTATCAACATTACATTTTAGTATTTCTTTTTAGTATTGAAACATTCGCAAAGGTCTGTGCCCCCCTTTTTTCTTCTATGCACAGAGACAGGGGGTGCAAGTTATCAGGGTCTGCCCTGATGTCGGAGGGAAGATCTGTGGCCATCAGGTGTTTTTTTCTTCCCACCTTGGGGGGGGGGGGCGTCTTTCTTTGGGAGGGTGCCCCTGTTGGGAGCCTTGTGCTCCAGGGGGTTCAGGGTTTGAGGCTCTTCCTTTTCAGAGGTTGGGTCATTACTGTACACTCATGCATGTTTATTGTGTGCTGAGATTTCACGGTTCACTTTTCCCAGGGCTTTAACAAGCAATGCATCGCAGAGCTCCATATAAAAAAATAAATCAAAAATGATTTGCCAATCTTTTGTTCTAGCGGTCATAAACACACACATGCTAAGAGGACTATTTCAGGTGAACGTCAAATAACCTACCATTATATCAGTAGAAAAAATCCAGGGCATTCAAATGAAATTAAAGCATATACAAGGACAGCAGGCAAACTCCATGCAGGTGGTGTCCTTGGAATTAAACCCAGCACTTATGAGCTACAAGAATGCTAGTGAAGCATCCACAGTTCTAATGAGCAGAACCATTTCCCCCTAATATCTAACTGCATTTAAAGTTGCTTATATTTCTCTAATGCAGCATTTCTCAAATGGGGTGCTTTGGCAAAAAAAAAAAAAATGCCCAAACGGAGGCAGGCAGTTAGAGGAAACATTCTTTGCTGCTGGTTCAAGCCTTTTTTTTTACTTGGCTCCGGTCGTCTACCTTGTAAACTTGTATGTAACCTCCTCTGTGACTCTGTGTTGTGCAGGCTGCCTGCCCACATCTTGCTAACCAATGATGTCATGGTTTTTAAGGAGAGGTTGAGCACTCATACAGCCTTCTGGGTTGCCGCTCTGCTGTGTGTGTAGCAGAGGCCAACGTGAATGCCCATTTAAAAATCCAACGTGCGTGAATGAGCAAAACAGCATGCTCAGACCCACCTCCTGATGTGAACGAGCCCTTAGACTGGTGTTCCCCAGAGATTGTGCACAATTGTAAAGGGTGTCTTCACTGAAAAAGGTTGAGAAACACTGCTCTAATATACCATCCAGTATTGGGTTCAGCAAGACAATGGGGCTGATTTACTAAAACTGGAGAGTGATAAATCTGGTAAAGCTCTGCCAAGAAACCAATCAGCGTTTATGTTTTTTGATAAAGCTTAATTGAACAAGCTGAAATTAAAAGCTGATTGGGTAACTTGCACAGTGGAACCAGATTTTGCACTCTCCAGTTTTAGCAAATCAACCCCATTGTATTGCTTAGGGACAAATTGACATTGCTGATACAGTAAATAGCAGAGCAGCTGGAGTGATTCAGCTCTTCGGGCCACTCTGTGTTGCTGGCTTGCTATGGGGCAGTGTGGCACGCGATCCACTGCATCGCACGGCGCCCTTTTCTTTTTCTTCCACACTTTTCCCTTCCACATAACTTTCTATCAATGTGCTTTTATACAGCACTTTGGGAACATCCAACTTCTTTTGCAATTACCGTTTGAGGCTTTCCCTCCTTATGGAGGGTGTAAATGATAGTTTTATGCACAACTGTCAGGTTAGCAGTCTTTCCCATGATTGTGATTCCTACTGAACCAGACTGAAAGACCATTTAAAGGCTCAGGAACCCTTTGCAGGTGTTATGACTTAATTAGCTGATTAGAGTGGGACACTTTGAGCCTAGAATATTGCACCTTTTCACAATATTCAAATTTTATGAGATTGTGGATTTGGGGTTTTCATGAGCTGTAAGCCATAATTTAACAATTATGACAAATCACGGCTTAAACTATCTTGCCTTGCATGTAATGAGTCTATCTCATATATTAGTTTCACCTTTTAAGTTGCATTAGTGAAATAAATGAACTTTTGCACAATATTCTAATTTTTCGAGTATCACCTGTATATGGGTTGAATGCAATCTGCTGCCTGACAATGATGTACTGCAACATTACATTCAAATTAATAATTTTAAAATTTTAAAAATCATGGGAAAGACTGCTAACCTGACAGTTGTGCATAAAACTATCATTTACACCCTCCATAAGGAGGGAAAGCCTCAAACGGTAATTGCAAAAGAAGTTGGATGTTCCCAAAGTGCTGTATAAAAGCACATTGATAGAAAGTTATGTGGAAGGGAAAAGTGTGGAAGAAAAAGGTGCACAAGCAGCAGGGATGGCCGCAGCCTGGAGAGGATTGTCAGGAAAAGGCCATATAAAGGTGTTGGGGACTTTCACAAGGAGTGGACTGAGGCTGGAGTCAGTGCATCAAGAGCCACCACACACAGACGGATTCTGGACATGGGCTTCAAATGTCGTATTCCTCTTGTCAAGCCATTCCTACACAAAAAATGTCAGAAGCGTCTTACCTGGGCTTCATTAACTCCAGGGTCAACGTAGCTGTCTACCAGGAGATTTTGGAGCACTTCATGCTTCCTTCTGCAGATGAGCTCTATGGGGAAGCTGACTTAATTTCCCAGCAGGACTTGGCACCTGCCCACACTGCCAAAAGCACCAAAACCTGTTTTAATGGCTGTGGGATTACTGTGCTTGATTGGCCAGCAAACTCGCCTGACCTGAACCCCATAGAGAATCTATGGGGTATTGCCAAGAGAAAGATGAGAGACATGAGACCGAACAATGCAGAAGAGCTGAAGGCCGCTATTGAAGCATCCTGGTCTTCCACAACACCTCAGCAGTGCCACAGGCTGATAGCTTCCATGCCACGCCGCATTGTGGCAGTAATTGCTGCAAAAGGGGCCCAAACCAAGTACTGAGTACATATGCATACTTATACTTTTCAGAGGTCCGATATTGTTCTACAGTATGTACAATCCTTGTTTTATTGATTGCATGTAATATTCTAATTTTCTGAGATTGTGGATTTGGGGTTTTCATGAGCTGTAAGCCATAATCATCACAATTATGACAAACCATTGTCATATAGCTTGATAGCTTGAACTATCTTGCTTTGCATGTAATGAGTCTATTTCATATATTAGTTTCACCTTTTAAGTTGCATTAGTGAAATAAATGAACTTTTGCACAATATTCAAATTTTTCGAGTATCACCTGTAAGTTCATCCTATGTTGTTCAAGTTTTAGTAAACACTATTTTCTGAGACTCGTCTAAGAGGCCATTCTGAGTTCAATGCATAAACTGCATTGCTTCATTACATACACACTTCCATTAAACGCACATTGATCTTTTGTGGTTTGTCCATTAACCTAGAATCACAAGGGTTGTTAGTGTGAATACATGTTTAAAATTGCCATGGGTTGCCCAGGCAACTTTCAGAAAGTTGCCCTTGAATGTGTTTATTAAAAAGTTGGACCTAAATTGACAGACACACGATTACTAAATAGAGAAAATGTTCCATTCACAGAGGGTCAGTCTTAAATGGAGGCAGAGTAAACATGCACTTATGACCTTCTCAGATATGTAGAATAATGGTTATATGCATGATGTAAAGATAATACGGATATCACCACTGTGTGGCACAGATGTGCAAGACATACACAAAAACACGAAAATTCAAATAAGGATGCACATGCCTTTTGCATTGTTTATCCTGGAGTTCAGCTATAATTAAAAAAGTTTACACACCAAGATAAGGATACTTATGAAAAAGTGACTAATATTTTTAGTCCAATTAGTCCAATGAAATGTGAAAAATACATTCAAATCAATAAAATAAAAATCATTACCCTTTTGTTAAAGCTTTATGAACTGAGCCCATTGTGCCCATTGTGTTAAACTGGAAATGGTTGCATTTTGTTTGTTAAGAGTCAACAGTTTGTTACAGAATGCTGAAAAAGACACAACATTTCCAGTCTCACATTCCCCTATAGCAGTAATGGTGATCCTTGGCACCCCAGATGTTTTAGAACTACATTTCCCATGATGCTCTAGTATACCACAGCATGCATGAGCATCATAGGAAATGTACTTTCAAAACATCTGGGGTGCCAGTCGTCACTGCCCTATAGCAATAAATATAAACATTTCCCATTTGGCTATACTGATAGTTACAGATTCTACAGCCATGGCCAAAAGTTTTGAGAATGACACAAATACTAATTTTCACAAAGTCTGCTGCCTCAGTTTTTGAGATGGGAAATTGCATATACTCCAGAATGTTATGAAGAGTGATCAGACGAATTGCAATTAATTGCAAAGTTCCTCTTTGCCATGAAAATTTACTTAATCCCATAAAAAAAATTCCACTGCATTTGTGAAGAAGGCTTCAGGGTGCCCAAGAAAGTCCAGCAAGCACCAGGACCGTTTCCTAAAGAGGATTCAGCTGCGGGATCGGAGTGCCACCAGTGCAGAGCTTGCTCAGGAATGGCAGCAGGCAGGTGTGAGCGCATCTGCACGCAAAGTGAGGTGAAGACTTTTGGATGATGGCCTGGTGTCAAGAAGGGCAGCAAAGAAGCCACTTCTCTCCAAAAAAAACATCAGGGACAGATTGATCTTCTGCAGAAAATATGGTGAATGGACTGCTGAGGACTGGGGCAAAGTCATATTCTCCGATGAAGCCTCTTTCCGATTGTTTGGGGCATCAGGAAAAAGGCTTGTCCGGAGAAGAAAAGGTGAGCGCTACCATCAGTCCTGTGTCATGCCAACAGTAAAGCATCCTGAGACCATTCATGTGTGGGGTTGCTTCTCATCCAAGGGAGTGGGCTCACTCACAATTCTGCCCAAAAACACAGCCATGAATAAAGAATGGTACCAAAACACCCTCCAACAGCAACTTCTTCCAACAATCCAACAACAGTTTGGTGAAGAACAATGCATTTTCCAGCACGATGGATCACCGTGCCATAAGGCAAAAGTGATAACTAAGTGGCTCGGGGATCAAAACGTTGACATTTTGGGTCCATGGCCTGGAAACTCCCCAGATCTTAATCCCATTGAGAACTTGTGGTCAATCCTCAAGAGGCGGGTGGACAAACAAAAACCCACTAATTCTGACAAACTCCAAGAAGTGATTATGAAAGAATGGGTTGCTATCAGTCAGGAATTGGCCCAGAAGTTGATTGAGAGCATGCCCAGTCGAATTGCAGAGGTCCTGAAAAAGAAGGGCCAACACTGCAAATACTGACTCTTTGCATAAATGTCATGTAATTGTCAATAAAAGCCTTTGAAACGTATGAAGTGCGTGTAATTATATTTCACTACATCACAGAAACAACTGAAACAAAGATCTAAAAGCAGTTTAGCAGCAAACTTTGTGAAAACTAATATTTGTGTCATTCTCAAAACTTTTGGCCACAACTGTACATACACATTGTTTAAATCTTTTTGTTTTCATAAAACTGTATATACCCTTTTGTGCAGCTCATTTGCAGTCCAGCAACAGGGCATAGGAAATACAATATATATATATATATATATATATATATATATATATATATATATATATATATATATATATATATATATATATATTGATTTCAGCTGTTTAAAGCTGATTTCCAGGTTTATTTCATTTTAAATAGTTTGTTTGGGCCCAGCTGACCCAAATGAACTATTTCCTTCACTAATATGTGCGGCCAATGGGCACGCTGTATAAACTGTATGTAGCCTCAGCTACATTTAGTATACAGCACTGTGTTCCAGGTGTAAATTAAGACCTTCCTATCTCACACCCAGAACAAAATAGTGTCAGTCTGAGCGGCGCTCGGCCATTTATAGGCAGCTTTGAATTCTATCAATGAATACAACGCTTTCTCTAATTGGCTAAGTCAGAGAATGAATGGCTGTGTTTTTAATTGTTGTACACTTTGTCCCACTTGAGAATATGGAGAAAAATGTAATTAGTCATGTGTTTAAAAAAAGGAATTTATATTAGATACTATGATTATATGTGCTACCTCTATACGGTTATCAGAATACATTTTTCATAACAGAGGTTCCTTGTAAAGGAACAGGTTGAAGACCAATTGAACCTTAACCACTTAGGCTTCATTTCCATGGACGTTTTTACAGCCACTTTTTTTAGCCTTTTTTACAGCCTATATATATATATATATATATATATATATATTTATTTTTGCTCAAAAACGCAGCGGTAGCGTTTTTTTGCGTTTTTGCGCGTTTTTGATCATTTTTTAGCGTCTGGCGTTTCTAAAGCTCTTATGCCGCATACAGACGGTCGTTTTTTGTGATGAAAAAAAACGACGTTTTAAATCATGAAATAAAACGACGTTTTTGAAACATCATTTTCAAAAACGATGTTGCCTACACACCATCGTTTTTTCACAATGCTCTAGCAAAGCGAGGTTACGTTTCACCACTTTTTTCCATTGAAGCTCACTTCATAACTAACTTCTGGGCATGCGCGGGTTTAAAAACGTCGTTTTATACGTCGTTTTTTGCTACACACGGTCAATTTCTGTGAAACAAAAACGACGTTTTGAAAAACGACACAAAAAATTCGAGCATGTTCGAATTTTTTTTTGGTCGTTTTTTTGAAGACATAAAACGACGTTTTGCCCACACACGATCATTTTAAATGACGTTTTTTAAAACGTCGTTTTTTTTCATCACAAAAAACGACCGTCTGTACGCGGCATAAGGCTGGAGCTTCAGAATGCACTGGTCCTGGTTTTTCTTTGCAGCTTAAAAACGGCTCAGCCATCTACAGTTCAAAAACGTCATGGTGGGCATGAGGCCATAGACTAACATGGAGAGCCGTTTTTAAGCTGCAAAAAAGCTCAGAAAAGTGGCTGTAAAAATGTCCAAAAACGTCCATGGAAATGAAGCCTAAGGAGGAACTGTAGTCTGCCTCAGTCTGCTCATAATCATTTGTAATAAAAACATCTTTGCCATTCTGAAGCTTCCCTCCAACCACATTGCATATTATTTTATATATCCTGTGATTCTGTACTTGCCAAATATGCTGCAGAAATCTCCCTGTCTGGCTGCAATAGTTTTATTGTGGGCAGCTGAATCTGCTGCCTGTTCACTTCTTGGATTTACACAGACACACAGAGGCACACCTCTAACTCTGCATATTTTTGGTAAAAAAAATCCCACTAAGCGTATATTGATTTGTTTGCACAAAAGTTACAGCATCTACAAAATAGGGGATAGATTTAGGAACTTTTATTTGAATTTTTTGTTTTTAATATTGCTTTAATGGCAGCGATCAGTGATTTTTAGCGGGACTGCGACATTGCGGTAGACAAATCTGACCCTAAGTGACACTTTTTGGGGACCAGTGACACCTATACAGTGGCTAAAAAAAAATGCACTGATTACTGTATAAATGACACTGACAGGGAAGTGGTTAACACAGAGGCTTAGCTTGAAGCTTGTGGGCCCCGATGTAAAAGTTGACCTGGGCCCCCCACTACCTCCCACCACTTTCACTGTGAGTGCAGATCCACCCACCACATGCCAAGATACTAAAAGTGGCCTAAGAGTTTTGCGTTCCCAGAGTTCCTCCTTACATCAGAGGACAATGATCACCACTGGAGAATCAGAGGACAGGAACCCCTAGCAGGTCACTTGACAGAGCTCCTTTCCCATCCCAGCACTGTATACAGCTCCTCCCAACCACACTACACAGGGCTGAAATCACATTTCTTTAAACACAGTCTGTCAGCCTTCACAGGGTGTATCTGGCTTTTATGTTGCTGTTTTGACCTGCGAAATTCTCTGGTCGGGAACAACAGTGTAGTTGCAGTAGGCAGATACACCTTTTACAGATCATGGCTAACTGGCTGAGTTGTAAAGGAATGTGATTTCAGCACTGCAGAGGAGGAGCGGTATTGGGTGCTGTAATGGGAAAGGAGCTAATCAGCCGGGCATAGCATCCATGGTGGAGGGTACGATCAGGGGGATTTGTGGGGGGCACAACTTAGATCTGGGGGGGCAAAGCCATGTAACACACAATCTTGAGCTTGCAGCCCCTCCGGAGGTGTTAAGGGATTTGTTTTAGCAATTTCTAAAGGTTTCTCTGTCAGTGTTGGCAAGTGTTGGGGGAAGGTCACCTCCCAGAGGTTTGTGTCTTTTCCCCAGTTGTCAGGGAAGTGTGGTAAGCGGACATCGCCGGGAGGGGCGAATCCTAGCTAATGACTAGGAAACACTGAGCAGTGTCTTACCTCACCAGTGACATCGGTCCCATCATGGCTACAGGATGGCACTCTCCTCCTCTTATCTCGCTAAGCTCTGTTACCATTCCATACACACAGCACAGACACTTCCCCATCCTGGGCTGTTCTCACCCTGTGCTCCTCTCCATTCAGGAAATGTCTCACAGCTTCTTCCCAGCCAATGAGAACGGAGGAGTGTGGACTGTGGAAGCCCAGTACTGGAGCCTAGCTGTGGGGCCCTAGGACAGATCGGAGCTGGACTTTGTGAAGGATATGATAATATGACAGGGAGGCTTCAGTGCTGTGCTGCAGCTCTGTGTGTCCATTCAGACATGGAGCTGCCGCTTGGCCCCACCCCTTGTCTCTCCCGATTGACTAACTTATTTTGATTGACAGCAGCGGGAGCCAATGTGTCTCAGCCAATCAATAGAATAGATTGCATTAAGGTAAAACACCTTCTAATTTTACAACTCCCTTAAGTAATATGTAAAGCCTGAGTGCTGGTCACATCTTTAGTAAGCATTGGTCTACAATGCAAAGAAGGTGCATGTTAGATATAGCAGGCAGGATGATATTTTCACTTTTTGTAAACTTTCTTATAAGTCTTGTCACATTATTTCACAATTATTATTTTTTTAGTTTGTAAGTCACAGAGCGTGTAAGTAGGTTGAAATGCATGTGTTTCTAGCAGTAGGCCCAGGCTGGGGGAAGGGTTAAGCTTTAGTTCCTGGGCTTTTGATTTTGGGAGGCCCACCTGTGATATGTAAGGGGAGGACTGCTAAGATCAGAGGGCCCCCCAGAGTGCTATGAAGTTACGCCACCAAGCCGAGGAGAAGACGTGAAGATACCGGGAGTCACGGACAGCATCCAAGTCATGGACAATGCCTATATGGACTCTCACCTCATGGAGGTATACCAGAGCCACTACATTATGTTAGTTGGGATTAGGAAAGGGACATTGTTTGTTCTGTATTTGTTCTGTATTATCATACTGTATGGTAACGGTAAAGTTATAACCTGGTCTGAAGTTATTCAAAGGGGTGCATGTTGGTTCTGGTGTTTTCCAAAGAGCCTTGGTCTGTAATAGCACAACAAGGGTAAGAAGTAGCAGCACTACTACAAAAAGGTTAACTCAGCAAGGCAAGGAAGAGAAGTGTAGTTGCTATGGGCAACAAAGTGAAGGAATGAGCTACAAGCAACCATTCAATTGGCATGGTAACTGGTAAAGATGATGGGTCCTCCGGTAATCAGGGGGTCGGTGTTCTGCTCCCTCCCTAGCAGTCCGTCTCCCTATGTAACTGGGAGCAGATGAGCATCATGGAGATCTATGTTCTGGTCACATGTTACGGGAAGGACAGAGTTAAGTGAGAACACACATGAGGTCCACCCTAGGTGCTCGCGGGACCCCATTCTGTTACTGGGAGTGAGGTAACAGAGGAATGGTGGAGTGGGTGCAGGCTAAGCACGTCCCTTCTAATACAGACATACAAGTACAGTATGTAGTGACATGGGACAGGTTGCTTATCAATGAAATTTTGCACTTATTTCTGGACACAGTGAGGCTCATCTCTAAGTTGGGGAACTTCCTTTATGTTTGATTGTTCACATGAATGCAGTCCCTACCTGGTACCAGGCATTGATGAGTGACGGAGAAGAAACTTTAACTTAAAGTTCTTCAGTAAAGTTGACTGCTGAATCCAAATTGATTTAAAAAAGATGTATTTAATATACAAGCAAGCTTCCAGAAAACTCTTAAAAGCTTGGAGAACAGTGTGTATACATTGTTATACATTCAAAAAATCTGTTCTACTGAGTTCTAAGCCTCTAAGCAATTTATACACTTTAAAAAGGGAGGCACTCTGATTGTGGCTACATTCAGAAGACAGATGGTCATTTAGGTTCTACATGTCACTTCCAAATTCTCTGGGAAAAACCCAGAGATGAGCCTATTCACAGCTAAAGGTGTGAATGGCTTTTGTTCAGGGATAGGATGTTGAATGGTCACATCCCATGCCTGACACATCAAAATATAGGCTTTTAAACACAGTAAGAAATACATTGCTATTCCAATAGATATTACCTAACACACACAACTAATATATATATATATATATATATACATATATACATACATGCATATATATATACATATATATACACATACATACATACATACACATACATACATACATACATCAGAAACACATGCTTTGACAATCGTGAATAAATGTTTGATTAAATAAATGGCTATTCCATTTACCCGATCAATGAGCACACTCTGCGCGAATGCTACGTGCACGGGTGCAGTAGCTCCTGCCCACAAGTGCAGGTTTATTCTTTATTAAGCATAAGGATGTACTGTTGGTAGAAGATTTAATAGTAAGTGCTGGTTATAAAGGATAGGGGTTATGTGCACAGATAATGTAAAAAACGTGCTGGGGAATAGTTTTTTTTTTCTTGGTAGTAAGCTGCAAATTTCTCGGAGCCAGGGATCCGGTGCCATAAACAACCAGCACTGGGCTTTTGGCGCCAATAACAAGTGTACTGTCAGTTTTAACTAGTGCAGCTTCTAAAGTCACTTGTGTGAACTTTCATTGACATCTGTATCATTATATTTTAAAGGACCTAATATGCAACATAATTGTATAGGAAATAATACAGTTCAAGAATTTTAAAGTTATCTGAGGTGATGCAAGTGTAACTTTCTCAATAAATATTTGAGGTCAGTAAAGATACATTTTATTAATTGCTTGCAGATCATGTACATAGCATTTTGCGGTTGATTCCTTAGAGACTGTGCAAACTAGAAACAAATGTTTCTGTGTTAAGTAATAATCTACATCCTTTCCAATTTTCCCGCCAGTCTTTGCATACTTCAGCATAATTTGTCTTCAAAGGTTCTGCATTTTATTGGGGCATAAAACACACAGAATCGGATTTCACCAGTACTGGTGACCTCAGCAATCTGTACAATAAAAAAGCTGAGGTTATCTGGTGATGAAAATATAGAGGTGTATGTAATGCACCTGCAGCTGAATGAACTTTAAAGGATGTTCCTGCCAAATATCCTGCCCCTATGAAATGAGAAACATATGCTATACCACACTGATATTGGTAGCTTGATCATGGTTCAGGCTCACATGTGGGGTTGATTTGCTAAAGGCAAATAGGCTGTCCACTTGCAAGGGAAGATGCACTTTGCAAGGGAACCTAGATAAATGAGTTGAAGCTCTGCTGACCACCATCATCCGATCATGTGCAAGCAAGAATGCTGTTGTTTTTTTTCCTTGCACCTGATTGGGTATTCTTTGCAAAGTGAAACTTCCCCACATTCAATAAGCTCTGGGGCAATATCCCTTGCAAAGTGTGGCTTTCCTTGCAATGTGAGCAGCATATTTGCATTTAGTAAGTCAACCCCATGGTGTAATTGGTTGTTGGAAATAGTTTCAATGCACTTATGTAATTAGCCATATGAGACATCTGTGAGGTTTTATAATTGTATTTCATCTATGATAGAGGCGATGGCAAGGCATATTGCTTATGCAGCCTATGCTGCTGCACAGGTTTACTAATATAAGACAGTACCCTACAAGTTACTGCAGAGGGAGCCTGATTCTAGCTTAACGTGGAAGTAAACCCTTCTATCTTTTTTAGTCAAGGAAGCTGCCATCTTGGCCTCTTTTTCATCTTCAACTGCCATGATGCTGCACATGTGATCAGTTATGACACCAGCCATTTGATGGTTTGACAGTTTGGTTGAGAGGAATGTAACTTTTCTGAAACTGTTAAATCAATGGGTTAACTTCCGCTTTAAGTCATATTTAGCCCTGGTTCACACTGGGTACGATTTGGAACGATTTGAGATGCGATTTGACATGTCAAATCGCATCTCAAATCGGCGGCAATTGTCGGCAATAGCACTGTCCTAATCAGTGCGACGCCGCATCTGCGATTTCAAAAAGTAGTTCCTGTACTACTTTTTGTGATTTCGGGCCGCGATTTACATTAAATTGCGGCCGAAATCGCGGCAAATCGCGGCAAAATGCCGCGATTTTGCCACGATTTGCCGCGATTTCGGCCGCAATTTAATGTAAATCGCAGCAAGAAATCGCAAAAACATTAAATTGCGGCGCGAAATCGCGGTAAAATCGCGCATTTTACCGCGATTTTGAATTCGCAGCAGTGTGAACCTAGGCTTAGGGTCAGAAGACACTGCCAAAAAACATGGTTCCTTTTATTATTTACAGTCAGAACAATAATGTTTAGTTTTTGCTCAGAGCTGAACTGAGAAGATTCTATTATGGAACTGGTACTTTGTGCATACCTCCCAACATTTTGAGATGGGAATGAGGGACACCTACCAGCAAACGTATTTAGGCATGGGACACGCCCCCTGCCACACCCCCTTAACCACTTCAATACCGGGCTTTAAAACCCACCTCCTTCCCAGGCCCATTCTGGTACTTCTCTCCTACATGTACAAATGATCATTCTTTTGCTAGAAAATTACTCAGAACCCCCAAACATTATATATGTTTTTTTATCAGACACCCTAGGGAATAAAATGGCGGTCATTGCAACTTTTTATCTTGCACCGTATTTGCTCAATAATTTTTCAAACGGATTTTTTTTGTAAAAAAAATGGTTTCATAAATTAAAAAATAACAAAACAGTAACGTTAGCCCAATTTCTTGATAAAATATGAAAGATGATGTTACGCAGAGTAACTAGATACCCAACATGTCATGCTTTAAAATTGCGTACACTCATGGAATGGCGCCAAACTTCGTTACTTAAAAATCTCCATAGGCGACACTTTAAAATTTTTACAGGTTACCAGTTTAGAGGTACAGAGGAGGTCTAGTGCTAGAATTGTTGCACACGCTCTAACGCACACGGCGACACCTCACATGTGTGGTTTGGACGACGTTTACATACGTGGGCGGGACTTACGCGTGCGTACGCTTCTGAGCGCGATCTACCGGGGACAGGGGCATTTTAATTTTTTTATTATTATTATTTATTTTTTATTTTACTTATTTATTTATTTTTTACACTTTTTTTTACATTTTTTTTTTCAATCGCTTTTATTCCTATTACAAGGAATGTAAACATCCCTTGTAATAGGAAATGTGTGTGACAGGTCCTCTTTAAGGAGAGATGCGGGGTCAATAAGACCCCACATCTCTCCTCCAGGCTGGAAAGAATGAGATTGTGAAAAAAAATTCACAGATCTCATTCAAACTAGCCGCAATTGCGGTTTGTTTACTTACAGGGACCCGGGCGTGATGTCATCACATCGCGCCCGGGCCTCCGATGGTCATAGAGATGACTGGTGACCATCTGGTCACCAGTCTTCTCTATGGCAAACATCCGGCGGATGGCGATCATCTCTCCGGGCCCCCGATGGGATGGGAGAGCCCGGAGAAGCACCGGATGGCGGCGGGAGGGGGGATGTCCCCTCCCGCCGCCTGTAAGAACGATCATTCTTACGGTGCTCAGGATCGCCGCTGCTAGAAAATTATATCTCAATGATGCCTCTGGGTGCAGGCATCATCGAGAAATCCCCCCGCAAAGCCCAGGACGTCATATGACGTCCACCCGGGATAACAGGTCCCCGTTTTGGACATCATATGATGGTGTGCGGGTGTAAAGTGGTTAAAGGAGAATTAACCCCTCCACATGGGCTATTTTTTACCACTACAATTCCTTTATATTGGCTTTTAGAATGTTCAAATGCAGCAGTTTAGAATTTGGATGAAAGGTTTAGCACTGGGAAACACTTTTTGAAAGATAACAAGTGCATTTTATATACAGCTATATGGATCAGACCAAAATGAGGGACAAATGAGGAGGAATGAGGGACAGAGGGGCATTGCTCCAAATCAGGGACAGTCCCTCAAAATCAGTGACAGTTGGGAGCTATGCTTTGTGTAGTGATACCTTTCTATGCTATCCCTTTACTAGGCCTTGTGATATGTAATGTCATTCCTTAACACAAGCTTCCTAGAATATTATATAATTTTAATAAACTTAGACAATAAAAGGTATAATTTAATATTGCATTTTTCTATTCTTATTATAATACAAAACACTATAGGGTTAATTCACTTTGCAGAAGAATTTTTACTTTGCAAGGGAATTTTCTCCAAAGCTTAGTGAAGCTCTGTTTACTTCAGTCCTTCAATCATGTGCAAACAAAAATTTTTTGTGTTTTTGTGCTTTCCTTGTACACGATTGGGTATTCCCTGCAAAGTGAAGCTTCACCGCATTCACTAAGACCCGGGGTAAATTCCCCTGCAAAGTGCAACTTCCCATGCAAAGTAAACAACCTTCCTGCCTTTAGAAAATCAACACCTATGCCTGGTGTTGTAAATGCTGTAATAACAATTATAAATGCCCAGAGTTCAAAACATTTATATGGTTCTCAATAGCGTGATGGAAAATCAAGAAAGCTTTACTTCTTGACACGTTTGTCAGTTCTTGGGAGCTGCAGATCCACTACAACATATAAAATAAAACAGAAAGCTAATATTTTGAAGGTTTACAGATGAATTAAATGATGAATACTCAACATTATTTGTGATCTTGTTAATTATAAATGGAAAATGTAATGAATCCCTTGTTATAAATGTGCCTGTTTTCTGAAAGCTAAGCCTAAGTAAAGAGGATTGAATGTTTTCAAGCCATCCTGTTTTTTACTGTCTATATTTGAACAAGACAACATTTCAGATGAAAACCATAGACCACAGCTTCCAGTTCACTGGAAGGACAGATGTGCAATAACTCGAAATAGACACACCTGCACTCTCTTAATATTAGATTTTTTAATCAATTTCAAATTTGAGCCAAAACTTGAACTGGAATCTATGATTTAGATGTTTGTTGTAGCGCAAGGCAATGCAGCTGGCAAATTCTAAACTACTAGGTTATTTAGTATATAATAATAATACTAATATTAATAATCATCATCATATTAGATATTTAAAAAGTTAGAATGTAACATTTAAAGGGGTTGTAAAAGAAAAAAAAAATCCCTAAATAGCTTCCTTTGCCTTAGTGCAGTCCTCCTTCATTTACCTCATCCTTCGATTTTGCTTATAAATGTCCTTATTTCTTCTGAGAAATCCTCACTTCCTGTTCTTCTGTCTGTAACTCCACACAGTAATGTGATACTTTCTTCCTGGTGTGGAGAAAGCCTCTTGAGGGGGGAGGGGGCAAGCAGGAGTGTCAGGACGCCCACTAACACACAGCTCATTTTTCTATCTGCAAAGTAGATAGCGTCCTGACCCTCCTGCTCGCCCCCTAGCCCCTCAAGAGGCTTTCTCCACACCAGGGAGAAAGCGTCACATTACGATGTAGAGTTACAAACAGAAGAACAGGAAATGTGGATTTCTCAGAAGAAATAAGAACATCTAAAAGCAAAATGGAAGGATGAGGTAAGTGAAGGAGGATTGCACTAAGGTAAAGGAAGCTATTTAGGTGTAGTCCATTTCTGAAAATAGTTTTAACACAAGTAATACAGGTTGTTATTTTGAATCATAGCAGTCACTAACCCTACAAATACAATATTTTTTTATACCAGATACACACATATATCTTTTGTAAATTCATATATTTCAATCAATATATATATAACATTTATATAACATTTATAAGGCTTAAGTGGTATTAAACCCAAATGCAAACATTATATTGCAACTTACCAATCATTAAATGTGACTGCATTAATTTTTTTATTTTTTTTTTTAAATCTCTGTTTTCACCTGGTGATCTGGCTCTGTATTAGAGTGCCCCCACTCTGGATGAAGGAGAACAGAGCCACCTTTGAATAGCAGCATTGTCAGTCTGGGGGAGAGAAGTGTTAGATGTACTAGGTGATTGGCAAACTGAAATATATCACATTTTTGATTTTGGGTTTAATACCGCATTAACCTCCCTGGCGGTATGATTCTTTCAGAAAAAACATGCTGAAAGCGGTACCATTATTTGCAAGGAAATTTGGCGTTTTATATTGTAGGTCTGTCATTTTTAGAAATAACTCACTTAAATCTGACCAAACAAGCTTCTAATAGGCATCCCGGGTATGTCATTTTTTTAAAAACAAAATTATAAATTATAATATAATAAATAATTATAAATAATTATAACACATAATAATATAATTATAATAAAAATTATTCAATAATGTAATCAAATCAAAATCACTGAAATTTGCTCAGTTGCAGAATTGTTGCTGTCATTATTTTTTTTTTTTTAGGACGAATTTCCCCACAAATCGCTATCGCACAATTCTGCAAGTGATTATAATTTATTATCGCTGTTTTTTAGCTGATCTAAAACTATTTTTGACATAAAGGGACACTTTTGGTTGCTATGGACAATCTACAGTTTGCAGGGAGAAAGAAACGTTTTTATTATATAAAATGACATGCAGGACACAGGACAGACCACTAGGGACAAGGGGGGTGTGTTTTTTTTTACATACAGTACTGTAATCTATAAGATTACAGTATACTGTATGTATAGTGTTTGTTTACTTTTTTTAATTTGGCGCCGTTCTCCGTCCCCGTGCGTCGTAACGTCGCAGGGAACGGAGATCGGCGTCACACGGAGGCACTGTGTGAATCGAGCGAGGTCCCGCTCGCTCACACAGCGCGGTGGCATCGCTGGATCCAGGGACAAGGTAAGTAAAACTCCCTGTACATCCAGCGAGGCGAGGCCTGAGTCTGACTCGGGGTTACCGATCCTAGCCCAAAAATCTCACCCTGAGTCAGACTCGGGAACACCGCCCAGGAGGTTAACCTTCCTGGCGGTATTCCTGAGTGTGGCTCAGGCTTACATTTCTGTACCATTAGTGGTAATCCCGAGCCACACTCGGATTGCATTGCAGGATCTTGGTGTGGGTTACTTACCTTGTCCCCAGGATCCTGCGATGTCCCCCCGCTGTGTTTGTGATCTGTGTTCTCTGCCCGATGCCTCTGTGTGCCAGGCTCCGTTTCCTGTGAGCGTCGCGACACACAGGGGCGGACCTTGGCGGCAATTTCAAAAATTACAAAATTCATAATACATACAGTACACTATAATATTACAGACTACATTACTGTATGAAATCATTTCACATCCCTTTTGTCCCTAGTGCTTTGTCCAGTGCCCTGCACAAACTTTTTCTTTCTGCCTGGAAACCTGAGATTGTCCATGGCAACCAAAAAGTGTCCCTTTACGTCAAAAGTGGTTTTAGACCAGCTAGAAAACAGCGACAATAAATTAGAACACTTGCAGAATTGAGCAATAGTGAATCGTGGGGAAATTTATTTTACTATATTTATTATATTATTATTTTTTAGAATTATTTATAGTTATTTAATATATTATAATTTATAATTTCGCATTTCAAACTTTATCATACCCGGGATATCTACTAGACTCTCGTTTGGACAGATTTAAGTGAGTTATTACTAAGAATTACTATGCAAAACAATTGTACCACTTTGAGATGCAAAAATCTGACATAATCATACTGCCAGGGTAGGTAAGCATTATCATGATTATGCATCTAATCACTTTAACGTTTTTCTTTGTTTATTTTTTTAATGCCTAAATAATTTAATCTATAATCTATATACAGTTTAATATTTTTTAACTGTATCAAACATAGTCTATTGCTTTAAATTATTGATTGAACCTGAAGTGTACAGTGTTTAGACAATAGATATTAAAATAATTGCATACTCTTACCAGCAGTAACAGAGCATTAGGACCCCTTTCAAACTAACCTGCCCATAGCGTCGGCAGTAAAATGCCACTATTTTTTACCGCCGACGCTATATGGGTGGATTTGTGCCGCATTTCGGCTGATAGCGGGGTGCATTTAACCCCCACTAGCGGCCGAGAAAGAGTTAAAACCATTGCGGACGGTATAGCCGCACTTTTCCATTGATTTCAATGGGCAGCAGCGGTGGAAGGAGCGTTATACAAACCGCTCCTTCACCGCTCCAAAGATGCGGCTAGCAGGACTTTTTTTTACCGTCCTGCTAGCACGACGCTCTAGTGTTTAAGCCCTCAGGCTTTCACACTGGAAACAATAGAGCAGCACTTTTAGGGCGGATTGCAGGCGCTAATTTTAACGCTATAGCGCCTGCAATACGCCCTCAGTATGAAAGGGGTCTTAAACAAAAAAAATCCTCACTGATCTCTGTGGCTGCAGGCACTATAAAGAAATTCTTAAAAAAAAATAAAAAACAACAACAGAGGCAATGGAATTGATTTTAAAAAGGCAAATAGACTGTTCCCCTTGCAAGAAAAGTTGCACTCTACAAGAGAATTTTCCCCAGAGCTTAGTGAATGCTGTTTTTTTTATTTTATTTCCTTGCACATGATTAGGTACGTGTAGCGCTACCCCCTCAGGAGCCGGTTGATTTGGGATCTACTCTCTTTTGCTTAGCTCACCCCTATTTAACTGGCTCGAACCCTCCCTTGACACATCGGAAGTCTGGTGGGAATATTGTGAACTGTGCTGGGCTGGGGTCACAATAGCAGGCATATAATACTCAATGACAATGTAACAGTGATATTACCTGCTTTACAGATGGTCCCTCCAGACGAGAAAATACACTTTACACAGTAGTATATTTAAACCAAAAGAATGAGTTTACTTTAGGTGAACTCGAAGAAGACAAGAATAAGTTTATATCATAAATGAGCAACTGTCAGACATTAACACAATATGATTACGCAAGGGCCCTTGCGGGAATCAGCAATGACAAAAATGAACAGGTCTAAGCTAAGAATGGTACCATTCAATTAAACTAGTGTAGGCAATCTATGTTTGCGAGATCCCTACTAATGGGCAATCATGCGGAACAGCTAAGGAGTGTTTCGAGACTAAGGTTCACTTTGGTGCACGTTCATTTATAATCCACAATTGGTAAACAATGAAAAGAAGTTAGTCAAACAAAGGATCCTGAACAACAACGTTGGTGAACTGATCGCTTGTCAGCATCAGTCACTTCTGTATAATAACTATAAAATTAAAAGGCCTCTAAGTTTCAGCTAGAGGCCCAACACGTGTCTCCAGCTTGTAGGGTGGCACTAAGTTAACTGTCTGGAAAAGGAGGATTGGAAGTTGAGCATGTGCTATCTCACCCGACAGGCCCGATCCGCCTGAGTTCTCCTCAGAAGGCGCAGTGATGAATCACTGCTCCACAGCACAAAGATCCCGGACGAGGGTTTTCCACTGCTTCAGTTGTCAGCTGGGTTGCCTCTCCGATCATCCCGGAACATGGGCTGGATACTGGAGTCTTGCTTCCTTCCTAATGGCTGGTCTCTCGGTGGATTTAGGCCCAGGCTTCAGGCCTAACAGCACGGCTGTGCTGTAGTCAGCAGCTCAGCAGAGGAGAAGAAGCAGGTCCCGAGAGAGCGAGATCAGCCACTCCCTTTCCTTAAGTAACCTCCCCCATAAGTCTGTGCGGAGGTGTCACATGTTCCAATAACACAGGGCATTGTGGGATGTGTAGTCTGTTTCTCCTAGGAGTCAATGGAGTCCATATCTCCCGCTACTTGCAATCCCACAATGCATAACTTCTTAAAGGTATCGTATATATTTACAAACGTGAGCAAAGTTCCAGCGGAGAGTCAGGCCTGTCATTAGACTCTGACAGGATGACCCCGCTACATAGGTTTCACCACATGCACTAAGCTCTGGGAAAAATTCCTTTTCAGAGTACAACTCCACTTACAAAGTAATTAGTGTATTTGCCTTTAGTAAAACAACCCCAATAAAGTTTAATAAAGGTAATTAAGCTTTTTACCTCACGATGAAATTTTCACCAGAACGTAGTGAATAAGGTCATGACATGAAGCTCTGATGGCTTCTATCATCCAATCATGTGCAAGTAAAAATTATGTTTTTTATCTTCCTTGCACATGTTTCCAAAGTGATATTTTACCACATTTACTAAGCTCTGGGAACATTTCTCTTGCAAAGTGCAGCTTCTCAATCCCAGTATGTCTGCAGAGCATTAAACCCTGTCATATAGTATTTGAACACAATCAAAAACACGTTTTCAGCAAATGTATTTTTGAACCAAAGTGCAGTCCTCACTAAACAAGTTTTGGGCACAGCTGAAACCATGACTAACCAAGTAATCTAATTTGTCCCCAATCAAAAAGATTGATAGAAATATTAGTGTGGATGAATGCTAGGCTTACATTTTTTGATAAACCAACTGATACAGACTTGGAAAAAGAAACCATCAAACATCTCTTTAGTTCTGCCCCAAATGGCATGCATTAAAGTGCAAACCTACTGTTACTGTTTTTACAGTTAGTAGACTCCAATGCCCTCCCTCCTGACAGGGCACACACTTATATGTCCTTAATTTGTCAAGATCTTCACTTCAGGCCTGCTGAGTGCTGCATAAGTTCTTTACTGTTGGGTCCTGCCCCTCCCATGCATGCACAGCAATATCAGTGAGAATTTTGGTGGAGAGGGGACAACAGGGTTGGCTAAAGGCAAATAGGCATTTAGTTGTATGTGGTTTCTGTAGATCATGGGTCTCTAAACTGTCTAAACAAAGGGCCAGTTTACTATTCTTTAGACTTAAGGGGGGCCAGACTTTGGCCATTGGCAGTGGATAATGCCTCAGGCTTGGTGGTCAGTGGGAATATTAAAATACATAGCACTCCAGTGGTCAGTGGGAGGAAGAATAGTGTTCCGTCATTGGTATTAGCAGTTTAAATAGTGCCCCTGCGTTGGTGTCAGTGGAAGGAATAACGCCCCATTATTGGTGTCAGTGGGAATGCTATTGCCCCTATCATTAGTGTCAGTGGGAGGAATAGTGCCCCCCATCATTGGTGTCAGTAGGAGAAATAATGCCCCATTATCGGTGTCAGAGGAAGACATTATGCCCCATCATTGGTATCAGTGGGAGTAATTATGTCCCAATGTTGGTGTCAGTGGGGAGAGGGGGGGGGAGTATCATGTATCAATGGAAGGAACAGTGTCCCAAGGGTTAGATAAAGGCAAGCAAAGGGCCACATCTGGCCTGGGGGCCACAGTTTGGAGAGCACTGCTCTAGAGCTTAAGGAATAAGGTGAAGCTCTGCTAAGTTGCATCATCCAATCGTGTGCAAGAAAAAATTCAGTATTTTTTTTATTTTCCTTGCACATAATTGGGTATCCTTTGCAAAGTGAAACATTGCCAAATTCACGAATCTCTGCAGCAAATTCTTTTGCAAAGTTTAACTTCCTTTAGTAAATCAACCTCAATGTGTGATTTGTCAGAAAGGTACCAAATCCACAAAGACAAAAAGTGGTCCTACACCATACAAATCACACAGGGGTTGATTTACTAAAATTGGAGGGTGCAAAATCTGGTACAGCAAGCTGTGCATAGACACCAATCAGCTTCCAGTTTTTTTTTTTTTTGTCAAAGCTTAATTGAACAAGCTGGAGTTAGAAGCTGATTGCCTATCATGCACAGCTGCATCAGATTTTGCACTCTCCAGTTTTAGTAAATCAACCCCATAGTTTTCTTGGTTGAAAGGGGGATTACAGACAGGTGTACAACCCTTGCAATTGCCTACTATTTAATGAAAGCTGCACAAAATTTGCTTTTAGAATAATCCTTTTTACAGCACATCAGTCCATTCACAGACAAACTTATTAAACAACAGATAACAATGGCCAACATGCCAATAGGTCATATCTATGGTGTGAAAATATAGCACCACCAGTCATGGACTGGAAACATCTTCTATGTTTATTATGTTTTCAATTACCACATTAAAACACTTTCCACAGATTTCCCTTTGTGCGTGTAAAGGCTGAAACATTTGCATTGCGCAAACAGTTTCTTTGGACTGCTTTTGAAGTGCTCTGAACATGAAAAGGGAAAGTTTCACGGGAAGTTGGGCCAAAAAAAGCTGATGCTTTTATAATCAGATCTTGGGAAGACTGTTCTGTGTCATATTATATTTGTCCTGCCCAAGCTACTCATACATTTAATAAATTTTATTACATATGTCATCTATTTAAATTGAGATAGTGACGTACTCCAGAGAAAGCATTCGGCACAAGGGTCCTGTGCCAGTAACCACAGAATTTATGTTATTTTTAAACTTATTCCACATCTAGCCCTTTTCCTTGTATTGCATTATTTTACCGACCACAGGACATCTTTAATTATAGAGGCGGAGAGACTCCAGACATGGTTTCCAGAAGTACAAATGAGAAATTAATAAATATGGCAACTCTGGCAAGACTTTAGTTTACAATCTGTGTATTTAATAGGAGTGCCGGAATGTACTGTCCATTGTGGTTTGTTTTCCAGCCGCCTTTCCCACATCATTCTGAAGAAGTTCCGCTTTTGTCTATGAGCAAATTGTGCTGTGAAGTGAGAACAAAAGAGGACATGCCCTCATTGCCTAGGATGGCAAAAAATAGGATACTGTTTTTTCAGATGAAATAAGCAGTCACTGCATTAAGATCTGAGGCTACATAAACGTGTTGTACTAAAAATAAAAGTAGCCATGGCACTTAAAGCATGCATAAATGAACGATACTAAGGTGTGATACAGTGGTGAAACTGGCTGCACTATTGCCTTAGTAAATACTGGTGGAAAATGATAAAGGTGTGATTTATTAATATATTCTATTCACCAACAGACCGCCCCCCTCCCCAACCACATGTCTCAATTAAGCCGAAAAGTGTTTGTTATGTTTATTTAATAAGTAATAACTGCAAAATACCTGGTCATCGTGTCAGAAATTCAAGGCTTTCCTGTGTCCTATGTACACTTCCTGTGTTATTTTAGGGAAAGTAATTCACCCTTCCAGTTCATGTCTTGTGACTGTATAATAATTAGCCTTTATGTTGTGGAGATTTGAGAGTAGGTGGATATGAGTTGTTTTGCAGGAAAAAACTGTGCGGGACTGACACCACTCAGGCCTCGTACACACGACCGTTTTCCTCGACAGAATCCATCAAGAAACTTGGTGGCAGAGCTTTTTCGCCGAGGAAAACGGTCGTGTGTATGTTTTTCATCGAGAAAACTGTTGAAGAACTTGACGAGAAAAAAAAAGAACAAGTTCTCTTTTTCCTCGACGGGAGTCTCAATTTCCTCGTCATGTTCCTTGTCGGGCTGGTTTTCGACGAGAAACACGTTCGTGTGTATGTTAAGAAACCCACGCATGCTCAGAGTAGAGTATGAGACGGGAGCGCACCTTTGGTAAAAGTAGCGTTTGTAATGGAGATAGCACATTTGTCACGCTGTAACAGTCTGTAAAGTGCAAATCGTCTCCTACCAAACTTTTACTTAACACTCAGTAACATGAGATTAGCAAAAGCAGCCCCAAGGGTTGTGCCAGTGGAATCGAACTTCCCCTGCCGTTGTATGTGTTGTACGTCACCGCGTTTGAGAACGAGGAGATTTGGTCTTGACAGTGTGTACGCAAAGGAAGCTTGTCAAGTTTCTCCACAAGCCTGACAAGGAACTCGTCGATTCACGACGAGTTCCTCGGTCATGTGTACGAGGCCTCAGTCCACAGACATGCTGTGTGTTGTCAGCTCACAACAAGACTTAAGTACTATTAAAACCTCCAGCACTGTGTAATTTAACACATTGAGTACAATACAATAAAAATTTCCCAGTAAACTATTTGTTAATATTGTTACCCCAGCACTTGCAAGTTTGAATATTCAATGCTGATGGTTCCTGCTCTCTCAGTTTTGCTTGCCTGAATGCCTCGTCTTTACAAGAAAGGGTTAACAGTTGACAGTAGAGTCCCCAGCCAGTCTGTTAGCTTGAGATGGAAGGGCAGAAGAATAGAGTTCATTTTCATCCTAGGCTATGGGACTTTGTGTTTCTATTGATGTACACAGTGTAGAGAGAGACACAACGCTAGTCCTGGCATGCAAGGGTGGCTCCATAGGATTCTGCAAGAGGAAAGAGCCACATATAACAGAAAATCTGGGGCAGTGATCACGAGACCATAATAAACTAGTACATAGTCAAAAATTACATGAAAAGGGTAGATTGAACCAATATAGGTTTCTCCACCGTATAAACTTTATGTGAGTCAAACTGGCGGGTATCTACTAGTCCCTATCTGTGGAGTCTTGGTGATGTACCTTTGCCCCAACAAATTTTATGCATATTTTCTGACACTGTCCATTAATTCAGCACTTTTGGACAGAGGTCACTAAAATTATCACAGACACTACGACTTTTCCCCTATCCATCCTGGTGTGCCTACTGGATTTGGTGGAGGGCCTAGCCAACACCAGTAGCACATAGAACACTACTGCGCATAATCTTATTCTACACTGAGCAAATTTATAAACGCAATATTTCTCTCAAATATTGTTCACAAATCTGTCTTAATCTGTATTAGTGAACAATTCTCCTTTGCCGAGATAATCCACCCACCTAACAGGTGTGGCACATCAAGATGCTGATTAGACAACATGATTATTACACAGGTGTGGCTTATGTTGGCCACAATACAAGGCCACTCTAAAATGTGCAGTTTTACTGTATTGGGGGGGGGGGGGCTGGGGGGTTCAAAAAACAGTCAGTATCTGGTGTGACCACCATTTTCCTCACACAGTGCAGCACATCTCCTTCGCATAGAGTTGATCAGGTTGTTGATTGTGGCCTGTGGAATGTTGGTCCATTCCTCTTCAAAAGGCTGTGAGAAGTTGCTGGATATTGGCAGGAACCCATTTGCGGTGATTTGTTCTCATTTCTGTTTCTCTTACACCCCTACAAGAACACCAGTACAGGAAGGCATGAATAGAAAGAAAAAAATTTGACTTGGGGTTTACCCCTTCCTCACTCTACTAAAAGCATGTTTTTGTTTCCATCTACTGTATGTTCCAGTTAAAGTGATTTTCCATCACTGATATCAAGTTAGGGGAAATCTCCTCAATGGTGACCCAGATGGCAATAAAAACCTGACAGAGGCTCTAAACATTCCCCAAAAGTTTTGCCTGAAGTCGGATTTTAATTTAAAACCTCTAGACACTGTAAAAGGACTATTCACAGAAATTATCTCAAGCTCAGGTGTGGCCATTTTTATTTGGCTATATATCAATTATACAGTATGGGGTTGATTTACTAAAACTGAAGACGGCAAAATCTGGTTCAGCTCTGCATAGAAACCAGTCAGCTTCCAGTTTTTTAAAGGTTTGTTTTTTATTTTCTAAATAGGTTCCTTTAAGCTAGTGCATTGTTGGTTCACTAACCTTTTCCTTCGATTTCCCTTCTAAATGTTTTGTCTGAATTTCTTACTTCCTGTTTCTCCTCAGTAAGCTTGCCACCATCATCTGAGGAGGAACAGGAAGTGAGAAATTCAGACAAAGAAAAAAAACATTTAGGCTGCATGTCTATGCCGAACGCCGAAAGCCGCCTGAAAAAAAGGGTCCAGGACTTGTTTTCAGGCGGCAGGCGTACAGCGTTTCGGCGTTCGGCGTGAGATGTGAACCATCTCATAGACATCAATGTAAATTCACCCCTCCAGCGGCACGAGCGTCGCGCTTCAGGCGTATATACACCTAGGTGTGAATGGGCTCTTAGAAGGGAAATCAAAGGAAAAGGGAAGTGAACCAATAATACACTAGCTAAAAAGAACCTATTTAGAAAATAAAAAACAAACCTTTACAACCCCTTTAACCACTTCCCCACCGCGCCATAGACAAAAGACGTCTACAGCGCGGTGAAGTTATTCTGGGAGGACGTCCCTGGGACGTCCTCCCAGAATCCTTCACTCGCGCGCCCCCTGGGGCACGCTCTCGGAATCATCTGTGAGCGCCGGGTCTAGAAGACCCGGCGCATCACAGATCGCGGTAAATTGCCGCTGATAGCGGCCGTTTACCACGTGATCGCTCCGTCTGATCGGTACAGTGTGAGAGGAGAGGGGGAGAGCGGAAGCAGCAGCAGCTGCTCTGGGCTGGATCTGTGACAAATGCAGTCACAGATCTAGCCATCCATCCCTCCCTGTGCAATACTCTGCAATAACAACAATACTCTGCAATACCCCCCATACTCTGCAATACCCCCCATACTCTGCAATACACCCCATACTCTGCAATACCACCCATACTCTGCAATACCACCCATACTCTGCAATACCCCCCATACTCTGCAATACCCCCAATACTCTGCAATACCCCCAATACTCTGCAATACTCCGCAATACCTTCTAATATGACAGAAACAAGATTTTATTTTTATTTTTACAGAATGTTCAGTCTTTTTTCTTTTATAGCGCAACAAATAAAAAACCCAGAGGTGATCAAATACCACCAAAAGAAAGCTCTATTTTACAAAGTGACCACAATATGCCAGTACCATACAACAATGATGGCTAATGTGAAAAAAAATTGAAATAAAAAAGTGAAAGTCCAGTGACAGACAATGCTAAATCTGATGTACAGATAAGACTCCTCCGCATTCCAAAACAGTGAATTAAGGGTGATTGGTGTCTCTTCTTACCATTGATATGACACCTCAGTGCTCACAAGCCTCTCTGCTGTATGGTAACAACATTATATAGACAGCTCTCGTAGGGGGTCCATATGTCTCCACCTGCCTCTGGGGATCTCTCTATGGTAAGCACAGCCCGTGGGACTAGATGATCGATAATGCCTCCTCTGAGATGATCCTGGGGTTCCACCTAATAATACCCTCTGTAGTGGTGGTGCATAAAAAGGGGGGTCTCCAATAGTGTAATATTGTTTTCCAAAGTTTATTATAAACAAAACAGCCAGTTTTACTCACATTTAAAAAAGTAACAATGAACATATACTCCACGAGCAGTGAGCTTGTACACCTATGTCACTTCCAGTCTACCTGACGCTCAATTCCGACGCGTATCGTTACAACCACGTATTTCCCTGATGAAGTCAGGAGGGTATTAGGTGGAATCCCAGGATCATCTGAGAGGAGGCATTATCGATCATCTAATCCCACGGGCTGGGCTCACCATAGAGAGATGCCTAGAGGCAGATGGAGACATATGGACCCCCATAGAGAGCTATCTATGTAATGCTGTTACCTTACAGCAGTAAGGTGAGAGGCTTGTGAGCACTGAGGTGTCATAGAAATTGCAAGAAGAGACACCAATCACCCTTAATTCACTGTTTTGGAATGCGGAGGAGATAGATCACCTACTCTTATCTGCACATCAGATTTAGCATTGTCTGTACCTGGACTTTCACTTTTTTTGATTTCAATTGTTTTCATATTAGCCATGGTTGTTGTATGGTATTGGCATTATATATTGTGGTCACTTCATGATTAATATGCATCTATTATTTATTGTTTGTCTGACCTATTACATGATTACCTGTTCTATGTGCATAATCATGATATTTGTTGTTCAATAGCACAGTTATTTATCATAATTATTTTTCACCATTCACTATTGGCACTTGACAGCGCAACATCATCACTATTATGCATTTTGTCTTTTACAACTTCTTTAAAGCTGATAGACCTCCCGTATTTGTGAATTGGGAGGACTTTGACCAAAGATATGTAATCTCTGCCTTTAATCTGTTATTAGAACCTTTTAAAATATGCTTGTAAATCTTGGGAATACACGCAGATGGTATATCAGCTGCAACAAAATCATGCTAAATAATTACTGACACTGATGCTTGAAACTTACCAAAAGAACCCAATACTCAAGTGGAAGAAGAAAGACTCAACAGCCATATAAAACACTATGATACAGTGGAAAAACAGACATTTACAGTGATCACTGGGGAGTGGTGCTGTATTATACAAATCTAGTTAATCCTGTGTGAAATCATTGATCTTTATGTCTTGGATGGGCCAGTATTTCCATGGTGTACAGGAGGAATGCTGAAACTCTGCTGTACATCTGGTGCTAGCTCTGTCAACTTACTCACCACCTATTTATCCTGGAGTCAGCTGATGCGCAGATGGTCCGACTTCATGTAATAGGCAAGCAAGCAGCTGCTAGTGACAGGAAGCAAAGGAGGAGTAAATTCTCTTCACTTACACTCACAAAAGACTGTTTGCCAGATTTAAACATTAAATTCAAAGTAAACACATAACTTTGTATTGGAAATGGTAGCTGCCGTACAGAAGACTAAAAGGGAACCTATCAGGAATGAAAAATGCTCATTCACATTCACATAGACCACTGCAAACTATTTTTAGCACTTTGTTGCCTTAAAAGATACCACACCAACACATTTAGATACATTAAAACCTTGGATTGCGAGCATAATTTGTTCCGGAAGTATGCTTGTAATCCAAAGCACTTGTATAACAAAGCAAATTTTGCCATAAAAAATAATGGAAACTCAAATGATTTGTTGCACAACCATTTATTCATAAGTAGGGTTGAGCGAACCCGAACTGTAAAGTTCGGGTTCATACCTGACTTTTGGGTTTTTGGTACCCGGACCCGAACCCCAACAATTTGCTGTTCGGGTTCGGGTTCGGTGTTCGGCAATGTAATGGCGTGCTGCAGGGCAGCCATACACCATTTGGTTTTCTCGTGTGACCTAGAAGCCATCACAGACATGCCTACTAATGGCATGGCTGTGATTGGCCAGTGCAGCATGTGACCCAGCATGTGACCCAGCCTCTATATAAGCTAGAGGCACATAGCACAGCTTGTCACTATGCTTTAGATATAGTAGGGAAAGGCTGCTGCTGCTGCTGCTGATCTGATCTGAGGGAGAGAAATATATAGGAGTCAGTCCTGCTTCAGAAATCATAATACACCAGCACTGCATATGTTCCTGTGAGATACTCTGCATTAGATACTTTAGGGAAAGGTTCCTGATTTTGCTTATAGGGAGAGAAATATATAGGAGTCAGTCCTGCTTCAGAAATCATATTACACCAGCACTGTATATGCTCCTGTGAGATACTCTGCATTAGATACTTTAGGGAAAGGTTCCTGATTTTGCTTGTAGGGAGAGAAATATATAGGAGTCAGTCCTGCTTCAGAAATCATATTACACCAGCACTGCATATGTTTCTGTGAGATACTCTGCATTAGATACTTTAGGGAAAGGTTCCTGATTTTTCTTATAGGGAGATAAATAGATAGGAGTCAGTCCTGCTTCAGAAATCATATTACACCAGCACTGCATATGTTACTGTGAGATACACCCTTTAGATACTTTCCTTCTATTGTGCTATCCAAAAAACATCCATTTAGGGAAAAAAAATGTTTTGCAGTGTTTCCTCCAGTGTTTGCAGTGTTTCCTCCATATCTGTATGTGTGAGATAAACACTATAGCTAGTGTCCTTCTATTGTGCTATTCAAAAAACACCCATTTAGGGCAAAAAAATATATTTTGCAGTGTTTCCTCCAGTTTTTGCAGTGTTTCCTCCATATCTGTACGTGTGAGATAAACACTTTAGCTACTGTTTTTCTATTGTTCTATTCAAAAAACACCCATTTAGGGTGTTAAATAGGTCAAGATTTTTTATTTTATTTTTTTTATGTTATTTTAAGTTATTTCCCTATCCACATTTATTTGCAGAGTACTTTCCCTGCTTTTATTTTGCTGCCATTTGCAAGCCCTCTAGCCCTTTCTATTAGTGTTTTAGAGACATTTTAGTACTGAAAAATTTGGGTCCCCATTGACTTCAATGGGGTTCGGGTTCGGGGTCAAGTTCGGGTCAAGTTCAGGTCCCAAACCCGGATTTTTTTCCGAAGTTCGGCCGAACCTGTCGAACCCGAACATCCAGGTGTCTGCTCAACTCTATTCATAAGTCCTTCAGTCTATAGTCCATATAAAAAGATTATAGCAATGTGATAAGATGTGTAACCATAAAATGTCCATCCACAAATAGAAGCCTCCCCAAGGGGATTAGAAGCAAAATCCAGCAGGAGCTACAGAGTATAAAAGAGAAGAGAGGCGCCTCTAAGTGTAGCAATATGGTTACATTTAAAAAAGGTACAACATTTAGCAACTCACATGGTTGATGATTAAGAGGCACATCTAAGTAGGCAGGTTCGGTCGTCTGTACAGACTCACCGAACACGTCCGACCGCCATCCCCCGCATGCGTCGTACTGAATCGACGCATGCGTGGAAGCTTTAAACTTCAAGGCCGCCCACGTCGCCGCGTCATCGTTGCGGCGACGGCGCGGCCACACCCCACGTATTGTTTACGCGCGGATTTCTGTCTGATGGTGTGTACAACCATCAGACAGAAATCCGGCAGCCTGACGCGGCGGACCGTTTTCAGCGGATAGATCCGATGGTGTGTACGGGGCCTCAGAGTTTTTTTTTTATTTGGAGGGTACATGGCCCATCAGCACTGTCCAGACAAAGGGTCAGGGATCCTGCAGCCTCATAGGACAGTCATATCATGAAAACTCCTCCTACAAACTTTAACCAGTCTCTGATAGAAGTCACACAACTGCTATATACTGCTGATGAGAAAAGGTATTTAGCAGTTTATATTTACTAAAATAAATTACATTTCTACGTTCTGTGTACTATAGGAGACCAGATATAGTGAATGCAGGGTCCTGGGTTTGGTAACACTTTAAGGGCTCATTTACACTTGCTTCAGCTTAAGCCCCCTGGCAGTATTCCCGAGTCTGGCTCGGGGTAAGATTTCAGTACCAAAAGCGGTATCCCCGAGCCAGGCATGGTTTACTTACCTTGTCCCTGGATCCTGCGATGCCTCCCCGCTGTGTGAGCGAGCGGCGTCCTCGCTCGATTCACACAGTGCCTGTGTGCCGCCGATCTCTGTTCCCTGCGACGTTACGACGCACGGGGGCGGAGAATGGCGCCAAATTAAAAAAAGTTAATAAACACATTACATACAGTATACTGTAATCTTACAGATTACAGTACTGTATGTAAAAAAATACACACCCCCATTGTCCCTAGTGGTCTGCCTAGTGCCCTACATGTACTTTTGTATAATAAAAACTGTTCTTTCTGCCTGCAAATTGTAGATTATCCATAGCAACCAAAAAGTGTCCCTCTATGTCAAAAGTGGTTTTAGAAAACAGCGATAATAAATTATAATCACTTGCAGAATTGAGCGATAGCGATTTGTGGGGAAATTCGTCATAAAAAAATAAAAGTAATGACAGCGACAATTCTGCAACTGAGCAAATATCAGTGTTTTTGATTTGATTACATTATTGAATAATTTTTATTATAATTTTATTATTATTTGTTATAATTATTTATAGTTATTTATTATATTATAATTTATGATTTTGTTTTTCAAACTTTTTCATACCCGAGATGTCTACTAGACTCTTGTTTGGACAGATTTAAGTAAGTTATTCCTAAGAATTACAGGCCTACAATGTAATACGCCAAATTTCCTTGCAAAATAATGGTACCGCTTTCAGCACATAAAACCAGAAAGAATCATACCGCCAGGGAGGTTAAACACACATTAAAGGTTAGTTTATACGTGCTTCAAAACAAGGCTTCGGACAGGCTTTGTTAAAACTCTCTGAATGCTAGTCACTTTAGTGGGGTTCAAAGTGTCTTTAAAGCCTCCATTAAAGTATATGGCAAAGTTGCCTTGAAGCCCCACTGAATCCCCACTGAAGCATCAGCAAGCTTCACCAAAGCCCCACTAAAGGCCCATTGAAGCTCCACCAAAGCATGATCGAGGCCCAAACAAGGCCTCATCAAAGCACCAAGCAAAAGCAAGGTGTAAACAGGACTGTAAGATAACCATTATATTTAGTGACAGGAGCTTTGACTGGTGTTCAGATAAAGGTACGACCGTGTTTACGGGGCTTTAGTCAACAGTGTGTGAGCCATCTGAGTTGCTTTGGGTTCAGATTACACTCAGCCTGTTCATTTTCTGTTTGTCTCGGTACTTCCTTAAAATGTTAGTAACATATAAGAGTTGCACTTTGCAAGTGACTCTTCCCCAGAGTTCAAAATACCAATCACGGTCAAAGAAAATAAAAAACTAAATGTTTTGCTTCCACATCATTGGATGATGGATGCCAGTAGAGCTGCAACTTATTCACTAAGAGATCTGTGAATGAATGAACTACAAGCCCCATCCATCACTCCGGTAGTACAAAGGAACACAAGTGCGGTGATTACAGCTCTCATACTCCATTGACACTTCCTCCACCTTACTAACTGATTTTTAATGCCCATTTTTCTCGTCAAGAAAAATGCTCTGGAGCCTACACACGATCGTTTTTAATGACCATTTAAAAAAATTGCATTTTTCACGTCATGAAAAACGGTCGTGTGTATGCGGCATAATAGTTTCTTGATAGGTAGGCTGAAAAAAGACACAAGTCCATCAATAATGGGGTTCTTCAGCTTGAGCGATGACAAGCTTTGAGAATCAAGTGATAAAATGCTCAGGTGTGAATGGGGTCTGAATGTATGGCAGGATAAACTTTTTTTTTTTTTGCTGTTATCAAACAGATTAAAAGATAAGTTCACATTTAAAAAAAAAAAAAAACTTGTTTTGCAGGTAAAAAAATATGCGGTTACTATTAGTTTTTTTTTAGGAGCCTGGAAAGCATTTTCACCATTGATCAACAGTATTGCTGAGGCCATGCAGGTCTCCTGCAGACCTGTCAGTGTAAGCTGTCTGCCCCATACATTATAAGGGCAGGCAGTTTTACACTGACAGGAAGAATCAATGCACTACCAAGAGCGCTCACCACCACCGTGGTAGATCATTGAGAACTACAAGCCAACAGCTGCAAAGGATGTTGGTACATGTAGTTTTCTCATTCACAGAAGACTATAAATGAATGATGTGGCTGGATGTGTGATGAGTGCACTTACTAAAGTACTGGGTATCCAACAATAGCCTTTTTTTTTTAATAAAGCCTGTTTTCATATTTTTGCATCATTTGTTGCATCTCAGTGCTGCTGATCTCTTGCAACCTATTACCCTTCTTTGTTCATCCAGTAAGGGCTGCTTGGCATTTCTTATGGTGGATTTTCTGATGGAGAAACAAATGATTCCCACAGCACTATGGGCTATCTAAAAAGAGAGCACAATAGAAACTGCTTACATCACTGTCTCTACTAAACTCTCAAAACAATGGTCTTTTTTCAGAAAATAAGAATATACAGATAAATATGTGAAAGAGAGAAGGGAGTTTCACATGCTGTATAAACCTGCTGGCTACATATGGACAAACAAAAGTTTCATATTCAACATTTATTATTTACATGATTTTTATTTGTTTATTTTTTTGTCTTGACCACAATAAAGAAAAAAAATGTGCAAAGACACTCAATGCTCCATTTAACATAATTGAAAATAGAAACAATCTTGTACTCACGGGTAGAAAAACAGAATTCTAGAGGAGCATAAACTCTGCAACCCCTGACAAAATGCAATCAGGGCACAAAGATCCAGCAATAGGGGATATGCCTCTTGCTATTTCACGTACTCTATGTGCCTTTACACGCACATGAACTTTAATGACATCCCAGTCTTAATGGAGTTGTAAAGGAATTTTTTGGGGGCTAAAATTAATGTCTGCAAGGTAGACAGACAGAATAGTGTAATGATTCTGTTAAAAAACAAGTAAATACCTATTAAATTCCTTCATCTATATCACCTACAGCGTTCTAGTTTCTGTTCTCTCATTAACTTCCTGGTTTAAGTAAGAACTACATTTCCCAGTATGCATTGTGGCACACCCAGTAATTCACACCTCCTTGAAGTCTCTAACACGTAGAGAGCATCCTGCCACACAGATGTAATTCCCAGGAGGGGGTGAGCACGTCACTGACCACCGCAGTAAAGCCTCCCTTCACTGTGGTGAGTTACAATCAGACAAGCAGGAAGTGAACAGAAAAGAGAAGAAATAGAGCAACTTCTGAGCAAAAACGAACAATGAGGAAGTGAAAAGAGGAATGTCTGCAGGTAAAGGATGCTTATTATGAAAAAAAAAAAATTTCCTTTACAACCCCTTTAAGTCTCGTACACACAATCGGAATTTCCGACTGGGCATTGTGTGTTAACGGACTGTTGGTGGAAAAGCCAACCGTTTGTACGCTTCGCCAGACAATTGTTGTAGGGTTTTCCGCGGAAAAATGTTGGATGGCAGGCTTTAAAATTTTCTGCGGACACCGGTCTGTTGTCGGATTTTCCTTGCCTTGGTATGCTGAGTTCCCTTCACAGGAACTGAGGGGCTTGGCCCAACCCTTGAAAAACAACCCCACACCATAACCTCCCTTCCATCAAATGATTTGAACCAATGCACAAAGCAAGATCCATAAAGACATGCATAAGTGCATTTGGGGTGAAGGAACTTGACTGGTCCTGACCTCAACCCAATAGAACACCTTTGTGATGAATTAGAGTGGAGACTGTGAGCCAGGCCTTCTCGTCCACATCCATGCCTGACCTCATAAATGCACTTCTGGAATAATGATCAAACATTCCCATAGACACACTCCTAAACCTTGTGGACAGCCTTCCCTGAAGAGTTGAAGCTGTTGTAGCTGCAAAAGATGGGCCAACTCAATGCTGAACCCTACGCACTAAGGCCACATACACGCTATTTGATTTTCTGCAGATTTATCAAAACCATATAATATGAGGTTAAACCTTAACGCCACGTACACACAATTGGATTTTTCATGAAATAAAATTAGATGGAATTTTCCGTCGGAATTCCAATGAAGCTGACTTTCATCAGTCTTGCCTACACACTATCAGAATAAATTTCGAACGTCCTAAACGTGGTGATGTAAAACACTACGATGAGCCAAGAAAAATTAAGTTCAATGCTTCCGAGCATGCGTCGACTTGATATTGAGCATGCATGGATTTTTCTCCGAAGGAATTCCACACAGACGATCGGAATTTCCTATTGTTTTTTTTTTTCCATTGGACAAATTAAAAACAAGTTCTATTTTTTTACACCGATGGAAAAAAGTCAGATGGGGCCCACACATGACATTTTTCATTGGAATAAACGATCGTGTGTACACGGCATTAGAGTTTCAATTTGTATGCAATCAGGCAGGCCCTTGCACTAAATGGTTTGGGTAAATCTGAAGATAAAAATCTGCAGAAAATCTAAGGCCTAGTACTCACGAGAGGATTTATCCGCGGATTTGGATCCGATGGAGTGTACTCACCATAGGATCGAAATCCGCGTCAAAATCCCATCGCGATGACGTGTCGCGCCGTCCCCGCGATGATGACGCGGCGACGTGCGCGACGCGGTCATATAATGAATTCCACGCATGCGTCGAATCATTACGACACATGCGGGGGATCCATTCGGACGGATTGATCCGGTGAGTCTGTACAGACCAGCGGATCAATCCGTTGGGATGGATTCAAGCGGATAGATTTGAAAGCATGTCTTCAAATTTTTATCCGCTTGAAATCCATCCCAGGGGATAAAAATCTGCGGAAACAGATCCGCTGGGTTGTACACACCAGCGGATCTATCCGCTGGAACTGATCCGCAGATCAATTCCAGCGGATAGATCCTCTCGTGTGTACGGGGCCTTATAGTGTGTATGGGGCTTAAGGATTTTCGGATCATTAGTACGGTGCTCTCGACAGCCAATTTGATTTTTTCATCAGACAAAAGCTGGATGTGCAGACTATAAAATTTTTGTCGGATGTGAACTAAACGTCTGATTTTCGGATGGTCAGTACAGAAATAAAAGTACAGTACAGTACAAACAAAAGTCTAAAGTACAAACACGCATGATCGGAATCAAGGAACGACTGGGAAGAGTTTGATCTTGTAAACTACTGTTCGTAATCTAGACTTAACATTCGTGAAGCGGCAGTTGATGAAATGTCGAAATGCAGCACACATTCTTTTCTTCTTTAATGGGATAATAATGAAGCTGCTTTGCTGGTGATACTGATGTAGTTATGACAAACGTATTTTTAAAGATATGAAAATCGCGAATAAACGCTCATCAAACTTCTACTAACGCAAAATTAGCAGAAGGGGCAGAAGGGGTGGCGCTTGAGAAATTAGCTTCCTCTTTATACACTCATAGTACGTCACTCCGTTCGTGTTTGTCAAACGACTATATACGAATAGTTAGTATGCTAGACAAAATCCTGCACATGCGCTTTTGACAAAGATCAGACGCTCGGTCGTACAACAATCAAACCGTGTGAACGAGGCCAAAACTGGGATGCTATTAAAGCTCATGTGCATGTAAAGGCAGGTGTCCCAATACTTTTGACAATATAGTGTAACTGTAAAGAAAGGGAATATTACCCCACTGACCCAAACACAAGAATTTAGGCCCAGATTCACAAAAGAGATACGACGGCGTATCTCCTGATACGCCGTCGTATCTCTGTTTTAGGGTCTTCCTAACTATGCGACTGATTCATAGAATCAGTTACGCATAGTTAGCCCTAAGATCCGACAGGTGTAATTGAATTACACTGTCGGATCTTAGGATGCAATACCTCGGCCGCCGCTGTGGGGAGTTTGCGTCGTAAACCAGCGTCGGGTATGCAAATTAGTAGTTACGGCGATCCACAACGGTTTTTCGCGTTCGCCACGTCGCTGCTAGTCTAGTTTCCCGTCGCAAAGTTAGTCGTCGTTTTTGCTGCCCTAACTTTACACAGCCCATGTATGTGCTGTATAAAGTATGGCCGTCGTTCCCGCGTCTAAATTTAAATGGCCCTTTGAATTATGCGGGCTTACGCCAGAGGCCGCCAGCGTAAGTTTTCATGCAAGTGCTTTGAGAATCAGGCACTTGCGATGAAAACTTGCGGCGGTGTAACGTATCTACGATGCGTTACGCCGCCGCGATTCTACGTGAATCTGGGCCTTATTGTTTATTGAATATTTTTGTTAAGCGTTAAATCACATAAGTATCAAAACGCTACCCGGCGACAGGACCAGGTGTCATTCGCCGTACATACAATAACAACAGTAAAATCACAGACATCAAAGCCATTAAAACAAAGAAACATTAAAACATTAAAAAGCAATAGCATAAATCAAATAAAAATAGTAAAAAAAAAAAAACAGTAAAAGAGCCCCGAGAAGACAAAGGACCCCAGTCACCACGTTTCCACCCCATGTCGCACAGCCATCTACCCAGCCTCAGTCCACAGAAGGGTTTTCAGTCCCTTCCGGAACTGGAGCAGGTTTGAGGTCTGCCTGAGAGCCAACGGCAGGAGGTTCCACTCTCTAGGTCCCAACCTCAAGAATGCTCTGCCCCTCCACTTTTTTAATCTAAACTTTGGGACCTCCAGGCGGAATTGAGTGGCCGCTCTCAATGAACGGCCAGTGAGATGTCTAGTCAATTTCGCCTGGAGTTAAGTAGGACCTAATTTATTAAACGCCTTAAAAACTAAAATTAAAACCTTGAATCTGATCCACTGCCCCAATTTAGAAGATAATGTTAAATTTTAAACCAAGGGATTTAGGGACAAATTAAGAAAAGAAGATTCAAGAGTGTCACAGGTTAGTTCCCTATACCTAGAACCTCTCAAAACAATAAGCATGAAAACTAATTAATTACAATTTTGTTTTGCTTTGTTAGGTAACCTCGGTTCTGTCATCTTTTCTTTTCTTTAAGTTATTTTGTTACTTCAGGCATAGCGTTTCAATCTCCAGCATTTTTTGTTGTACCTTTTCCTCTAAAATAGTTCTCACAACCAAGAGACATTTTCTCTAAAACAAAACCTCAGCAATTATTTGACTTGTCTTATCTTAGTCCTTAGTGGGAAAAACTAATCTTGACTGACAACCGGTTGGCATGTAGACACAAACCATGCACGAATTTAGTAATCTCATAGGATCACGAAGAGTCAGTCAGAGCAAGAATTTCTAAATGTGTATTTTCCCCCCAAAAAAGTTAAATGAATAGTGAAGTCAGAAGTTTTTTTTTTGCATTAAGATAAAAAGCCTTCTGTGTACAGCAGCCTCCCTCACACTTACCTGAGATCCCTCTCTGTCCATCAATGTCCACAAATGTCTCAGCCATCCAAGCATCTCCCTCCCGAGACACAGCAGCAGCGCCATTGGCTCCAATTGCTATCAATCAAAGTCAGCTAGCCAATTAGGGGAGACAACATGTTTGTTATTTTTTATAGGAAAAAACAAAGACTTTTCAATCACTTTAACCACTTGACCACCAGGCACGTAAACCCACTTAATAACCAGACCAATTTTCAGCTTTCGGTGCTCTCACAATTTGAATGACAATTACTTAGTCATACAACAGTTCACCCAAATGAAATTTTCGTCCCTTTTTTCACACAAATAGAGCTTTCTTTTGATGGTATTTAATCACCGTTGGGTTTTTTATTTTTTGCGCTATAAGAGAAAAAAGACTGAAAATTCTGTAAAAAAAATGAATTTTACTTTGTTTCTGTTATAAAATTTTGCAAATTTAGTATTTTTTCTTCATTCTTTTGCATAATGTGAAAGATGAAGTTATGCCGAGTAAATAGATACCCAACATGTCACCCTTCAAAATTGCACACGCTCGTGGAATGGCGCCAAACTTCGCTACTTAAAAATCCCCATAGGCGGGGATTGCAGGGTATTGTGGGGTATTGCAGAGTAGTGTGGGGTATTGCAAAGTATTGTGGGGTATTTCAGAGTAGTGTGGGGTATTGCAGAGTATTGTGGGGTATTGCAGAGTATTGTGGGGTATTGCAGAGTATTGTGGGGTATTGCAGAGTATTGCACAGTTTGGTTATGTTGCAGTGTATTGTTATGGGGCAGGGATGGCTGAGCAGGGATGGATGGCTGGATCTGTGACTGCATTTGTCACAGATCCAGCCCACAGCACTCGTGCTGCATCCGCTCTCTCCCCTCTCCTCTCACACTGTACCGTTCGGTACAGAGAGGGGAGGGAGGAACCGGCGTCATCACATGACGCCGGTTTGTTTACAAGTGATCGCTCCGTCATTGGACGGAGCGATCGCATGGTAAACCGCCGCTATCAGCGGCGATTTACTGTGATCCATGATGCGCCGGGTCCAGTCACGGACATTCCCATGTGCGCCCCTCATGTGCGCCCCCCAGGGGAGCGCGAGTCTGGGAGGACGTCCATGGACGTCCTCCCAGAGTTAAGGAGCCGCGTTGTAGTCACCTTTCGTCTATAGGGCGGTGATTAAGTGGTTAAGGGGATTTTATTTCCATTTGATATCAAAAATCCATAAAGCTGGCCAAACACAGGCAGCTCAGGGACATTCATGTCTATCAATATACTTAATTTCCAGTGACTTTAGTGACCACCACCTCTAGCTTTGAAAGCCTGCTCACCTCCAAAAGTTGACCTCACTACAGAGTAGAGCTGCACGATTCTGTCTAAAATGAGAATCGCAATTATTTTTTTTGCTTAGAAGATAGATCACAATTCTATCACGATTCTCGCGGTGTTACATCATCTTTCACATTAAAACAAAACAATTGGGCTTTACTGTTTTTCATTTTTTTTTGTTTTGTTTTGTTTTTATTCATTGAAGTGTATTTTTTCCCCAAAAATTGCATTTGAAAGACCACAGTGTGACATAAAATATTGCAGAAATTGCCATTTTATTCCCTAGGGTCTCTGCTAAAATATATATAATGTTTGGGGGTTCCAAGTATTTTTTGTGCAAGAAATAATGATTTTAACTTAAGAAACAAGTATCAGAAAAAGATTTATAGCTAGATTCAGGATGGCGAGCGCATACTTGTGGCGGCGTAGCTTATGGCATTTAGGCTACGCCGCCGTAAGTTAGCGAAGGAAAGTACATGATTGGAATGTACTTGCCTGCTAAGTTACGGCGGCGTAGCCTAAAGCGAGCGGGCGTAAGGGCGCCTAATTCAAAATAGGCTGAGGGGGCGTGTTTTATGTTAATTAGGCTTGACCCGATGTGATTGACTTTTTTTGGAACTGCGCATGCGCCGTGCGCCTACATTTCCCAGTGTGCATTGCGGCTAAATCCGCCGCACGGGCCTATTGATTTTGACGTGGATGTGAACAACGTAAATCCCTATTCACGGATGACTTACGCAAACAACGTAAAATTTTTAAATTTCGACGCGGGAACGGCGGCCATACTTAACATTACTATTCCATCTATTTGATGGAATAACTGTAGGCCGCTAATGCGTTACGTAAACGGCGTATCTGTACTGCCTCGGCCGGGCGTACGTTCGTGAATAGGTGTATCTACAGATTTACATATTCTACGCCGACCGCAATAGAAGCGCCACCTAGCGGTCAGCCTAAAAATTACACTTTAGGATACAAGGGTGTAAGACACTTACGCCGCTCGTATCTGAGCCTAATTTAAGCGTATCTGGTTACCAGTCTCTCTGAATCTGGCTATTAGACTTTAAGTGGTTTAACTTCCTGCATTTACACACAGAAGTTTGATCTTAAGAAGGAAGTGTTAGTTACAATGTTTCATGTTGTTAAAAACCTGACAGACTGCCTGGATTTTTTCTTTAGGCCCCTTTCACACGTTCGGACCGTTTAGGTCCGACTGTCAGTTCTGTAGGTGGACCTGAACGGCCGCTTCATGCAATCCTATGAAGAGTTGAATGTCAGCAAAGACATATCCGCTGATATCCTACCCGATCCGATCTGCCAAAATCAGACATATGGCAGTACGTCCCCATCCGTCCATGGCGGATCAGATCGGGTGAGATCTGATGGAAATGGACTTGCTGTCTGCTTTTATCAGCTCTCTCTATAGGAGACAACGGTGCTCCACAAGCCCCTCCCCGCTCAGTGAGCAGAGAGGAACTTGTCATTCGTTGGCTCAGCGGAGATCAGCGGACAGATCTCCCACTGAGCCGGCGGGAGCTGGCGGACTCTGTAGCGACTCCGTCCGCCTGTGTGGAAGAGGCCTAAAGAAGGAAGCGATAGTTACAATGTTTCATGTTGTTAAAAACCTGGCAGACTGCCCTTATTTTTTCTTTACACACACAGAAGTTTATCCCTTTGATCTAAGAAGGAAGCATTAGTTACAATGTTTCCTATTAAAAACTTGGCAGACTGCCCTGATATTTTCTTTTGTCAGCTGATAAGTCTCTCCACTTGTTATATCAAAGAATTGGCAAACTCTGAATTGGAGATCATCAGTGGGGGTTGAATCGAGATCACGATTTTTTAACAATTAATTGTGCAGCTCTTCTACAGAGTCACACACCTGTGATTATATCTGTCAGTATGCCTTTAGAAAACAACTCCTCCTCCTGGTGTTCCTGGACAAGACAGATATCCTCCCGGGTTCTCACTATGTAGACCCCACTGAAGAGTCACACACGCTTAGTGTAATATCTCTCAGGATTTTTTAGGAACACGAATCCTCATCACAGTGCACCTAGACAGCTCAGACCTCCTCCTGGGATCTCATTCAGTCAAGTGTGGTCATATCAAACAAAGGCAAACCATAGTGCTCTCTGCCAATAACGTTTATTAAAACTGTAACTTGGGGATAAAATACTCACATACAAATGTGAAAAACATGCATTTAATTAATCATGATGTGAACAGAGAAAACGTCCTGAATGGCGACACCCTACACCTGTACGCGTTACGCTCTCCAATGAGCTTCTTCAGCTGTGTTGGTACAGCAATTTGTCAGTTTTTGTCCATTCAGCCTGCTGGGTTGAACAAAATAAAGAAAAAAACTTACAGTATGTACCAGGCTTAAACGATATTTGTCTTGTGAGTAATCGATCCCCAGGTCCCAGCTGGCTGAAGTTCGCATTGTGCCTGTTGTACTACTTGCTGGCCAAATAAGGTGGCACGTTATGACCTAAAAAATAAAATTGCTACTTATTGTATTTTATTACCTATCAGGCTATATCCTGCCTTTGATACCTTACAAATATATCTTTATATTGACAGTAAATCAAAGAAATTAATAAAAATGGGTGATGGGTGAATCTGCCCAGGTCAATTTTTCAAAGCTGTGGAGAATCAATGGGGGCGATTGTTCTTTAATTCTGGACACTTTTATGGCTAATAGGCAGATTACTGTTAAAAAAAAACATTGGAAACTGGGCATTGCCATAAAAGACATGCACTGTACCAGTGAAAAAAAAAAGAAGAAAGAATACTGTACATACTGTACAGCAGGTGGAGGGTATTTTCTTAAGGATTCATGGACAAATCCTTTAAACAACATGCTTGGGGGTGGCTTGATTTGTTGGTATATGGGGTGTTACAGAACAGTACAATGTTCACAAACAGTTTTAGCGACAGCGTACACTGGTAGCACATCTCTTGCTGTGTAATTGGTTTTCATCTCTTACAGTTATCTTGGCAACAACACCCTATTAGATTAAATTCAGTTTAAAGAATTGCTTCTTTAGCCTAGGTTCACATTGCAGTGATTTAGTATGCAATTTGCCAAATTGGCGGCAATGGCACTATCCGAATCGGTGTGATGCCGGCTTTGCCGTGCCGCACCGATTTCCAAAAGTAGTTTCTGTGGGTTGCAATTTGTATAGACATCTGTGCAGCAACTTCCACAGATGTCTCTGAAATCACCCCCGAAGACGGGACTGACATGCGGGAATGAAATTGTGCAGCTGAACTCGCACGATTTCAATCCCGCTGTCAATGTCAACCTGGGCTTAAGGTAGCTTTAGCAGCAAAACATACCATACTTTTTCATGAAATGGGAAAGTACCATTCCACTCCAGTTTGTAAATGCTCAACACAGATCCTAATGGGAGTGCTGATTGCCACTTTAAATAAGCTGCTAGCAGGCTTCAGCACTCCTTGAAGCTTGTTGAAATCTAGTGAACCCTTCTATCAGCATGTTTAAAGTGGCAATTGACACTCCCATTAGGATCTGCGTTCAACATTTACAAACTGGAGTTGAATGGTACTTTAAAAGCGTTAACAAAGCTTGCTGAAAGCTCTGCAAATGCTTTGTCAACACGTGCTGTTCACACTGCTCTTAAAACTGGCCTTATTGGATCTTCTAAGCCTGGTGGTAAAAGTTCAAAGGCCATGCAACGTATTAGGGTTTTTTTTTTTAAATATCCCTGGTGAACCTGCACAACAACCTGCAGGATTCACCTTAAACCCATGGTAGTGGTGAACCCAAACCTCATCCCTAGTTTAACACCATCTCACATTATACTAAAAGGTGTTGTTTTAGCCCTGTGCCTTTTTGTTAAAAATACTAAATATTTAAAAAGTTTTTTTCAGTTGTCAAACATTTTGATGGCTTAAAGGGATTGTAAAGGTTTGTTTTTTATTTTCTAAATAGGTTTATTTAAGCTAGTGCATTGTTGGTTTACTTACCTTTTCCTTCGATTTCCCTTCTAAATGTTTTTTTTCTTTGTTTTCTTTGTCTGAATTTCTCACTTCCTGTTCCTCCTCAGTAAGCTGTTCTGGCTGACTAACCCCCAGCCAGAACCGCTTGGATGATGGGGGAAAGCTTACTGAGGAGAAACAGGAAGTGAGAAATTCAAACTAAGAAAAAAAAGAAGAAGAAGGGAAATCGAAGGAAAAGGTAAGTGAACCAACAATGCACTAGCTTAAAGGAACCTATTTAATAAAATAAAAAACAAACCTTTACAACCCCTTTAAAGACTTGATTATGTGAGGATCATTAGCTCTATGTTTTGATAGGCTACTAGTCAAACCTCTAAATGAAAACTTAAAAAGTATATAGTGAGCATAACCTATTAACTTTTATTTCAATTTTTCATTAACACCCTGTCCTCTGTCAGCATACATTATATACTGAGCCATTTAGCTCTATAAAACCAGTGGATTAGGGGGCAATTGACAGATATCAAAAACAACTGCCAAATGCCACATTTTTTACTGCTGTGTGAATAAATTCTTTAAAGTATAGCGATTTTTCCTATCTGTGAGGCCACCACTGGGCTTCACCCCCAGTGTCCTGGTGATCATTGGCACATGGACAGAAAGTGATACAGTAGGAAATCTAAGATTTTATAGTTGTCATCAAAAATCCTCCAGTGAGTACATCTGTTCTGGTAATGACTGCTAAGGAGGATTTTAAACCTTTCCCTGTTCTTTCTAAAATAAAAAAGTTTGTGGCATTAGATGCACTTTTTATGATAATTGGCGGGAAGTACAGTCACCAAAGATCATCTGTCACTATGGAGATATATACAGAATTAGCCACCCCCTTTGTATATCCTCAGCATAAGCCAGAACCGGATCTAGGAGGGTGATGGGGTGGACTGCCCCGGGACCAATGACATTAGTGTCAGGGAGTGGAGGGGCCAGAGGGTCACTGTGCAGCCTATGGAAATGCCGAGTTGGCATAGCTGTACAGTGCCCTGCCCTTATCAGTTGCACCACATCATTGATTTTCATGGTGCAGGGGTCAGACTAGGTTGCATGGCACCATTTGTTGATATGGTGCCAGCACTCAGTCTACCCACACCATGGATGAAGTTGATCCATGATGGGCCTTCAGAAGAGGATGGAAGTATTGCTTCACTCCAGACCTGTTCTGCCTCCTACCCTCTGACATGATGCCAAAGCCACTGTGATTTGAAAGTAGGACTCTATTTGTGTGTGTGTGGGGGGGGGGGGGGATGAGGCTTCTGTTGTAAAGGGAGACTCTAATGTGATGGGGCTGGGATGTGAAGGTGGGACACCTTTGTGACTGACTATGGTGTGATGATGGGACTTTAATGTGAAAGAGGGTACTTTGATGTGAGGGGGTCTCTAATTTGAAGGGGAGGGGACTCTGATGTAATGAAGGGACTCTGGTATAATGGGGGGACTTTGGTATGAAGGGGGGAACTCTGATGTAATGAGGGACTCTGGTGTGATGGGGGACCCTAATGTGAAGGAGGGAACTCCGTGATATAGGGACTTTTAATTGAAGGATGTACTCCTATGTAATGGATGGATTCTGATGTGAAAGGGGGACTTTTATGTGAAGAAGGACTCTGATTTAATGCATGAAGTGTGATGTAATGGTCAGACTCTGGTGTGATTGGGGGAACTTTGAATGAAGAGAGACTCTGATGTTATGTATGGGCTCACCAACATGATAGGGTGGGATAAGATGGCATCATAATCCATTGCAGATGTCCTTCAGTCCAATAACTACAGTTTTGGATACTTTAAAGAGTCACACGACTGAAAAAAAGGCTGGTTTAATACATTTACGCTTTTCACAAATGTTCACTCCTGTACCACCTCTGCACTATCCAGAAGTAATGTCAGACAATACTACCAGGACGTGACTCGTAGTACAGAAATGTGCCCAGTAAACAGGGAACATTGGTTTTCTGCATCTCACACTGTGGGGCAGACTGTCAGTGACTTACACACAACCAGTGCCAGTGGGGAGACCCGGAGAGGCAGAAAAACAGGACAAGTTAGCTGGAGAGGATAACATGACAGAATACCCCCCTGACTTTATTGGAATGCACCTCCAGATCAGACAGACTAGATCCGGCCCCGGAGGAAGGGATACTGGGTGGAAGAGTAATAAGGTGTAGTCTTGCAGTATCCATATAGCATGCCTAAATGCATGACTGTGATAATGATAATAGGAATCATGCTGAAAACCTGGAATCTCCGTTAGGAAAAAAATACACATTTTAAAATATTTTTGAAAAGTTAAAGTAGTTGCACACATACTATGTTATAGCCACTTTCTAGTACAGTTATAACTAGGGAGGTGCCATAATTGCTTTTTCTTAGTTTAATTTGGTTCTAAAGGCTCAAGATTTGTTTACCTTCATGCATGAAGGTAAGAAACCTCCTCTGTGCAGCATCTCCCCCCGCCTCCATATTTCTTATCCGAGCCCCATCCATCCAGTGATGTGCACAAGTGCCTCGGCTCTCTAGGGACTCTGTGTCCTCCATTGGCTGAGACACCAGGGGGAGCCAGTCATCGACTCCTGCTGCTTTCAATCACAGTCGCTGAGCCAATCAGGAGAGAGAGAGGAGATGGGCCGATCCATGTCTCTACATGTGTATGGACACGCAACCTTGCAGTTTGGGAGAGAGGCTGCTTGGGTGCCCTCATTGCAATATGCTTGCTCTGGAGGTTCTTGGCAGGAGGGAGGAGTCAAGATCACCAGTGAGGGACCTGAGAAGAGGAGGATCTCTGTGCAAAACCGCTGCACAGAGCAGGTAAGTATAACATGTTTGTTATTTAAAAGAAATAGAAAAAAGAGACTTTAATATCACTTTAAGAAATTATCTTGCTTACCTTTTATACAAGGTTAAAATGTTTTTTAGATAAAATAGAAAAATAGGCATCAACTCCAATCCATAAGAAATATTTATTGGCACATATGGGAAAACAAAAAAACAGACGCGTTTTGGCTGAAGAGCCTTGGTTACTGCAGTGACTAAGGCTCTTCAACCGAAACACATCTGCTTTTTTGTTTTTCCACATGTGCCAATAAATATTTCTTATGGATTGGAGTTGCTGGCTATTTTTCTATTATATCTACCTATTTGGGTGTTGTTTGGAGGACACCGCTGGATGAGCACCCACCTGTGGACTCCGCCCTGCCTGTTGGTATTTTCATGTTCATAGCACCGCTCCTTTCTGTTTGTTAAAATGTTTTGTCATGTGACCATATAGCTCTTCTTCCTGTTAGTAAGGGGCGGGTTTATAGGACACTGTGCAGACACACCATGTGTCTGTATTCCATAGTATGTTCAGCCAGAGGCAAGATACAGGCTGTACTTGAGCAGGGGGCGTGTTCAAGAGGCAGGCTGTAATTGGGCGGTGGTGTGTGCCAGAGGCAGGCTGTGATTGGTCAGGGGGTGTGGTGGCTGAACAAACTACCCAATACAGGCATGTTGTGTGTCCTGTACCTCTGAATGGTCAGCCAAAAGATGAAAACTGACCATGATAACACAGATCAGCTTCTGTGCTTTGTGTGGTCAGTTTACAAGAAAGAAAGGTGACTGGCAGGATCAACCAGTTACTTCAGATTGAATAAGTACATGAAAACAATAGAAAGTATGAGTTATAAAATACACATATGTAAACACACACAGAAAAAAATATATATATATATATTTAGGGTAACGTACACTTTATAAAGAAAGGTTACTATTGTTAGCTAAATATAAAAAGCTGCAGGCAAGGTCACTTCATGTATTTTATAGAATTACTATACATTGCACATCACACGGGCTTATATAAAATACACTATTAGGAACATATTTGCCATCTTTGATACAAAAACTGCATTTGTTTGCTAAATATGTTACCGTGAGGCTAGTTTTATTTTTAAAAGAAGGGCTATTTTTCTACCACAAATTTGGCCTTTTTGTGCCGCTTGACAGCCATTCAGATTTCAACAAACAGTTACCGTGCCCTCTAAACTGACCATTCAGATCCTATACCCAACATTTAAACACTTAGCGCTTTCCTGGACTCAATAAAATTCCTTTTCATTTGAAGCCGGGTTGCCATGTCTTTTCAAACAGAGACAGAGAAAACGGTCCTCTGTGTCAGACAGATTTTAATTTTCCATCCTCATCCATTTGTATAATGCAGACAAAGGCAAACAAACCGTACCGAAAGCCTAGCAACCCGCAGTTTCGGCAGTCAATGCATATGATCTGCCGAATGAAGGCCGAGACCTGTTCACACATGAATAAAGAAGATTAAGATTTTCTTTCAAAGACGTGAAGCCTTTTTGACAGCCAATGTCAACAGTTCTGTCTGTTTCTCAATGTGAAACAGTCATCTATCACAGGTTCCCACAGGGAGGTCTTACTTATTAGAATGCTTTACATTACCACAGCTTGTCACCATTTTATGGCAGAATAAAGGTGCAAACTCTACTTGTAAACGAGGCATAAAGGATAAATTACACACTTTTCCTGCAGAGGCCTGCTACGTTGCAGAGATGTACAAAGTTATTGTAGCATGCCTTAGGAGGGTTTTATTTAACATACAATACACTGAAGTATAATACAGTTATAGATACACTTACAAATTGTGCAACAAAAGAAATATATGTTTGCTATTTTATTCTTGAGGTCAATAGATCCGTTTCTGCTTATTGCAGTAATTCATTCATTGATTACTTATACCCCTTGTCAATGAAAAATGTCAATTTCCAGCCAGTTATGGTTTCCTGAAACTTTGTATTTGCTGCCTTGTAACCATGGCAAATGTACTCTGGACATAGGAATTCCCTGAATTTGTTTCCCTCTGCTCCTATAATTAGCTTACCGCGTTTTCCTAGCTTAAGGTCATTTTGAAAGCTAATCTATAGGCGAAAAAATGTAAACATAAATTAACTCCTTGCCACCTTCACCCTCCAGCCCTTTAAGAGGATCTAAAATTTTGGGAGGCAGAGGTGGGCTTTCTGATCATGTGGCAGATGTGATTGGCTATCAAAGAAGTAACATGATTAGAAGGTCCTGATTGCAAGTATGCATCAGGAACTGCCTGTGACAGCTTAGTTATTGTACTGAGATTGCGCAGTGAGCATGCACTTAGCATAGAAAAAGCCATTCCTCGTAGAGACATATGAGCTGCAGCTTGGCATTAAAGCGCACCCACCCAGCCACCACATCTATGCAGTCCTGTAATCATTGATTCAAGGCTCAATTTTAAATGCAAACAGTGAAAGTACTTGAATTTGACTTGATTAGCCGCTTCCAGTCCAGTTTACATCAAAGCTTAGGTAGTGGGAGAGAGAAGCAGCACAAATTGCCAATTAAGTGTGGTGCAGTGTAAGGCGCCTGTTTATAGTAACAAAGAACATTGTTACAGAGGGATGAGCTTGTGAGTGAGCTACTTATCCTTTTATTGTCAAGGTACAGGGTAGGCGGTATGTAAGTGAAAGTGAAAATGCAGCAGAGAAAGAGCAGGTCCCCTGTCAGGTAGGACTGTGCTATGTAGGAGTGCTATGTCAATCACAAGACTGAATAGAGAGAAATGCACATTCTTTGGCAGAGAAAACAGCTCTCATAATTTGTATTCTATCTGTTTATTTTGCCTGTAACCTGGTTTAAATGCTGGTTAGTGAGATAGCTACTGCCCCAGCTGGGTCAGAAAAAGTAAACCTGGTTTCCTGCACTTTCTGCTGAGCTCTGCTTCTCTTCCCATGCTGGTGATAAAAGGGGGAGGGCTCTACCCAGACGGACTCAGTCTGCTGTAGGGGAAAGAAGACACAGACAAGCCACAGCATGTAATCTCCAGATGCTTATGGAGAAGAGAGCAAGTCCTGGAACTTGCAGTCCCCACTGAACAAAACCAGCCGCTGGATACTGCCAAGATGGACTCAACCACTTATGGACTCTTTCCTGTGCAGGTACACTGGGCCAGTCACAAGTAACAATTTTTATGCTGAGAGTTTCCAGTAAAGCTTTTGAAACTTTGTCCTTTGCCTGGTCTGAAGTTACTAAAGGTGTGTATGCAAGTAAGTGGCACCACACAGAGTCTACATCGTAGGTCAGTAAAGCACATTGGGGTATGAAGACAGCTCTGCAGGAATAACGTGGTGCAGAGTAAAGCATGTGAGTACCAAGGATAACAGAGGTTTATCCAAGCAGCCTGTCATGAAGCGTGTGTCTGTTATGGGCCGTACACACGACCGAACATGTCTGCTGAAACTGGTCCGCGGACCAGTTTCAGCAGACATGTTCGGTCGTGTGTAGGCCCGAGCGGACAGGATTCCAGCATACATTTGCCCGCCGGACCTTTTTCCAGCGGGCAAATATTTCTGGACTTGTTTTAAAACAGCCCGCTGAAATCCTGCCTGCTCGGACATGTTCGGTCGTCTGTACAGACCTACCGTACATGTCCGAGCGCCCGCCATCCCTCGCATGCGTCGAATGACTTCGACGCATGCGTGGAAGCATTGAACTGGCAGGGCCGCCCACGTCGCAGCGTCATCGTCGCCGCGACGGCGCGGACACGCCCCGCGTATTGTTTACGGGAGGATTTCTGTATGATGGTGAGTACAGCCACCATACAGAAATCCCCGGGCAGACATGTACGGTGAAACCGGTCCGCCGGACCGGTTTCATCGTACATGTATGCTCGTCTGTACGCGGCCTAACAGGTGGGTTATCCTCTCTCAGTGCTGCAGAGGTTCTTAGCCTGTGCACAGGTACAGAAGAGAAAGAGTTAATGCAGAGCATATATGGGACCCCATTTCATTACTGGTAGTGAGGTAGAAAAGATGCACTGGACAGGTGGAGAAGGCATAAGCTCAGCGTGTCCTTCCTAAATGAAACAGAGTCAGTTCGGCTTACATTGACACAGGGATGAGAGTTTACTGGAGGACAGTTTATTGCTCAAGTGTACACAGTGCACAGCACAAATAAAAGTACCCTATGTGCAAGACAAGTGACTCTGTCCAAGGTGCCTAGCGTAGCCCAGAAATATCCACCCTGGGGTAGGCCTCCTATGTGACCCACACTTGGCGCCCAACAAGGACCGGAACATGTAGGAAGTGTCACCCACCTACTCTACAAACTGTTTGACTGCCGTTCAGCTTTAGGTATCAACAGAATGTTTTACTGCAGTGAACCATTCATCTATTGTGATATTTTGGGCTATGGTACCAAATGTCTACAGGGATGCAGTCTTTCCCCAAATACCATAGGTCATGTGACTATACTAATGTAATAACTTTCACTTGGCATGGAAATCAGGCGTAAATCTAGAGTAATTTAACTTTAACTTTAACTTTTTTGTCTTTGACTTTTGAAGTATAATTTGTGTTCAATAAAAAACATTCACATTTAGTCTATTTCTGTGGGTAGATCCAAAATTAGAAATATTACAAATATATCAAAGTTGGAGCAAAAAAACTTTACAAAGATACAAACAATATGGTTTCATCAAATATGTAACAGCTTTCCGTGGTCAACAGCTCTGCATTTGTTTCCCAGTTTTTGATGATACATTTCCCATCAGGGCCCCTGTGACGGTGCCTGTTGTAAGCATTCAATAGTAGTAGCAAAAAACTGTGGACAGCCTCCCATAGCAATAAAATGGCATGCATAATAGAATGATATATGTGCTACATGTTTTGGAATGATGGTGTTTTTATTTCCCCGTAAGGTGGGATTATGGTTTAAATGTAATACTAGTAATACTAGTTGATACAGAAGAGGAAAGAGCATAGCCAACGTAAAACAGGATTAGCATTTCTGGGCAGATCAACAGGTAAAATAAAGGGGAAAGGTCTTAAAATGAAACGTATTGCACCCACTACAGCTTAGGACTGCTAAAGATACAGTCAACACTTTTTCAAAGATAGTCCGAAATAAACAAAAAATCTCTTCACTAGATGAATGTAATGCACAGCAAGGCTTAGGTACGTAGGTAAATATATCTACAGGTCTCATTTTTTATTTATTATCTGTGTCCTTGTTGTGCAATCGGACTCTTTACCTGTCACCCAGTTATTGGGACAGAGTGAAAGTGTCTCCAGCAGAGACAGGAACAGCGATAAAACACCTTTTAAGGAATGGTGGCACACATTTATTGTTTATTGTGCCCCCACTGGCAACATTTTACCTCCTTAATGTCTATCCTGCTTACACCCCAGGACTACACTATGTCATAAAAACAAGAAGTGAGGGTAATTCATAGGGGAGAGTAATAGAAAAGGTTTAGAAAAAAAATATATATCAATCATGTAATAGTGACAGTCCCTGTCTCTGGGAAAATGGGGTTAATAAGGAAACATAATTTGCATGTCAGGTGGCTGCAAGGCTACAGAGCAATTATTTTGAGAGAAATCTGCTCTAGCAGATTGCTTCTGGATTTTACTATATTCAGATGGGGCTCTGTAGTTTTGGAGATCCCTAAGAGACTTGGGTGGGACGGGATCACTAACCCTGTGTCCGGGTCTTGGGGACAGCCAGCACGGTGTGTGCCCAGGTGCACACAGCCCATATAATGAGGGGCTGGTGAAAGCAGAAGTGGAAGGGAGGTGGAGAGTGAGCAGTTTGTTAATGCTGGTGAAAGACAGACCCCTGTCAGGAAAACTGTTCGTCCTGTATGAGACTACATCCCTGGTGAGGGGGGACTTTGTGTCTGAAGGACTGCGAAGGTTGGGACGGCTACAAGGGCCTGTGAGACCAGAGAAGGTTCTGGGAGGCTGGGAGAGCCGAGGCGACTAGCAAGTCCAAGGGGGCTGAAGGAAGTCCTGAAGTCTGGGGGACAGTGGGCAAACCCAGGGGGCTGGAAAATCCTGTTGGTACCAGGAGTAGGCCGGTTCAGCAGGGAATTGCAAGGCAAAGTAAGCCTAGGAACCAGGAGGCTTGGCATTTTCGGTTGTGTGAGTTTACTGGAGAAGAACCCCTGTGTGGGGAAATCCTGTGTATAAACTTTTATTTTGTTCTTTTTAATAAAAATGGGCTGGCACGCCCTCAAACCTGATGACTGACTGCTGTGGACTCACTACATGAAAACGCATCTACCACTGAGCTAAACACCCCAACGTCACAATATATATATAAACTGTATATGTATAGATATAAGTGTCAGAGCAGAGTTTGGTGGTGAATACTTGCATTCCTTCCTTTTTTACAGGTATGACTTAAATTCTTTACTATAGTGATAGGGTTGATTTAATTGTGGCTTAACTGGACACATGTAGATAATTTTCCACCAATGTTTTAAAAATTCATACTTTTAGGAATGAATGGCATTAAGGAAGAAGAAAATGTAAGTCATTTATTTTGTATTCTCCATATAATAGCAATGCTAACACATTTAAAACTATACTATGCACCTTCTATGTAAACCTAACAAATCTGCTGCATCTCCTTTTGTAAAAAATCAAAGCACCCGAGAGAGATGTTTCTCTGTAAGGTGATAAATAGGCCCCAAATATGACCATCTGGTAAATATAAACAATGGTTTTGCTTCCTGGTGTGCTGATAATGAAAGTTAGCCAAGCCAAAAAAAACATTAAATTCCCAGCTCAACCTAAGCTGTGTTGTTTCCATCTTGATCTGATCATTTCAGAACTCTAGAGATTATTGCATCTGATAACCAAAGCTTTAACAAGTAATATACTTCCCTTCTAGGTTTTAAAAAGTAATACCACAATAGGATTAAATGTCTATTAGTTTCACCGGCTGTTCTGATTGTTGTAGAACTCTAGAGATTTTTGCATCTGATATACCAAAGCTGCAAGTCATATTAGTCTCTTTAATGTTTTAAAAAGTAATCAAGAGTTGGATTAAATAGCTATTAGTTCCATCGGCTGTATGTAACATAAAGGAGTCATTTTTTTTATGTGCCATATTTGATCGTAAGGATGCCAAAAGCATACAACCATGATGAACCGTAGAGAAATGCTCAAAAATGCAGACCAAAAAATTTGCATGTTTTTCGAAGAACAAAAACTCATTCATGAAAATATCCATATCAGTGTGAATGAGAGCCTATCTGTCCTTTGGGATCTGTGAACACCTATTCTTATGCATATGACAGGTCTGTCTGTAATGCACATGCCAGTTTCTCCTATAGAATGACTGGTCAAGGTAAGGCACGCTGGTATAACAATACAGATTGCAGCAGCTGATGTAACCACTTGGCCCCAAATGAACCTGGATCTTGTTGTGCAACATCTGCCAAAGTTGCTTATGTAAAGCTTGCACATATTGCAATCTACTTTAAGTTCTGGGAATCTCTTTGAACATTATCAAAATCGATGCCGACCCTATGATTTCCAGTGGTCTCTTATTACCACTGCCAAAAACTGAATAGAAAAATTATGCATGGTCATTTATGTTTAATTGAATTTTCTTACTTTTTAAAGCAATAAAGAGAATTAAGAGAATAAAGTACTAGGTACAAAAATAGCAAGAGACAAGTAACAACGTTTTCCCTTCCAGCATACCATGAAACAAATACATGAACAACTCACAGTTCAAGCACCACTGGGGCGTTAGCAGATTACATTTAAATTACACAGGATTAAGTATGTCACCTCCCCAAGAACTTTTTCCATTCACACACCTAGATGGATGGGTGTATGGTGATCATATAATAGAACCTACATGCAATTAAATGTCTCATTTTTGTCACTCCCATATTCTTAGGATTTACCCCTCTCAGCCTGTGGGACACTGCAGCACCCTCATCAGAACGAGCTCCCTAGGGGTTAGCCCAGGGACATTAAGCCATGGAGACCACAGTTTTTTGTATTTATTGCAACCCCTATGCTGATATATGTATCTTAGTAGAACTTAGTAAAACTGATGAAGGCCAATGAGAGGCCGACACACGTTTAGAGGGGAGGAGTCGAATCTGTGATGTCAGGCGAAGCACCGTGAGTCTAGATCTGCAGTGAATGAGCTGGTGATTTGATACATGCTGTTTTATTGTTATTTCTTGTAAGTGTAACTTTTTTGGGGGCTTTTTTCGTTTCCAATGTTTTTATTGGGAATTTTTGAAAAGTAAATACAGTACAATAAATAAATACATATCATTGTACACACAATTCATAAATTTCATACTCCAAGAGGCGGCTCAAATTTTGTTTATTAATGGCCTTTATGGTGTTGTCCCTTGCTTCTCTACCAGGTACGAAGCCCACTTGATCTAAAGAAATAAAGTTTGACAGTAAGGGGAGTAAGCGATTAGAGATAATCTTTGCATAAAGTTTTATATCGACATTCAAAAGCGAAATAGGTCTGTAATTAGATACTAATGATGTGTCTTTATTTGGTTTAGGGATCATGGTAATGTGAGCTTCGAGAAGGTCTCTGGTAAACGGGGATGGAGAGGGGATCATATTAAATGTTTAAAAAAAATGTGGAATAATAGAGTCAGCGAAAGTTTTGTAATAACTAACTGAGAGGCCATCAGGACCAGGGCATTTGCCCGTTTTGAGTTGTTTAAGTGCATTAATAGTTTAGGGGGGCTATTTTAATAAATTTAAAAGCAGAGAACACTATGGTACTTGTGTTTTTTGTTTCATGTCCTTAACCCCTTGAAATATAAGTGGAATTGATTATTAAAAAGTGAATGGAGGAAGGTGGTGTTTGGAGACACTTCAAACGTTGATTACCCACACAGAGGTGCAGTCTGAGAACTGTAGGAATTAATACTATTTTCACAAAATTAATATTGCAATAGGTGTGATGGATCACTATAAGTGTTCAGTGGCTGTGTAGACACTCAGAGGGGTATATTTGATTTTGTTCACGTCATTATAGGAGTAATTTATCAGCATTGTGGTGCTGATTGTTTTTCTCATAATTTGATATATGTATCTCTCTAAAAGGAGCGTGTTCCCCATATAAGTCATCCATGTTTTTATCGAAAGGAGATTTCCAGCCTAATAAAATGGGCCTTCTGGCCTGGAATAAGGCTGACATGTACCTTGGGAATGAGCCTGACGTGCAGAGGGAGACCTCTCGTACCGCCCTGGTTCCGGGATCACTGGGGTTGAGACAGTGACCGTAGGAGCGCAGTGAGGTATGAGTGCCTGCAGAGTTCTCTGAGATTGGAGATGAAGGCAAATGAGAAAGGCTGGAGCGCTGTAGGTGCAGGTCAGCTGGATGCAGATCAGCGGATTCAGGTTAGCGGATGCAGGTCACCGGACGCAGGTCAGCGGAATGAGGTCAGCGGATGCAGGTCAGTGGATGCTGATTAACTGGTTAGCAGGATGCTGGTCAGCAGGATGCAGGTCACCGAATGCAGGTCAGCGGATGCTGATTAACTGGTTAGCAGGATGGTGGTCAGCAGGATGCTGGTCACTGGATGCAGGTGTGCCTGAGAGCAACAGGCGCACGCAAGTGCAGACGACAGCAGGAGAGGAGTCAGACAAGCCAGGTCATACACGGAGGATCAGTTTAGGCAAAAAGCAGCAGGCAAGGAATGGTCAGAGTTCAGGCTGGATTCGGCAACAGAGGATCTGGCAGACAGGTAAACAGAGCAGGGTCAAGGAAGCCAAAGGTCAGGACTGGAGATGGCAGCGGAGTCAGAAAGCCAGGTCAGTATGATGCAGGTTCAGGATCAGGTCTCAGGATAAGTTGCAGATCAGACAGCAAGGACACAGTGCTGCTGAGGGGTTTAAATAAGGCAGCCTGTTGCCAATCATTGAAATTAGTCTGCACTATTAACCCTTAGGTGGCAGATCCCTGACAAAGGCCATGGAAAAGGCCACTCTAGTCGCTTTCTCAGGAATCACCTCCTCAAGAATTCCCAATAGGTAATGAATAGGGTCTAAGGGGACATTCATCTGGAATACGGCGTCAAGCATGTAGAGGACCTCACTCCAGTAGCTTTGGGCATCGCCATAGGAGGTGGATAAGATCCCCAGATGTTTGTTTGCATCTACTACACAGTGAGACAGGGAGTCTTCCCATTTTGTGAAGCTTTACTGGGGTGTAATGCACCCTGAGTAAAATATACAGTTGCAACACCTTTTGTGAGACATTAAGGCCTGGTTCACACTATTGCAAACTGGATGTGGGATACCCGCATTTAATTCGCAATAGCAGGAGAATGTGACTGGCTCTCTATGGAGCCGGTTCACACATCTCGGATGTGGCTCCGGTGCAAATTTACGTACAGAGACTCTGTAGTGCCTGGTTTTCTGGGACACCTTTTTACATATATACCTGCCTCCCATGCTAGTACTTGTTTACAAAGTGCTGAGTCTTTTATGAATATGTTTTATTTTTGTCATATGGTTTCTGTACTTACCGTGTGATGCCTTAAAATAAAGTATTACAAAAAAAAATCATCTGAGGCCCTCCGACCTTAAAGGATATTTTGAGACTCAACCCAATGCATGAAAAAAAAAAAAAAACACAAAGGAAGAGGAATATGCTATTAACATACACTTATACTGAAGGATTGGCATTAAAATGTTACCAAGATATTGGAACTGAGAACTAATGATCTGGCCATATCATATTGATATATTGTAATATTGTTTTTAAATGTAGCATTGTTGTTTCAAAAACTCCCTTTTGTTCATCTATAGCTTATGTAAAAATGTACATTACTTAACTGGGTTCTAGAAACTCTGACTGCATTGGATTATTAATGGATAATGATGATGATGGATACTGAGAAATAAAACAGAAGAGACCATTACATTAATGACAATCATGGAAAACAGCTGAACGAAGTATGAACCATCTCTTGTTCTGGATGGAATCCAGGCATATTACTCTGCAATAATTTAAAAGCTTTATAAGAGATGACATTATGTATCTAATGCATTAACTATTCCATGCAAGTAGTTCATCTACTTTGTCTGCAGTTAATGCCTTTTTTTTATAAAACCCATTTTTCTTCATTTTTTATTAGTGATTTTATAATAGTAATACTGTGAGTTTCTCAAAATTGCAAGCAAACTTGAATTATAATTATGTAAAAAATGACACTTTTTCAGTCATACAGAATGACTCTAGTCAGGCGCTGTATGCAAAAATGGGTCAGCAAGTCACTGTTCACCATAAAAACAAAACATGCAAATGTCTATAGCAAAGTAGTGCTATTCAGAACTGTGCTGCTGAATTTGTTTTACATACAGATATATCAATTATTTTTAACATTATTTTTATATTTTAATTTGCAATTTGGAATGGAATGTTTAGTAGAACTAACGAGTTTTAGCATGCACAAATTTACGATATATTTTTACAATTGTCTAGAATCAACTCATTTTTGAACCTTATGCCCTGTACACACGGTCGGAATTCCCGATGGAAAAAGTCAGATGGGAGCTTTTCATCGGATATTCCGATTGGTGTATGCACAATCAGACTTTTTCCGTCCGAAATTCCGACAGACTTAGATAGAGAACATGTTCTCTATTTTTCCAAAGGAAAAGATTCCTATCGGAAAAACTGTTCGTCTGTATGGAATTCCGAAGCACTAAAAACCACGCATGCTCAGAATCGTCAGAATCAAGTCGACGCATGCTTGGATTGAACTTCATTTTTCTCGGCTCGTCATAGTGTTGTACGTCACCATGTTCTTGACGGTCGGAATTTGGTGTGACCATGTGTATGCAAGACAGTTTGAGCGAAATTCCGTCGGAAAAACCATCCGAGTTTATTCAGACTGAAAAAACGGTCGTGTGTACAGGGCATAAGACTCCGTAAAACAAATGTAAAACACTACAGCTACTAGAAAAGCTAGTGTACACCTGATAACATTTGTTTTGTTCCTCCAGGTAGCCTAAAGTGAACCTGTGCTCAGACTATGCACACTAAAGTATTTTCCAGATTCTGATTAAGCAGTAAACACACTTCACCCTGTATTAGCTATAGGCATTGTGGAAAAATTTATTTTCTAGGTTTAAAAGGCACTTAAGCTTTTTTTTAACAATTCGCAGCTTGCCAACCCAATAATGTAAACACATAGGGCCAGATCCACAAAAATATGCCTATCTTTAGGCAGGCGTAGCGTATCTCAGATACACTATGCCGCCGTAACTTAGAGCGTAGTTTCCGTATCCAGAAAGAATTTGCCCCGTAAGTTACGGTGGCGTAGTGTAAATGTGTTGGCGTAAGGGCGCGAAATTCAAATGAATAAGATGTGGGCGTGTTTTATGTTAATTCATCTTGACCCCACGTAAAAGACGTTTTTTTTTAACGCGCATGTGCCGTCCGTGGGGGTATCCCAGTGCACATGCTCGAAATCACGTCACAAATAGTCAATGCTTTCGACGTGAACGTAATTTACGCAAAGCACTAATCGCGAACGTTTTACGCAAATGGCGTAAACGACGGAAAATTTTACGCTGTCCCGACGTCCATACTTAACATTGCATACGCCTCATGAGGCAGGAGTAACGTTACGCCGAAAAAAGCCTTATGTAAACGACGTAAAAAAATGTGCCGGGCGGACGTACGTTCTGAGAATCGGCGTATCTAGCTAATTTGCATACTCTACGCGGAAATCAACGGAAGCGCCACCTAGCGGCCAGCGTAAATATGCACCTAAGATCCGACGGCGTACTAAGACCTACGTCTGTCAAATCTAGCCCACATTCAGGCGTATCTTGTTTTGTGGATACAAAACAAAGATACGCCGGCGCATCCTAGAATTTGTGGATCAATAGATACGCCAACGTAACTTCTTTGTGGATCTGGCCCATAGCAGGTGTTTGTAATATGTTAGAAGCCAACTAAAACCCATCTTTAGTGATCATTGAGGATCCTTGAAAACTGATTAATTATGATTAATTCTCAGTATAAGCAGCTACAGAGGTAAGGCCTTGTTTTAAAGCTCTAAAATTGCTATTTTTTTCTTATAAAAATATGCAAATAATTACATTGTTACATAGAAGATGAGGTTGAAGTCCATCAAGTCCAACCTATGTGTGTGATTATGTGTCAGTATTACCTTGTATATCCCTGTATGTTTTTGGTCGTTCAGGTGCTTATCTAATAGTTTCTTGAAACCATCGATGCCCTCCACCGCCTGTGGAAGGCAATTCCACATTCTTGCCATTCTTACAGTAAAGAACCCTCTACGTAGTTTAAGGTTAAACTTATTTTTTCGAATTTTAATGAGTGGCCACGTGTCTTGTTAAACTTTCTTCCCACAAAAAAGTTTTATCCATATTGTGGGGTCACCAGTATGGTATTTGTATATTGAAATCATATCCCCTATCAAGCGTTTATTCTCCAGAGAGAATACGTTCAGTGCTTGCAACCTTTCCTCATAACTAATCCTCCAGACCCTTTATTAGCTTTGTTGCCCTTCTTTGTACTCGCTCCATTTCCAGTACATGCTGCCTGAGGACTGGTGCCCAGAACTGGGCAGCATACTCTAGGAGCGGCCGGACCAGAGTCTTGTAGAGCAGGTGAATTATCGTTTTATCTCTGGAGTTAATCCCCTTTTTAATACATGCCAATATTCTGTTTGCTTTGTTAGCAGCAGCTTGCATGCCATTGCTGAGCCTATCATCTACTAGGACACCCAGGTCCTTTTCCATCCTAGATTCTCCCAGAGGTTCCCCCCCCCCCCCAGTGTATAGATTGCATTAATAATTTTGCCACCCAAATGCATATTTTAAAATGTTTCTACATTGAACCTCATTTGCCATGTAGTTGCCCACCCCATTAATTTGTTCAGATCATTTTGCAAGGTTTCCACATCCTGCAGAGAAGTTATTGCCCTGCTTAGCTTAGTATTGTCTGCAAATACAGAGATTGAACTGTTTACCCTATCCTCCAGGTAATTTATGAACAAATTAAACAGGATTGGTCCCAGCACAGAACCCTAGGGGACCCCACTACCCACCCCTGACCATTCCAAGTACTCCCTGTTTATTACCACCCTCTGAACTCCCCCTTGTAGCCAGTTTTCAATCCATATACTCACCCTATGGTCCATGCCAACGGACCTTATTTTGTACAGTAAATGTTTGTGGGGAACTGTATGAAATGCTTTCGCAAAATCCAGATATACCACGTCTACGGGCCTTCCTTTATCTAGATGGCAACTCACCTCCTCATAGAAGGTTAATAGATTGGTTTGGCAGGAACAATTCTTCATGAATCCATGCTGATTACTGCTAATGGTACTGTTCTCATTAATAGAATCTTGTACAGTATATAGTCCCTTATCATCCCCTCTAAGAGCTTACATACTATTAATGTTAGGCTAACTGGTCTGTAATTCCCAGGGATGTATTTTGGGCCCTTTTTAAATATTGGAGCTACGTTGGCTTTTCTCCAATCAGCTGGTACCATTCCAGTCAGTAGACTGCCAGTAAAAATCTGGTCCCAGTGATTTATTAATGTTAAGATTCCCAAGTCAAATTTTAATTCTGTCCTCTGTTAACCATGGAGGTGCGTCCTGTGATGTGTCAGGAGGATAAACACTGCAGTTTTGGTTGCTGAAGCCCCCCGATTCCCTTGTGATGACTGAGGAGAAGAATAAATTCAATACCTTTGCCATCTCCCCATCCTTTGTAACCAGATGTCCTATCTCATTCTGACCAAAATGGTCTGTCCTCTCTTTTTTACTGTTTACATACCTAAAGAATTTCTTGGGATTTTTTTTTGTTCTCCTCTGCTATGTGTTTTTCATGTTCTATCTTAACCGCCCTAATTGCACCCTTACATTTCTTGTTGCATTCTTTACAAAGTCTGAATGCTGATGATGATCCCTCACCCTTGAATTTTTTAACCACTTGACCACTGGGCACGAAAACCCCCTTAATCACCAGACCAATTTTCAGCTTTCGGTGCTCTCACAATTTGAATGACAATTACTCAGTCATACAACATTGTACCCATCTGAAATTTTTGTCCTTTTTTTCCCACAAATAGAGCTTTCTTTTGGTGGTATTTGATCACCTCTGCGGTTTTTATTTTTTGCGCTATAAAAGAAAAAAGACTGAAAATTCTGTAAAAAAAAAAAAAAAAATCTAGTTTCTGTCATATTAGCAGGTTATTTCTCACACACAGCATATGCATACTACAAATTACACCCCAAAACACATTCTGCTATTCCTCCCGAGTATAGCGATACCACATGTTTGCGACTTTTACACAGCGTGGCCACATAGAGAGGCCCAACATGCAGGGAGCACCATCAGGCGTTCTGGAGCACCCAGGCCAATTCTGACATTTCTCTCCTACATGTAAAAATCATCATTTATTTGCTAAAAAAATTACATAGAAACCCAAAACATTATATATGCTTTTTTTTCAAAGACCCTAGAGAATACAATGGCGGTTGTTGCAACTTTTTATCTTGCACGGTATTTTCGCAGCAATTTTTTGAACGCGTGTTTTTAAAAAAAAAACAGTTTTGTGCTTAAAAAAAAAAAAAACAGTAAAGTTAGCCCAATGTTTTTGCATAATATGAAAGATGAAGTTACGCCGAGTAAATAGATACCCAACATGTCACCCTTCAAAATTGCACACGCTCGTGAAATTGCGCCAAACGTTGCTACTTAAAAATCCCCATAGGCGACGTATTGCAAGGTATTGGAGTATTGAGGGTATTGCGGAGTATTAGGGGGGTATTGCAGAGTATGGGGGGGGTATTGCAGAGTATGGGGGGGGGTATTGCAGAGTATGGGGGGGGGTATTGCAGAGTATGGGGGGGGTATTGCAGAGTATGGGGGGGGTATTGCAGAGTATGGGGGGGGTATTGCAGAGTATGGGGGGGGTATTGCAGAGTATGGGGGGGGGGGTATTGCAGAGTATGGGGGGGGGTATTGCAGAGTATGGGTGGGTATTGCAGAGTATGGGGGGGTGGGTATTGCAGAGTATGGGTGGGTGGGTATTGCAGAGTATGGGGGGGTGGGTATTGCAGAGTAAAATAAAAAAAATGATGAGTGCAATACTCTGCAATACCCCACCCCATACTCTGCAATACCCCACCCCATACTCTGCAATACCCCACCCCATACTCTGCAATACCCACCCCCCCAGGGTGGGTATTGCAGAGTATGGGGTGGGGTATTGCAGAGTATGGGGTGGGGTATTGCAGAGTATTGCACTCATCATTCTTTTTTTTTTACTGCAGAGTATTGCGCAGGGATGGCTGGATCTGTGACTGCAATTGTCACAGATCCAGCCCACAGTGCGGCGGCTGCTGCTGCCGCCCGATCCCCCCCCCCTCCCTCTCCTCTCACACTGTACCGAACGGTACAGAGAGGAGAGGGAGGAACCGGCGTCATTACATGACGCCGGTTTGTTTACAAGTGATCGCGCCGTCATTGGACGGCGCGATCACGTGGTAAGGAGCCGCTTCCATTGGCTCCTTACCGCGAGTGCTGTTGCTGCGGGTCCCGTAGACCCGGCGAGCACCGGCGATCGCGTGTGCGCGCCCGCTCGGGCGCGCACAACGCAGTCTCTGGGAGGACGTACATTGACGCCCTCCTAGAGTACAGGAACCGCTCTGTAGCCGTATTTTGGCTATAGGGCGGTTACCAACTGGTTAAAGTCCTTCTCCTTTGCTTTTATATGCATTTTTACATTGGAGTTAAGCCATCCAGGATTTTGTTTGTTCTTTTGAATTTATTACCCAATGGGATGCATTGACTTATGCCCTTATTTAATATACTCTTAAAGCAAACCCATCTCTCCTCTGTGTTCTTTTTTCCTAAGATTGTATCCCAATTTATGCCTTCTAGTAAGGTTTGTAGTTTAGGGAAGTTGGCTCTTTTGAAGTTCAGGGTCTTTGTATTACCCTTATGTTTCTTATTTGTGTGAGTTATACTGAAGCCCTATTGACCTATTGTGATCGCTGTTACCTAAATTGCCCCATATTTCCACATTATTTATAGTTGGTGCATCTACCATCTGACACATAAAATTGACCTGCAAGAGATTTAGGAACTGGCGAGCCTTAGATAAATGCGTGGTTCCCTCTGCCCAGTCTTTGTCTGGATAATTAAAATCCCCATTATGATAACTCTTCCCATCCTTTCTGCTAATCCAAATTGAGATAGGAGATATTTCTCCCCCTCCTCCCTCAGGTTAGGGGCCCTACAGCATACTCCCAGTATTATTTTCCCCTTAGCTTCATCCCTTTGGAGCTCTACCCATAAGGATTCCACCTCCTCCCTAGCTCCCTCAGTGATGTCATCTCTCACATTCACTTGAACATTAACCTTTTTTACCCACTCTATCCTTGCGATAAATGGTATATATACCCTGAATGGTTGCCAGGCAATCATTAGAGCTGTTGAACCAGGTCTCTGAAATTCCAAAGTTTAATGTCCAAAGCCTGGGGATAGGTGGATCTTAAGGTGAATTCATAGATTCCTAAACCCAGCAGTTTGACCACTCTTAGAGGTTGTGGTGCATTGGAGCTTGTTGTGACTGTGACTGAAGGAAAGTTAAAGTATGCATAATGAAGAGTATGAAAGATGTCATCTCAGTTGCTGGGACAGTGGCAATGCAAAGGCTGGTATAGTCAATGACCAGCAGCTCAGCTTTTCTGCTTGGCAGGTCAGTGTTCGTTTTTAAGCTTAATCTCTTTAAATGCTGCTCAGTCACATCCCCTTCCCCTCTACTTCCTCACGCAGTCAGAGAACAACTGGCAGTTATGATCAAAATGGTGTGCCCCAGTGTGCTCTTGCTCTACATTCCAGCCATATATTGCTCCAATATGGCTAGCCTGAACTCATACAAGCTAAGCAAGGCCCGCATTTACCCTTTCCTGTGTAGTAATTTTTAACAGTAAATTCTAAATATAGTGAGCTTCCCTCTGGATATATTCTACAGCTTCTAAGGGGGAAATATATTGCAAATTAACATCACAGAAACAATAGAAAGCCACCTCTCATCTTTTTCCTGGCATTACCATATCAATCACCCATACCTGTGTCATCTTAACCTCTGTTATATCAGAAGTGTAATGCAAAAGATTATTCTTTATCTGGAGGTAGAAATCTCTTAGGATCTTTACTTTTTAACTACAGTACCTTTTCTGCTTTGTGTTCTTACCAATTTTCCTGGAATAAATATAATGATACTTATAGCAGAGCTGCAGCATATCAATTTGCCATGTTGACATGCCTTTCCTTTTAGTCTGTCAAGATGATCTCTTTTCAGCAGCTGACTGTGAGGCCCATAGTCTCACCTTTACATATGTTATACTTCAATCTTGTAGTTCATTTTTAAATGATCTTTGCCTTAACTCTTTTCTTTATTTCTGAGTCTTGCTAACCTTACGGTTAGGTCAGTCTTTCAGGTAATGGACATGGATTAATTTTTGATTCCACTTCTCTGTTCTGGTCATCTTCGGCTTCTTTTTACATCTGTTTCTTTTTCTTCATCTTCCGAAAGTCAGCCCTAGCCACTTCATTAATAATATACTGTACACTATCTTTAACATATGCACCTCAGGCTCTTCCTTCCTATTTGTTTTCTACTTATTTTATTCCCTAGCCTAATGGACCTGCAGCATTCTTCTTGCTTCTGCGTGGAATGGAAGATATGGCTTTCTGAAGCAACATTATTGTAATCACCATCACTAGATCTTACTTATCAACAATCTTCTCTGCAAGCAACTTCTGTCTTTCTTTCATATTCTTATCAATTACCTATTTTATTTTTTATTTCTTTAATTGTCTGTGGAATGACAATAATTTAATTCTAGCAATCATGGCCAAGGAGTTGGTGGTGTTTAACCACTATGTAGTGCTACCCCCCGAGGAGCCGCTTAAGTATATTTAGTTCTGTACTCTGCCTCTCAACCCCAAGAACAGTCTCAGCCGCTCTGGCACACCTGGCAGCACCACCAATGAAAGACACATTCAATAATAGGACACAGAAATAGTAACTACTGTGAAATTTCTTTGAAATGGTAACAAACAGTAGCAGTATATTTGAACAGCAGACATGTATATCTCAAGTGAATTAACTGTATGATAATGCATGAGAATCAAGAGCAATATAACTCATTGGTATTGTCAGGCTGTTTTCAGGGGATTGCTCAACAGAGAATAACCCTGAGAGCAGAGGTAAACACTTTAACTATGATAAATCACAAGATGTCAAACTCTGTAATGGGTTTGTCACCACTACTTAAATTGGGCTCTATGAGTCCAGGCAGGAGGAGAGCAGAGGAATGACCCTCTCTTATGTCAGACATTTCTCTTCTGTCCCCTGACACCACAGGCCCACAAACAATAATCACTGCACCTAGTGCTGTGGTCAATGTCATAACTCCCAAATCCGACTACCTCACTCATGTACCACATACACTAAACCTTGGTTATGTGTGTGCTCGCCCGTATCACACCAGTAACTTTATTCCATTGAAGGAAGAAGACCTTGAATCTTCAGCTAGCCACTTTAGTTGGTTCACTTAGAACTCCTGTTTGGTAAAGTGTAAATGCAGTATGCTGGCAGTATCTGGATAATAAGTCAGACACTGTAACTGCCTAACAGGGCATCAATGTGGCCGGTGTTCTGTCAAGTGTAGGCAAAGTAAACAATGCTGTCTGCATGCAGTGTCTTTGTTCCCCGCTCACCAATCCTGTGATCAAGGCCCAAGCAAAATGTCCTGGAACAGGCAGGCTATTCAGATAGCCCGACTGACTACCTTTGCAACTGGAACACTGCACACCATCTGTACATGTGCACCCAGAGAATGCGCTTGGGATCCCCCTCCCAGGCAGGGTGTCCCTGACTGGCCGTGGATGCTTAGAAGGACAGTACGCCAACCCGGGAGGCAACACCTCTCCCCTAGGTCTGGTCTTCTCCCTCACCTTGTGGTGTCTCATTCATTCCAGGCAAACAAGATGGTGTCCTTATCTCTCTTTCCCCCAAAGCATGCTGGAATCTGTGGTCCTGTTCCCATAGAAGGCTATGGGACTGTTTGTGTCAGGGACTACATGTCCCACCATCCTTTGCTGCCATCCTGCTGGCTGGTGATTGGCTTCCTCCTCCCTGCCAATAAGAAAGTAGGGATGGGAACAGAGCGGATGGCCAGGTCCCTGCGAGCGCCGCTCGGTGTGCTGTGTAGTGAGGAATAGGAGAGGGAAAAATCCCCCACAGGAGCTGACAGGCTCTGCCTCTCTGAGAGCCTGTATGCAATGTCTGGTGGTTGGCGGTGGGAGATGCGGGCCCGTGGGGCACCCGCTACAACTAGAAAATGCAGGTTATTTGTAATATACTACTAAATGTAAAACAAGAGGTACTCCCGCGCTGTCAGAAGATCCAAAATAAAAAAGAAACAAAACTAAAACAACAATACAGTGTTTTCATAAAGAGGGGACACTCCTGCAAACACCTGGTGATCTATCCTAAAACTGAAAAAATGTCAAATGAGAAAAGTGATGGTGTCTGCGCTGTGTGAAAGGGAAAATAGATAATGTGACTATAATGCACTCTGTATGCGTAAAAAAGTATATATATATATATAGGCCTCCAAATATTTCTGATCTCTACCTAGATCTATGAGTGAAACAAATATCACAAAAAATAACGTGAGTGCCAAACTATACACAAATAAGTCCAATGCATAAATATATATAAAAAATATATACAATAAATATATAGACCAATATATAGTCAGCAAAAAAACAAATGCAAAAAAGTTCATATATATGATGCATAAATAGATAGGGGCAGATCCACAGAGCAAGTACGCCGGCGTATCTACTGATACGGCGGCGTACTTTCAAATTTCCCACGTCGTATCTTTAGTTTAAATCCTCAAACCAAGATACAACGGCATCTGGGTGAGAACCGACAGGCGTACGGCTTCGTAGGCCTTCGGATCTTAGATGCAATACTTCGGCGCCCGCTGGGTGGAGTTTGCGTTGTTTTCCGCGTCGGGTATGCAAATTAGCGATTTACGACGATCCACGAATGTACGCGTGGCCGTCGCATTTTCTAACGTCGTCTGTAGTTGGCTTTTTCCGGCGTATAGTTAAAGCTGGTATTTTGTGGCGTATAGATAGACTTGCCAAGTATGGCCGTCGTTCCCGTGTCGAAATTTGAATTTTTTTATTTTTTTGCGTAAGTCATCCATGAATAGAGATGGACATAACTCACATCTAAGTTAAAAAAATGACGTCCTTTAGCGCAATGCACGGCGGGAAATTTCGGGACAAAGCATGCGCAGTTAATTTGGCGCGGGGACGCGCTTCATTTAAATGAATCACGCCCCCCAATCGCCGATTTGAATTACACTACGCCACCGTAACTTACGGCGTGAAATCGTTGAGGATTCAAACTAAAGCCAGGTAAGGTACGGCGGCGTAGCGTATCTCTGATACGCTGCGCGGATGTGATTCTCTCTGGATCTGGCCCATTGTCTCTGAGTGGCGATCCCAAAACCAAGTGTTGAAGAATGGGGAACTTCAGTGTGCAAGGAACACCTTCTTGTGATTTCTTAGCAGGTTACCTCACAGCTGTTGCTCTAAAGGTCTGGTAATTCACAAGGGATCCACATCCGATGGTACGATCAGCCTGAGAGTGCAACTAAAGGACCCAAACCAGGGGTTTATATAGCCAGGGGCGGACTGACCATTCGGGCTCTGGGGCACTGCCCGAGGGCCCCATGCCACTAGGGGGCCCCATCAGGGTTGCCAGCCTCAGTGAAACCAGGGACAGTATGTAAAAATCAGTTTTTTTTCTTTAAATCACAAGATTATAGCTGCCCTGTCTCTCCAGTACCTTTTCAGTGAGTGTATGTGTATTCTGTGTGTGTATACTGTGTATGTATATGTGTGTATGCATGTGTGTGTATACTGTGTGGCCCCATAATCTATTGCCTGGGGGCCCCATAATCTCCTATTGCCCAGGTGCCCCATATTCTCCTATTGCCCAGGTGCCCCATAATCTCCTATTGCCCAGGGGTCCCATGAGTTGTCAGTCCGCCCCTGTATATAGCGTATCTCTCACAGCCCAGCAGATAAAAGAGATTCTCTGAGTGGTGATTCCAGGAACCCAGCACACGTGAAAAAGGGGTGAAAGCTCCAAAGTGCACACACCTCCAGTGATGTCTAGCAGCTTACCTCAAAGCTGTTGAAATGACAGCCTATAGCACCACATATATACCACAACAGACACTGCGATGATCCTATGTGCGGCTGTAGGAATCAATCAACTTCCGGTGTGCTCTGAAAAGTCCTCCCTATCGCCTTAGTTGGGCTTCCTTTCAATCACCACTCAGAGAATCTCTTTTATCTGCTGGGCTGTGAGAATTACGCTATATACCCCCTGGATTTGGTCCTTTAGTTGCACTCTCAGGCTGATCGTACCATCAGATGTGGATCCCTTGTGAATTACCAGGCCTTTAGAGCAACAGCTGTGAGGTAAGCTGCTAAGAAATCACAAGAAGGTGTTCCTTGCACAATGAAGTTCACCATTCTTCAACACTTGGTTTTGGGATCACCACTCAGAGACTATCAATTTATGCATCATATGTATGAACTTTTTTGCACATGTGTTTTGCTGACTTGGTCTATATATTTATTGTATACATTTTTTATATATATTTATGCATTGGACTTTATTTGTGTATAGTTTGGCACTCACTTTATTGTGATTCACGTTATTTTTTGTGATATTTGTTTCACTCATAGATCTAGGTAGAGATCAGAAATATTTGGAGGCCTATATATACCGTATTTATCGGTGTATAACACGCACAGTCATATAACACGCACCCTAACTTTAACTACTTGGTAACCGCCCTATAGCCGAAATACGGCTACAAGGCGGTTCCCTAACTCTAGGAGGGCGTCAATATATGTCCTCCCAGAGAGTCAGAATTGCGCGCCCAAGCGGGCGCGCACACGCGATCACTGGCGCTCGCTGGGTCCACGGGACCCGCAGCAACACGGATCGCGGTAAGGAGCCAATGGAAGCGGCTCCTTACCACGTGATCGCGCCGTCCAATGACGGCGCGATCACTTGTAAACAAACCGGCGTCATGTAATGACGCCGGTTCCTCCCTCTCCTCTCTGTACCGTTCGGTACAGTGTGAGAGGAGAGGGAGGGGGGGGGGGGATCGGGCGGCAGCAGCAGCCGCCGCACTGTGGGCTGGATCTGTGACAATTGCAGTCACAGATCCAGCCATCCCTGCGCAATACTCTGCAATAAAAAAAAAATGATAAGCGCTAAAGTAAAGTAAAGTGCAATACTCTGCAATACCCCCATACTCTGCAATACCCCCCCCCATACTCTGCAATACCCCCCCATACTCTGCAATACCCCCCCCCCCCATACTCTGCAATACCCCCCCCCATACTCTGCAATACCCCCCCCCCCCATACTCTGCAATACCACCCCATACTCTGCAATACCCCCCCCCCATACTCTGCAATACCCCCCCCCCATACTCTGCAATACCCCCCCCATACTCTGCAATACCCCCCCATACTCTGCAATACCCCCCCCCCATACTCTGCAATACCCCCCCCATACTCTGCAATACCCCCCCATACTCTGCAATACCCCCCCATACTCTGCAATACCACCCCCCCCCCCCCATACTCTGCAATACCACCCCATACTCTGCAATACCACCCCATACTCTGCAATACCCCCCCATACTCTGCAATACCCCCCCATACTCTGCAATACCCCCCCAATACTCCGCAATACCCTCAATACTCCAATACCTTGCAATAAGTCGCCTATGGGGATTTTTAAGTAGCAACGTTTGGCGCAATTTCACGAGCGTGTGCAATTTTGAAGGGTGACATGTTGGGTATCTATTTACTCGGCGTAACTTCATCTTTCATTTTATGCAAAAACATTGGGCTAACTTTACTGTTTTTTTTTTTTTAAGCACAAAACAGTTTTTTTTTAAAAAACACGCGTTCAAAAAATTGCTGCGAAAATACCGTGCAAGATAAAAAGTTGCAACAACCGCCATTGTATTCTCTAGGGTATTTGAAAAAAAAACATATATAATGTTTTTGGGTTCTATGTAATTTTTTAGCAAATAAATGATGATTTTTACATGTAGGAGAGAAATGTCAAAATTGGCCTGGGTGCTCCAGAACGCCTGATGGTGCTCCCTGCACGTTGGGCCTCTGTATGTGGCCACGCTGTGTAAAAGTCTCACACATGTGGTATCGCCATACTCGGGAGAAATAGCAGAATGTGTTTTGGGGTGTAATTTGTAGTATGCATATGATGTGTGTGAGAAATAACCTGCTAATATGACAGAAACTAGAATTTTTTTTTATTTTTACAGAATTTTCAGTCTTTTTTCTTTTATAGCGCAAAAAATAAAAACCGCAGAGGTGATCAAATACCACCAAAAGAAAGCTCTATTTGTGTGAAAAAAAGGACAAAAATTTCAGATGGGTACAATGTTGTATGACTGAGTAATTGTCATTCAAATTGTGAGAGCACCGAAAGCAGAAAATTGGTCTGGTGATTAAGGGGGTTTTCGTGCCCAGTGGTCAAGTGGTTAAGAGAGAAGTTTCAGGAAAAAAACTTTCCACAGCCCCCTGCGTATAACACACAGGCACAGTTTACCCTCTATTTTCAGGGTAAAAAAGTGAGTGTTATACGCAAATAAATACAGTATATATACTTTTTCACACATACAGAGTGCATTATAGTCACATTATCTATTTTCCCTTTCACACAGCGCAGACACCATCACTTTTCTCATTTGTAATATAACCTTCTGAGACAGATCTGGCTGGCCAACTGCTGCTGGATTTTATTCAGACTGAGATTCACACTGGATATTGCAGATAATTTCTTAAAATTCACAATCGGAAAGATCCTAATTATAGTGATATAAAGGCAAAACTTTTCTTTTTTATTTTGGATGGAGTTGGGAATGATTAGAACCAGTGTTGTAACTATAAATCACAGGGCCCCGTAGCAAAACATATCTGGGACTAATTATCATAGCCATGTGGTACAGGCTCTATGCTACAGCATGACACATCATACAATTTCAATAGGTTTCTGGCCTTTTGTGAATTAATTTTTCAATTATTTCTCCCAATGCAGACCTTAGTCAATGCAGGACCCACTGCTTTGGAAAACACAGTGAAAGAATTCTTACACAATTATTTTCCTATGTGTTTCTCTCCATGGGACCATGTCAGTCTCTGACAGATCAGGGTAACTTCCTATTATCTGACAGATCCTGATGTGGTCTCATGCAGAATGCTGAATAAGAAGTAATTTGTGGAAAAATTCCTCTGCCCACAAATAGCAAGCAGGAGCCTGTGAGTAGTGGGTCCTGCACTGACAGAGGTCTGCAGGGTACAGCAAAGGTGAATATCACCCCTGGCCCAGTCTTCCTATGACATATAGAGAGTTCTGGCTGATTCCTGTACACAGAGCTCAATTTAAATCCCAGGAGCCTGTAAGCAAAATCGGGTACCTTAAGCCACACCCCATTTGTACTGCTAAAAACTTACTGTTCAAGTGAAAAAAAATAAGAACTTTTCAATGTGTGGTTTTGAATAGAGAATGTACAGCAAAACATACAGAATGAGGCTGTTTGGAATCTGGATTATACAGCACAGTGCCGTTTTATGTTTGTTGTTTACCGGTAAATTTGTTTTGCGCTTCAACTAGTGGTCAAATTGTGCAATCCTACATTAACCAATGGAACTTGTGTTTGAACCTGTAAGGTTTCTGTCCTTCTATCACAACAAGAAGCATCCCGGGAACAAACCCCCCCCCCCCCCCAATCCTAGGATACAGACCGCAAAAAATAATAATCTGACAGGAGTTTTAATCCCTTACCACTCTATCCAAAATTAAACAAAAATGTTGGCTTTGGATACATTTTGATGACTCTTATACAGTTTATGGCATACAGTACTGCAGTATTGACTGCATTATTCATAGTTGTAAGTACTTAACCACTTCAACTTCGGAAGATTTTCCCCCTTAATGACCAGGAAATTTTTTGCGATACGGGACTGTGTCGCTTATGGGTATAGTTGATTGCCTCTCGGGGGATCAGGAAGGATTTTTTTCCCCAGCTGGAGCAAATTGGATCATGCTCTGCTGGGGTTTTTTGCCTTCCTCTGGATCTGTGGGTATAGAATTGGATATATGGGATTGTATGATATTTTTTATTTTATTTATTTTTTATGGTTGAACTAGATGGACTTGTGTCTTTTTTCAACCTGACTAACTATGTAACTATTTAACCACTTCATTACTGGGCACTTAAACCCCCTTCGTGCCCAGACCAATTTTCAGCTTTCAGCGCTGACGCATTTTGAATGACAATTGCGCGGTCATACAACACTGTACCCAAATTATATACATATATTTTTTTTCCCACAAGTAGAGCTTTCTTTTGGTGGTATTTGATAATCTCTGCATTTTTTTTTTTTGCGCTATAAACAAAAAAAGACAGAAAATTTGGAAAAAAAACACAATACTTTTTACTTTTTGTTATAATAATATCCCAAAAAAAAAAAGTTTTCCTCGGTTTAGGCCGATACGTATTCTTCTACATATTTTTGTTAAAAAAATTGCAATAAGCGTATTTGATCGGTTTGCGCAAAAGTTATAGCACCTACAAAATAGGGGATAGATTTATGATTTATTTTTTATTTTTTATTAGTAATGGCGGCGATCTGCGATTTTTTTTTGTCAGGCCTGCGATATTGCGACGGACGTAGCGGACACTTTTGACACAAATTTGGGACCATTCACATTTATACAGCTATCAGTGCTATAAAAATGCACCAATTACTGTATAAATGTGACTGGCAGGGAAGGGGGCGAGGAAGGGGTTAAATGTATTCCCTGGGTGTGTTCTAACTGTGTGGGGGGAGGGGACTGACTGGGGGAGGTGACTGATGCTGTGTCCCTATGTACAAGGGACATAGATCGGTCTCCTCTCTTCCTGGCAGGACGTGGAGCTCTGTGTTTACACACAGAGCTCCACGTCCCTGCTGTCACCGCCGATCGCGTGTACCCGGCGGACATCGCGGCCGCCAGGTACACGCATCGGCTTCCCAGCGATGCGCCGGCACAGTGATTACCCGCTGCGCACCCCCCAGCGGCGCGCGCGGGTAATGCACAGAAAAAGACGTCCAAAGACGTCCACTCGGCACTTGAGAGCCGCGCTGTGGACGTCTTTTGTCTATAGCGCGGATCTCAAGTGGTTAACTATGTGAATGGGCCCACAGCTTCATGGCACCTGTGACGTGCCCCAGGAGGTCTCGGGCAGGGAGGGAGGGATCACGAGATTACAACACATAGCAAATAGAATGTTGCTAAAGTGAGTGTGCGTGCACGATGATGTCAGCACCAAACCTCCAGATCTTTGCTGTTGACATCACCATGCACGTATCTCACTTTAGCAACGTGTGCTGTGATCTCATGATATCCTTCAAGTGAATTTCTACTTGATAAAGCATGTGTTTAAATAGTAATACCATAGAGTCTCTCTGTTCTCCTTTATGATCTTTGAATTTTATCAGAGTCATTAGTGTGAGCCTGTTGTTGCTGTGAGACATCTAATATTCAGAGCCACTGCTATTGTGCTTGAGGCTGGAGAGCGGAGGATCTGATGGGCCCTATTGTAAAGTTACTTGGGTATTGAATGGCTTTGTCCTGTACCAGGTACTGTTGAGTGTTGACCTCCTAAATTTTGGGGTACATTTTTCCAGTAAGCAGGCAGAGTTTGTCTGTGGTGATGGAGCACTGGATCCGCATGATGGATAGTTGGCAGTTCACATACTATATGGACAATTCACAATATTAATGTGTTTATATGTGGATTTTTATTATCACATTTTGTGTCTGAGAACTTATATCACTGAATGTCACTATATTTGTTCTGTGCTGTTTTGAATGATAGGGATAGCGCATCAAGTATTTCTTGCAGTTGTATTAGTGTTTTGGTATCCTGATGCTTCTTACTATGTAGTGTCTCTTATTTCACATATTTGAATATATTTTACTGATTCACTTTACACTAATTGTGAGATGGTTTGCTTTGACACATTTGTAGGTAAAACATAAAAATTGCTCTGGTTGGTTAGGTTTAAATAGAACTGGTAAATATGGTACAGTAAAATTTACCATACTGATTATTTTACACTGTACAGCATGATTCAATTTTGTGTCTTAAAAAGGGAAAAGCCTTCATGAATCAGCAGCTATTAAAATATATTGGCACTTACATGTCTGGGACATTATTTGTTTAAATGTGCACATTCCAACAAGCCTATACAATTCTCTGGATAATTTATTAACTAAATTGTTCTAAAATGACAGAAGAAAATGCCACAACTCCCACCGAAAAGTTATTGGCATGTAACAATAAATAAATAAAAGTCCTCCCTAAGTTTTTGTATAGAATAGTACAGGAAAATAGGGCTAGGATACATGTCCTAGCAATGAATGCAAAACAATTATGTTTTCCAGTATTATTAAAAGGGAAATGTGATGTAGTACAATATCCCTGTGTTAGTTGTCAGTTCTGAGAATCCAACAATCCAAGAATCCATGCATAGCTCCCAACTGTCCCTGATTTCGAGGGACTGTCTCTGATTTGGAGCAATTTCCCTCTGTCCCTCTTTCCTCTCCATTTGTCCCTCATTTTGGTGTGATCTATATAGTTGTATATAAAATGCACTTTTTATCTTTTAAAACATTTTTTCCAGTGCTAAACCTTTCATCCAATTTCTAAATTGCTGCATTTGTAAATTTCAAAAGCCAATATAAAGGAATAGTAGTAGTAAAAAAAAACGAATTTTTAGGTTAATTTTCTTTTTTTTAGGTTAATTTTCTTGGTTCTTCGCGGGTTCCAGGTTCCAGGCGCGGCACCCACCTTCAGGGTGTGCGCATCCAACGGACCCCGGCGATGGCCTACCAGTGGCGACGAACTGTAACTACTACTACTGTGCTGTTGAGAGCAGGATTGCTCGGATCTTATCCAGGCCTGGTACTGCAAAGTTCTCTTCTGCTTCATCAACCTTTTTGCTATACCTGATGTTGATGTTGGAAATGTTGGGCCTGGAAATAAAGCATTTAAAAACCTTTATTCATTGACTGGACATTCGCTCACTACTTCGCTTACTACTCTACTCATCAACTACACCCCTAGACAACACTGAGAGGTAACTTAATATGCCGATCCCAACAACAACTAGCGGCTCCTGAGGGGGTAGCGCTACATGTTAAATACAGTAATACATACAGCATACAATGGTCAGGAGTATGCAGTGTATTTCTGCACTCTGTATTCTAAGCAGCAGGGGTCTGATCTGTGTGAGACATCTGTACACTCAGCCAAGAACATAAAAGCTACTGTGCAGTAACCAGGTTTTACATGAATGTAACATCTCTGGGTCAATAAGTATCACATTCCAAGAGATGCTGACTGGATGATACCTAAGCAATGATGAAACTGAACTGGAAAGGGAGGAAGATGAAAGCATCACTAGGTTAAAAAGCTGTGATCTTTTTTGAGAGGTAATATATACCTGTGTTTCACTTAAAGAATATGTTACCCCAACATTTTATATCCCTGATGTGCGCCTGCATGTTCCATGTACTTGTATGAGAAAGTATCCTGTTCTCTTCGTATTGCTCCCTGGTTTTCCTGCCAGTCCCTTTGCTTCCCTATTAAAAACTGACCACACTAAGCAGGGGAACACACCATGGTCAGTTCTCTAGCTATGCTGGGAACTCAGCCTGCTCTCCTCCAATGATCAGACTCATCCTGACCCCCCCCCCGCATAGCCTTTCACTAGGACGATCGGTGTCCTGCTGTTTCTCCTCCCCAGCGCTTATGCAGCTGGGTACAGAGGGAATGTGATCACTTATAAAACAGGGGGAACAATGTATTTATAATATTTTTTATATCCATACACAAATGTTTTCCTTACATTTCTATTTGAAACTGAATAGGTTGTTTTACAAGGTGATCGTTTACAATAATTTTAAGGGATAAGTGCACTTTCACACAAAATGTTCCTATCCTTTCTACTTGACCAGGGCAAAAAAGAATTAGGCCACAGACTTAGAAATTGGAATCAGATGCAGGTGAGTCTAGGTTGGGGGAGGGTAGGCCACATTAGGTTAGGGGGGGCTAAGAGGATCATTGCAGTTTGCGTGAAAGGACAATTATCCTTGAAACATAATTTAGCCTAATCTAATTTAGCAGTAATATGCTCCCTGGGACACGGTGCATCACAGATCTCGGTTAAGAGCCGGTGGCTAAGGCTCTTTACCAATGTGATCAGCTGTGTCCAATCACAGCTGATCACATGTAAACAAGGAAGTGCCAGTTATCGGCTATTCTCTTTTTACACTGACAGAGTGTGGGGCGAGGAGAACTGATCAGCGGCATCTTCTCACAGGGGAGATCGGCACAGATAATAAGGGCACTGATCATCAGTTCCCCGATGATCAGTGCAACCCCAACAGTGCCCAGCAATGATGCCAGTCAGTGCTGCCTTTCAGTGCCTGCTCATCAATGCTGCCCATCAGTGCCACCAATCGGTGCGCATCAGTACCACCTTTCTGTGCCACCTATCAGTGCCCATAAGTGTGCTTATCAGTGCCCATCAGTACCGCCTATTCATTCCGCCTATCAGTGCCCATAAGTGTGCTTATCAGTGCCACCAATCAGTGCCCATCAGTACTACCTTTCCATGCTGTGTATTAGTGCCCATAAGTGTGCTTATCAGTGCCCATCAGTACCACCTATTCATTCCATCCTTTTAGTGCCCATAAGTGTGCTTATGAGTGCCCATCAGTGCCACCTTTTAGTGCCACCTATCAGTGCTCATCAGTGCTGCCTATCAGTCCCCATCAGTGCAGCCTACCAGTGCCCATCAGTGCAGCCTTATCAGTGCACATCAGTGAAGGAGAAAAATTACTTACACTGATACATCGGATTGCGAGTAACATAACAGAAACTAAGAAAAACGTTTTTTCTAAGTCTTTTGGTATTTTTTTAGCAAAAATAAAAAACAGTGGTGATTAAATGCCACCAAAAGAAAGTTCTATCTGTCTCAAAAAAAGATAAACATTGAGTTTGGGTCTAGAGTAGCATGACAGCGCAATTGTCATTCAAAGTGCAACAGCGCTGAAAGCTGAAAATTGGCCTGGGCAGGGGGTAAAAGTTCCCAGTAGGCAATTAGTTAATACCGCTTTACCTAATGCCAATTTAACCCCAGATAGCAGCTTGTGCTGAAAATAGAATCGGCAGATGAGTCCTTGTTTCCATAAACAGGCCTATTTATGAAGATTTGCTTGTATTCATTCCCATTGACATAGTAGTCACGGGAATTCATTCTGGGCAGAACCTGGCTGAAATGGCACTTAATCTAGAAATTATACAAGAAAAAACCCTCCCCTGTCACAAAGACCTAAAAGACCTCGAGTCATGAGGGAATTAATATCCTGAGAGAAGTAGGGAAGTGGCTACGTGCTGCACGAGTACCGCGGAGACTAAGTAAGATGCCTGTACAAAGTACACCTTGTGTGGGGCCGCTTCACCTTATGATGGGCTGCCACCTACCTTGTCTAAAGCTAAATGCATTTTATTCAGGTTTGCTTTGATATTATTCCAACCATGGCTTGTTATAACAAAGCCTCTATGTTTAATGCAGGACATTACATCCTGATTTTTGGCATAGGGCTTGGGATTTCCACTAGAGTAGCTCCTTGAGGCCTCAGATCAAATGCTTTTTTATTCCTTTTGACAAGTTAATTATTTTGTGACTCTGCACATAAATATTCATCGTTTTATAGAAAGTCATGTGACACTTTCTGACAGAAGGGGGATATTCCACACAGAAGCAATGTATTTAGGAAACACAAAATGAGGTTTCTAGTGTGTGACTATTTGACAAAAATATAATACAATATTATAAATATAATGCATTCATTGTCCACTTTTCCATTTGTAAGATTCTGCGTATAACACTTTACTTCCTGTTACTCTACTCTGAAGGAGCTATAGTAGTTTACATTTTTCAGCTAAATATTTGAAAGAGATCTAAAAAAAAAAAAAGAAAGAAAGAGATCTACTAAAGTAAACAATCTTATTAATATATGTTATTGTATTTAAAATCATGTTTATGGCCTGTATTTATAACAGACAGCAGATATCGCTATGTGCAATCTATATAACTTGGCAAATACAGTAACGCAATACCGCAGTCTTCATACTGTGACATTGTAAAATATTGTTTATTGAACTACACGGCTGTTGACTTTTTGCCAGAATAAACAAACACTGTAGCTGCTGACTTTTAATAAGCACACTTACCTGTCCAGGGTGCCCGCGATGTCGGCCGCCCGATGCCGATCCGTCCTTCGTAAGGAGTGTCGGCGCCACCATCCTAAGGAAGGGAAACAGGCATTGAAGCTTTGCAGCTTCACTGCCCATTTCCTACTGTGCATGCGCGAGTCGTGCGGCACTTGGTGAATGCGAGAAGGAGAAGAGAGAAGATCACAGTGGAATAGGAAGTGGCAAATTAGAACGATCTGCCTAGCAACAGCCATTTCTGGTAAGTATAAAAAATAAATTTGTCCATTTTCTTTTTTTTATTAAGGGTGGACCTCCGCTTTAAGGAACATAAGGATTTGCCCCCTTAATGACCAGGCAATACTGCTCTGCGTCTCTTGACAATTGCGCGATTGTACAATGTTGTATCCAAACAAAATTCATGTCCTTTTTTTCCCCAAACTTTTTCTTGGCGGTTTTTATTTTTTGCACTATAAACAAAAAAATACCATCCATCTTGAAAAAAAATATATATATTTTTTACTTTTTGCTATAATAAATATCCCCCAACAAAATAAGAAATAAATACAATTTCTTCAATAGTTTAGGCCAATATGTATTCTACTACATTTTTTTTGTAAAAGAAAATCGCAAAAAGCATATATTGATTGGTTTCCGCAAAAGTTAATGCATCTACAAAATAGGGAGTTGATTTATGGCATTTTAATTATTATTATTTTGATTTTTTTTTACTAGTAATGGCGGCGATCAGTGATTTTTAGCAGGACTGTGACATTGCGGTGGACCGATCAGACACTTTTGACACTTTTTTGGGACCAGTGACATTTATACTGCGATCAATTCTATAAAAATGCACTGCTTACTGTGAAATTACACCTTGAAAGGTGTTTATAACTGTGGGGGGAGTGGACTGACTGGGAGTAGAGAGAGATTGCTGTTCCTGATCACTAGGAACAGACGATCTCTCTCTCCTCCTATCAGAACAGGAATCTGTTTGTTTACATATCAGATGCCTGTTCTCGCACTCTGAGGAGGGATCGCGGTCATCCGGCCACGTGCTGTGGGTGCGCATACATCTCCGGCGCCAGGCGCGTGCCCACTGTATCTATTGAACAAAGCAACATGCACCGTCGAAGATTCACAAAATAGAGCCAACCTGCATCTGAATCAGCGATGGGGATCCAATGAGCGACTGGGTCCCCTCTTTTGAAGATCCCAAGCTGGGTGCTGTTCGGTGGGGAGTCGGTCTGAGGAGCGCCATTGAGAGGCGGTCGGTTCTTCCGTGGGAGCGATCCGGGATGATGGGGCGGCTATTTGTTTCTAGCCGCCCCCTTGCGATCGCTCCCCGGAGCTGAAGAACAGGAAGAGCCGAATGTAAACACGGCTTCCCCGTGCTTCACTGTGGCGGCTGCATCGATCGTGTCATCCCTTTTATAGGGAGACACAATCGATGACGTCAGACCTACAGCGACACCCCCCTACAGTTGTAAACACACACTAGGTGAAACATAACTCCTTCAGCGCCCCCTGTGGTTAACTCCCAAACTGCAACTGTCATTTTCACAATAAACAATGCAATTTAAATGCATTTTTTGCTGTGAAAATGACAATGGTCCCAAAAATGTGTCAAAATTGTCCGAAGAGTCCGCCATAATGTTGCAGTCACGAAAAAAATCGCTGAGCGCTAAACGCTTATTGCGATTTTTTTTTTACCAAAAATATGTAGAAGAATACGTATCGGCCTAAACTGAGGAAAAAAAATGTTTTTTTTATATATTTTTGGGGGATATTTATTATAGAAAAAAGTAAAAAATATTGCATTTTTTTCAAAACTGTCGCTCTATTTTTGTTTATAGCGCAAAAAATGAAAAACCGCAGAGGTGATCAAATACCACCAAAAGAAAGCTCTATTTGTGGGAAAAAAAGGACGTCAATTTTGTTTGGGAGCCACGTCGTACGACCGCGCAATTGTCTGTTAAAGCGACTCAGTGCCGAATCGCAAAACCTGGCCTGGGCGTTTAGCTGCATTTTGGTCCGGGGCTTAAGTGGCTAGAGAATTCGGAGGAGCCACGAGGTAATACGCCGCCCAAAAATCCAGCAGCTCCTCCGGGGTAGTGCTACACAAGGATTATAACAACCTTTGTTGCAAATTCCTACCCTTTGAAGGAATCACAGTTTGTTCCTCTGTGCTGAATGAGTGTAATGGGAGTGGTTTCATAATTATCAGTCAGCTGTGCAGCTGCAGAGCACTAATGAGGAAATCTGTTGGGCCTACATCCCTATAGACGTGTTCCTATTGGGAGTATCTCACCAGAAATGAAATTTTTGTTGCAGGGGATGCCTGAAATCTGACTTGTATCTTAGACAGACTTCTGGGAAAATTGGTGAACCAATCACACAAGCAGAAAATGATGATTCTGGGAAAATAGTCAGTACACATTCTGTGTACAGAACACCTCCAGGTAGCTATCTTGCATTTAACATGAAATTACAATATGACTTGTATCGCAATTGTATACGCTTAAATTATTTTTATTTGCTATTTTTTTTTTCACAACGAAAGTGGAGTTGCTCTTTAAGGAAAATGTTTCTGCATTTGTCTCACCTTAACACAAGACAGGAAATTACGATATCACATAGCTGTCCCTGAAATGTCTCTTACCGACATCCTTTTCGTCTAAAAAGATTATAGCTGCCCTGCCTCTCCAGTACCTTCTCAGTGTGTGTATGTATACTGTGTGTGTGTGTGTGTGTGTGTGTGTGTGTGTGTGTGTGTGTGTGTGTATTCCGTGTGTATGTATACTGTGTGTGTATACTGTGGTGTGTATACTGTGTATGTATACTGTGTGTGTGTGTGTGTGTGTGTGTGTGTGTATGTGTATTCTGTGTGTGTATACTGTGTATGTATACTGTGTGTGTATATTGTGTGTCTGTGTGTGTGTGTGTATATATACAGGACTGTGTGGCCCCATAATATATTGCCCGGGGTCCCCATAATCTCCTATTGCCGGGGGGCCCCATAATCTCCTATTGCCCGACTCGAGGACCCCATGAGTTGTCAGTCTCGCCCTCCCGCAGACATTTCTACGAACCGTTCCGCTCTGCCCCTCATTATTTTTCTTTTCTAATCCAGCATGTTTTTGCCTGTTGCTGTTGATGATTCCTGTTGATGATCAAAGAAATTAGTAGTTATTGAAAAAAGAGGGCAATGCAAGTTGTAAGAGAATTCTGCACTTCAGACATGGTAAATTCATCAACCATAAAATACAGATGTATTTAAACCTTACAAAATGCCGCAGAATTAGCGCCTTGTTATTGGCATATAAATTAAATATTTTAGAGCTACAGTTTTATATTCTGTTTTAATCATTTAGGTTTGGCTCACCCATGCTAACAAGTCTTTTATAGAGTGCCCAGACCCATGTGAGTGCTTCTACATCCTAAGGTACAGCAGATGTCCCTGGTAGAGGCGGGTGTCAATTTTGACTCACACTTCTGTAGGTTCTGTGTTCTCTTTGGATGTATCATATGGTGTCTGTGATGTGTTCTGCAGCATGACATTTGTAAAATTCAAATCCATTTGACGGTCTGCTTTTAAACTCCTGCACATGAGAGCATTAAAGGGGTTCTCCTGGCAATGTTATGGGAGTAGAAGGATTGGGGGGGGGGGGGTAGAGGAAGGGTTGGCCCCTTTAATAGATGTTTTGATTTTTGCTGACTGTGCCACTGTTGGGGAGATTACATTTTTTTTAATATGGTGTGCTTTTAAGAGTTTTTTCAAACTTCAAACATTGCAATCATTTCAAATCATTGGAAAGAGCTAATTATTCAGAGATTCAAATATGTCTGAATACCCGAATTACAATATAAACACAGTTTATATTAAGCTCCGCATAACTAAACAAAATTTGGCCAAATTTCCGAAATTAAAATTAAAATTTGATTCTAATTTTACATCGAATTTCATTCAAATTCAAAATGTAAACATATTTCTGAAATCCAAGACTGTGTTTTATTAGAGTAACATTTCAAAATAATGCTTCTTTTTTTAAGCCAAAGGTTATTTAAAGAGTCATTGTAATCATTAGATCACTTTGCTGCATTCGAATCAGAAAAAAATCTAAAATTTTTGATTCAACTGATTCGAACGTTTCAAATTGAGAAAATCTATAAATCCAAAGAAAATGTGAAAAATACATAAAACGAATTCCGAATATGAATCCCGAATACGAATTGAACGGACCAACCGAATTTAACTAAACTAAATAACTAGATCAACTAATCTAAATAAAACAAAACACATTTTTTAGTCATGCACATGTCTAATCAGGGCTTCCTTAGGGATGAAGAATATGCCTGTGTGACTCTTGCCACTTGATCACTTTTTATACTTTATAATGGTTGGCTGTGACATGCTTTGTTATTTAGGGATTATGTGTTACTTTTTTCTCATCACCATCGTAGGACTACATGGATGTGCATCATTGGGGATTACAACAGGTGGGTAGTGGCACAGGAATTAGGTAATGTTATTAGCAAAGTTCATCTATTAAGTCCTTTGAGCTGTGTCAGGGCACAGGGCAAGTGAAGCAATCTCCAAACATGCAAAACAGAAAGAAAAGAAAGCTTTAGAAAGTAGCGTGCACTGTGCACATGCTTGCAATACGCATGCTCCTAAACATGTCGCGAGCACGCCAGTGATACCATTGCGGTCAGCGCTGAGTTGCAGCAATCCAGCTTAAGCTGCGTTCCAGCCCTTGTTTTTGGCCACAGCTGCGCTCCTACCCTCAGTTTGACTATACTTCACCGAAGCAGCTCCCTGTGGGTCGGGACAGCCCATACGAGAGGCTCAGGAACTCATGGACACAGCGCTCGTTTGTCACCTGATGAAGTGTCCACTGGTTTATATGTGCCCATCTACCCCAACCTCAATGTCAGTTTTTGATGTTTTGTGATAAGCATTAGGGATTACCTCTTTCTTCTCCTCTTTCCTGCCCAGACTCCGATCTCTCCTCCCTCCCCTGTCTAAGTCGGGGAGTGCTGGATCGCTGAGCCCGGATGCTGGATGGTGAGCTGATGGGTCCATGGGTCTTCCCCTGCTTCTCCCCCGGCCGCACATCTCCTCCCTCTTGGCTAATAAGATCGCTTCTCCTTTCGGTCAATCGGGGAAACGGGGCACACGACCGGCTTCCTGACTGGCAGGGAGGAGAATCAGAGTGAGAATAGCAAATATTTATTGACTATTTCGGCACAACTGGGTGGGCTCGGAGCGCAGTGCTCTGCACCCTGAGCCAACTCTTTTTTGAAGCCTATTAGAGCCTTTGCTTCAAACCCCTCCCCCCCCCTACAAAATAAAATGGCAGAAAATGGGTTGATTGTCCAAAGGAGCTTGCAATCAGAATTGAAGTACAGTTTACAATTCCCTGCCTTTTCATGCTCACCAAACATACACCCCCTGTGCAAACTAGTGTTGAGCAGAATATGCCATATTCGATTTCGCGATATATCTCGAATATATATTCGAATATTCGAGATATATTCGCTAAATTCGAATATTCGTGATATTTTATCGAAATTAAATGATTGCGATTTTTCGCTATTGCGAATGCGAAAATAATTGCGATTTTTTGATAACTGCGGTAGGAGCACTCTGATTGGCTCAGAATATTCGTGATATTTTATCGAAATATCGCAACATGCGAATGCGATATTTATTGCGCAATTTCGACAAATGCTGTAGGAGCACTCTGATTGGCTCAGAATATTCGTGATATTTTACAATACAAAATAATTGCGAATATTCGGCAAATGCGGAAGGAGCACTCTGATTGGCTCAGAATATTCTTGATATTCTACAATACAAAATAATTGCGAATATTCGGCAAATGCAGAAGGAGCACTCTGATTGGCTCAGAATATTCTTGATATTCTACAATACAAAATAATTGCGAATATTCGGCAAATGCAGAAGGAGCACTCTGATTGGCTCAGAATATTCTTGATATTTTACAATACAAAATAATTGCGAATATTCGGCAAATGCGGAAGGAGCACTCTGATTGGCTCAGAATATTCGTGATATTTTACAATAGAAAATAAAAAGTGTTTTGCATTGGTGGTGATTCTTTACTCTATCCATCTGTCACAGCCATTTGTCAATCAAACACCTTGAAGATTGAACACGTTCATGCTGCATGCTTTGGACTTTTTTTCACTTCACATATCAAAGACATTTTTATGAAAGATTATTTTTCTATTATTGGGACTATATTTCTTTATATATTTGTTTCACTGTGTATTTCACAAGTTATTTGCGCTTGCTTATTTTATAATTTGCCCACATGTCTTGTCACTAGACATATTTTTTATTCTTGTAGAGCGACTCCATTTTCTGTCTTGTATTAATTTATGTTGTATAACATTTTTGAGTTGCTGCTGTATTCTCCCCTTTTTAAGGTATGCGCAATTTTTTCCTTCTTACAAAAAATAATAATATCAAACATACAAATATTCATAACATACACATACACAAAGCCCCCCCCTTTTGCATCAGAGACAATCAGAATTCTCCTACCACAGTTATCGAAAATTCGCAATCATTTTCGCATTCGCAATAGCGAAAAATCGCAATTTTTTTTTTTTTCAATTTGGCAACATAAAAGGATCGCCTCAGCTTAGCTACTCGGCCCAGGGTCTCTAATCATACCAGCAATGCTTTTAGACGTCGATAGGATGTGATCTGTTTTAAAAATAAAATTGAAAAAATTCGAATATTCGGAATTGCGAATATTCACCGCGAAATTCGAAATATAGCGCGATTTCTCGAATATGCTATATTCGAGTCGAATATTCGCAATGCGAATATTCGTGAGAAACACTAGTGCAAACCTCTCCCCTGAACATACATCACTTCTTCCTGCAAATAACATTTTCCCATCATCACTTCTATGAATCATATGATGATAGCTCATCTCTCAACAGAAAACGGTATAAGTGCACCTATTACCACCCCCACACCCCAACCACAGCTGCAACTCTTCCCACCAATCTTCATGTAACCCTGTTCACCACATTTCAACCCTATCACAGCTGAGGCGAAGTTGTGAAGAAGTGATGTAGTGTAGTCTGATGTAGTGTAGTTCCTTATGTCTGTCTAGGGCATGTTTACACATTCCCTGCCCTCTGAAGAGCCTGTTTTAATCCATTAAAATCTGCACCAGCATGCCACAGGATGGTTGTAGCCCCCCTATCTCAGTTGAATGGGTTGCGTTGGGCGGACAGAACTGACATTGAGGATCATTTTTGCAATGCCACAACCAGCATATGTACACAACCTTTCACTGCATTTGCAGCTTAAAGGGGAGCAATAAAGAACTGTATACTATATATACAGTATATATATATATATATATATATATATATATATATATATATATATATTATTTTATTTTTTTAAACCAAGCTCATCCTTACCCTGTGTGGAGCTTGGGGGGTCACAAAAGTGATAAAAGCAAATTGCAAGTGGGGGCTGTATAAAACCAGACCGCAGGCCGCGATTGCCCCCCTAGGCCAGACATTGGACATGCCTGCTCTAAGTAGTTGTGATGATATGTAAAGTTTTACTAACACATATCAAAGTTGCAGAATTATGTTCAGGCGTTAGGATTTGTTTTACCTTCATTGTGAGGTTAAAGGGGTTGTATGAAAGAATAAACAGTTTTAAAGCATAGCTGTGCTTTTTCATTTAAAAAAATAATAATTTATAAAAACATTAATGGTATACAAAGTTATTTTGTCTCAAAATTCTGAACATTAGATGTTGTCAGGCAAATAAATCTCCAAAACATTTTACTTTACCAGTCCATCAAAACGTACACTTGTATTAAACACTTTCTTGCTTGAAGCATTAGAAGACAATTATACTTATTTCAATCAAGCTGGCTTCCTCTGGATATTTTAAACATTATGATGGGTAGGAGAAGCTGCCAAGTCACTTAGACAGTAAATGAACTAACACCTTGTGAATTAGGGAAAAATACACAATAAATGGAGCTTTCCAAAATAATTTGCCAAGCAGTTTCCTCTGCTAAGCTAAACGCCCTGGATTTCAGAGCAAAGGGAGGAATGTTTTTTTTTTTTACACAGTAACCAACAGAAGCAAAAGCCAGTAAATCTATGCCAGATATGTAAATTAAAAAAAAAGACCAAAAATGGTTTTAGAAAATTGTTTTCTCCCTTAAATATGACCTAAAGTATGTAGCTCTGAACTTCCACTAATCCCTAATAAAGTGGTATTACAGTGAAGGTTTATTGTTCCTGTGCCAGATCACAAGCACAATTAAATCCTATTTCAGAAGTATGCTTTGATTATAATTAATATATCATCACAGGCTGAATGAAAAGTTAAACCACGTAGGCTTAGGCTTAGCTTGCTTTATTATACTGTAAAACCAGGCAACATAGAAGGGAAACCTTTTATAATTTGAATGCAGTGAGCTCCTAGGAGTTTATGACTTTTAAGGTAAGGTAGAGGATTTGGGTTGTAATTTTATCTGCTACAGTGGATGATGTATAAATACTTAAAGAGACTATGTTGCTGTTTGGAATAGGAGAAAACCACTGCAGGCCTGATGTGCTCTCTGAGGTGATCCCCTTACAGCATGGTTTGCATCAAGGTTGCCCCTTGTCTCCAATATTGTTTACAACTGTAATCTGGCTATTGAACCTCTAGCCAACTCTTTGATGGCATATACGTTTTGATTGTTAAGTGGTCTTCTCCACTTTTTGTTTCACCAGCTACCTTTTAGGTTCATATCAAATGTATTACTTAGAGCAGGTGTGCCCAACCAGTGGCCCTGGAACCATATGTGGCCTGCAGAGCCCTCGGATGTGGCCCGTGACCTCCTGCTCTGTGATGGTGGGTTGGCAAGCCCAGTTGTTGGGTTCCCAACCCTTTATCCCAGAGCATCAATGTTGTGAATGAAACAAGCAATAGAGGAAGCAAGAGGCTGCAGAGCAGAGGCGCATAAGCCGATGCTTCCTGTATAGCACCGATTCCTGCCACAGGCGGAGTGATGCCAAATGTGCTTCTGCCTGGGACAGCACCATCCGTGTGAAAGCAGCCTTGGGCCCCTTTCACAGGATCAGTCCAACCCAATCGGACCCTCCATTCACCTCTATGGAGCTGCAGATGAAAACAGACACGTGTCCATTTACACCCACCTACACCCAATTCGGTCTGCTAAAAAAAATAGAAGGGGATCCGTTCCCTTCCGTCTGGGCAGATCAGATCAGAGGGCCCATAGAGTAGAGTGGGCTGCGTCCGTGTCCGCTCTGCAGAATGCATTTCACCCACTCCACTCATTGTGGCTCGTGACCAGTTACCAAGTCGCTTAAATGGCCATCGCTCTTCAAGAGGTTGGGCACCCCTGACTTAGAGATACACCAATAACATGGAGAGAAACTAGGAAACTGTACTCCAACTCTAGTTTTATTTCTCCATATCTATCTAATCACACTACATCTGCTTTCTTATCAGTTAATTCAGATAAACCATTTACTTTATGGGCATATAGAAGACTTAGGTTAGAGAACTCTTAAAGATCTGCTGGATTATGAAAATATATTTTGGCCCTTTACAACTGCCCAATATATATATATATATATATATATATATATATATATATATATATATATATATATATATATATATACGGTATATGCTCTTCTGTCTAGTAATTCTTTCTATTATGTGCACACTTTCCTTCAAAAGCATGTGAAGATTGGGGAACAAATATTATTTCCACCCATGCTGGCAGTTTGTTTAACTCTCTTTGCTAAAAAAAATCTATCTCTACTATACCAATTAGGCGAGAGATGGGACTTTAACCACTTCCCGTCTGCGCTATAGCTGAATGACGGCAACTTTTCGGTAGGAAGTCAATAGACGTCCTCCCCTTCGCACGCTCCTCACACGCCCCTGCAGGGCGCGCGCTGTGATCACCCGAGTCACTGAGACTCGGGTAATCACCGATACGAGAAAGGGGCGGTCCCAGCCCCTTACCACGTGATCAGCTATCAACCAATGACAGCTTATCACGTGATGTAAACAAAGCTCAGTACTGTAATAGTTTTTTTTTCTCCTCACGCCGACAGCGTGAGGATAAAAAAAGCTGATCATCGGCTCAGGTACAAGGGACATTGGTCCCGAAGAGGGAGGATGAAAATCTGCCTCATGTGTGCCAGTATAAACCCCCTGCCAGTGCCCACCAGTGCCACCTATCAATGCCCATGAGTGCCACCTGTCAATGCCCACAAGTGCTACTGTACCTATCAATGTCCACCACCATTGGTGCCTCATCAGTGCCACCTAGCAGTGCTGCCTATCAGTGCTCATTATTGCCACCCATCATTGCCCATTATTGCCACCCATCAGTGCCCATCACTGCCACCCATCAGTGCCCATCACTGCCAGCTATCAGTGCCACCTATCAATGCCACCTATTAGTGCCACTTCTCAGTGAGCACCAGTGCCACCTATCAATGCCCTTCAGTGCCACCCTCCAGTGCTGCCTATCAGTGCCCACCAGTGCCGCCTATCAGTGCCCACCAGTGCCACCTTATCGATGCCCATCAGTGCAGCCCATCGGTGCCTATCAGCGCTAATACAGAAACTGTACAAATATTTGCTTTTTGATCAAATGGACGCTGTTATATAAAAGGAGTCATCAGAAAAAAACCCACTCTAAAATGGATCCCCATGGTACAAGCAAAGATCTAAAATAAAAAATGAACGTGAACGTTGCTTCTCAAAAATTCATAATTTTAAGCATTACATTTTTTTTTTTAGCTGCCTGGGCCCAAGGAGTCACTTCTTTCCTGATGGCTGCTGCTGCCTGGACTTGAGGGTCAGTTATATGGGACGCCTCTGCCTCTGCTTATATCCTCTGCTGCCGCTGCTCGCCTGAGTCGCCTTACTGCTACTTCTCACGCACGCGGAGGACGGCACTACACAGAAAACGCGCTGGCCAGGACTTAAGCCAGCACGGAGAGCGGGTGCGGAAGAGGTATTCTGGTGAGAGGGTGTGGAGGTTGGGCATTTGATCAACGTTAAGGGACATGGCTGGAGGATTTTTTTTTTTTTACTACATTAAATTATTGATCTGATCAGGTTGCCGGGCCCCCTAGCTGGCCGGGCCCGGTACAACAGGGCCAGTTGTACTGGCCCATCAGCGGCCCTGGACAGGGCGGTGTAACATGGTGCAAAAGGTGGAGTGAGCATTTAGGGTACAAGGCACGTTCAGTAAAACAAGCTTAACAGTGTGCAGCACAGGAAAACACCTGTCTTTCCATATGAATTACACTTCCCCAAGGATCATTTAAGAAAGTTCAACTACTGTAATTGAATGTGAAAATAGAATTGAATCTCTTAAAAGGCTGCACCTGGACAACTAATGCCTGTCTGCAAATCTGCAGGATGTTAGTGAACTGCACTGTTTATAGCAGATTATTATTTCCTTCTATGTCTTTTTTTTACAGAAACCTGAAACACCAGACACTTGTGATTTATAAAAGTGCACCTGTTGCCATATAACAGTGCACAAAGCTATCTTGTATGCTAGAACAGTATTCATTTTATCCAATTACTTGAACCATAACAAAATTATAAGATGCAACACAACTGTCATCACTGATAAAAGCTCTGAGTACTGTATTTCCATCACATACTGTAGGAAATCATGTTTTCCGAGCACTATTCCTGCACAGGGGAAAGTTCCCAATGATACCACAGTGAAAACAGGTCATCAAAAGCCTTCCTATGCTCAGGAGTAGCTTGCAGAAGCACCTAGTTCTGTAAAGCCGTGTACACACGATCGCTTTGTCCGATGAAAACAGACCGATGGACTGTTTTAAATTTTTCCTATGGATAAAAAAAACGATAGAAAAATCAGATTGTCTGTGTGGAACTCCATCGGACACGCATTCTCAGAATCAAGTCGACGCATGCTCGGAAGCATTGAGCTTTATTTTTTTCGGCTCGTCGTAGTGTTGTACGTCACCGCGTTTTGGCACGATCGGATTTTTGACTGATGGTGTGTAGGCAAGACTGATGAAAGTCAGCTTCATAGGATATCCGACAAAAAAATCCATCGGATTAGATTCCATCAGATATCCGATCGTATGTATACGGCTTTAGACTGTCCCTGTGTTTTACTATTGTTATCCTTAAACAGATGTTGTGTCTGAAGTGCTTAGTGTAAAAGGGGTTGTAAAGGTTCGGTTTTTATTTTCTAAATAGGTTCCTTTAAGCTAGTGCATAGTTGGTTCACCTACCTTTTCCTTCGTTTTCCCTTCTAAATGTTTTTTCTTTGTCTGAATTTCTCACTTCCTGTTTCTCCTCAATAAGCTTGCCCCCATCATCCGAGCCGTTCTGGCTGGGGGTTAATCAGCCAGAACAGCTTACTGAGGAGGAACAGGAAGTGAGAATTTCAGACAAAGAAAACAAAGAAAAAAAAACATTTTGAAGGGAAATCGAAGGAAAAGGTTAGTGAACCAACAATGCACTAGCTTAATGGAACCTATTTAGAAAATAAAAAATGAACCTTTACAACCCCTTTAACAGTGTAGGAAGTATGGGCATGGATTACAGGAACTTAACTGCGCAAGTGTACTGCTCACTTCTACATCTGGAGTCCTGCCCTAATGTTAATTTCACATGATCGCAGCTCCTGGCCAAGGTTTAGGCAATTAGCAAGAACAGTTCCACAATGTCCCCACTAGACACACAGCGCGTGGCTTGGACCCGCCCATGCTCCCTGGCTGTGATTGTCTTTGAGTGAGAGAGCCGTGAGAGCCACTGCTCTTGTGCACACATCTGGATTGAGATCAGGCTCACGTTAGGGGTTCTGTATGCAGATGACTGCATTAAGGTAAAAAAACAAACAAAAAAAACCTTCAGCCTTTAGAACCCCTTTATTTCCCAAATCCAGACTATTTCTTTAAATTGAAGTCATGTGAGCACCAGGAGACGCTCTGAAATCAGGTAGAAATCTGCAATTTTTTTTTATAAAGCACATACTGTGCGGCACATGATATTATTTAACAGAGGGGATGGCATGATAGTACGATATAGATTTAGATTTATAGCAGCAGGAGTGGCTCTCTTATGAGATGACAGGCAGGAAGGGGAGGGGGGAGAGGACAGAGGAGGACAGGAGAGCAGTGGATGATGGAGGCACGTAAACCGCCAACAGTGTCAGGGCTCAGCAGCCATGATAAACTGTGGTCAGTTTACAAGGGGAGGGCAGAACCAGGCAGGATCAGCCAGGTATTTCAGGTAATACAGGGGGCCAAATAACACAGCACAAGCACTGTGCTGCATAACATGCTTTAAGGGAACAGTATTTTTTTCAGGGTAACAAACACTTTAAATGTTACTTCACAATGGTAAACCTAAGTCTGGTATAATACACACAATCATCTTGATGACATAAACTTCACATCAAAAACCCCCACAAAATCATACATCCTGGGCCTAGAGCATCATTGTTTTTTATGGTGCTGACAGCTGACCTGGCGACACCATGGCAATTCATGATGCTGATCCAGAGCAAACTGGGTCCTGTTCTTGCAACACTCCAGCAGAACCTAGATGGCACCCTGACTAAAAAACACTCAATTGAGAGTTGTCCCCTGCAGCACTGTTTTCACCACAAGATGTCCCCAGTCTTTTAGGCTGAATGGAACCTAGTATCACTCAGCCCAGAGTACTGAGGTGATCCTGCTTGCAGGGTATCATGGGCCAATGCACACTACATTAATTATGTAATGGGACAAAGAGCAGTTCTGACATATTCAAACCAGCACTGCTCTCTGCATAACTGAAGACATTCATCCACATTCACCACCAGGTGTACCACGTAATGGTAGATTATCTAATCTTCCTATCAAGTTAAGCTGGCTATAGTTGAATCGAATATTGGCTGATTCAGCAGGGACGGGATTCGATCCATCTATGGGCAGGCTGAATTTACTCAAGTCAATCCATCGATCGGCTTGGTTACAACCAGCATGTCGGATTTTTAGCATGCTATCATATCATTGCCAGCGTCTATAGTCACTAAAAATAATCACTGTGTTCTCTCAGTGCTGCTGCCAAAGACTTCATAAGAGAGAAACCACTGCTGAGAATTCCAGGAACCATCTAGAGAGTCAGTGGAAAGTTGGTTTTGTGCCATTACAAATACTCCCACATGGGAGTGAGGGTCCCAACACTGGCTATTTGTACTCAAAGTCAACTGGCCAGTTGTTTAGATAGGGCCTCAGCTGCTGTTAGTCATCTCATTTGAGTATTTTTTTGTTCTTCACAATTGTTGCACATATTTGTGTGCTGTATTCACTACTGTACTGTTACATTACCTTTGCCTGTTATCTGCTCATTTGCTTGGCTAACCCTTTCAATAAAGCCCATTTTTCAGCCACATTTGTTTGGGCAAGATTGGGTACAATTATGGTGGGTCATCACTGGGTGGAATAGAAGGACTAATTCAGCTAATCTGGGAGTGGCAGTGCACAAAGAAAATACCTAAAAGATGTAGCGATAATGGACTACAGTTATAATATTGTGCAATTTCCCCATCATTCCTCATCTATAGTTATAGCCTTCTAGTGCTGGGCACAAGTGACTGTCATTATATCTGTAAGCCCAACCAACAGGTTTGTGGGACTAGTAGTCTCCCAAACTGGCGATCCAGTTGTGTGACATTACATCTGGACTACACATCCCAGGGATCCTTGCTACAACCCGAGGAGACTTCTGGAAGGAACTATAAAAGAATCAGGAGATCTGCCCCATGCTCTCTTCTTCCTGGGCCTTGGCAAGGGCACATCTCTCTGTGCCGGAGAGAGAGAGGCCGCGGCCTACCACGCTGTGATCAAGTGATTCCAACCTGGCCCTGAAGGGCCTAATGCTGCTTGCTGTTCGTCAGACATTACTAGAAAAAACAGCAATGAGCGCACAGATGTTACAAATAAAACTAAATTGATTGCAAGCTGAACACCAACAGAGGCAATCACAAAATATATATATATATATATATATATATATATATATATATATATATATATATATAAATGACAAATGATAATAAAAGTGCATCGCAAATAAAGTCCTTGACTAAAGAATCAAGAATTAAGATGACACCCAGTGAAATAGCAAAAATCTTCAGCAAATGTGATATCCTCCACCAGTATAAGAAATGCCTCCTTACCAGATGAGATGGACCATATGTTTTCACAAGTGGTCAAAGACAGCTTGTTCTCACCATAAGGGAGATGGTGCAGTGGAGTCCAATGCAGCAGTGAATAGTAGGTCCAATGCAGAATAAAAAAATAAAAACACGTTCTAAGTGTAGACTGTATTTATTCCAGGGAAAGGTAAAAAACAGCGCTTCACCATACTACAGTCAGTCTGGTATGTCTGCAGACAATCTGCCAGAAAACAACTGGCCAGTAGGTGATTGGCAAAATAAAATAAAATGAAAACTCGGAGCAACAGCCACAAACAGCAGCAGCAGAAAGGACGTGGGTGACGTCACAGGAAAAGCTCCTCCCCCGTTCGCACATTACTTCCGGATTGGACTTTGTCACCGCTGACGAAGTCCAATTTCACTGGGTGTCATCTTAATTCTTGATTCTTCAGTCAAGGACTTTATTTGCGCTGCACTTTTATTATTTGTTCGTCAGACCTAGCCGGTCCGTTGGTTGGTGAGAGGGCAATTGCCCATCTTTTGCAATCCTTCCCTGGTTACTTTATTTGAACTCTGTGTACAGACACCTTTACCTTGGAAACACTTTACTGCGCTTCAATTTAAACACAGTACATAGGCACCTTTACCTTAAACCACTTCAAGGAGTACCACTAGCCTGTTTAGGCCACTCGGCTTGCTATCACATCACTGTGCCTTATTGGATATAATCTAATGAGCTCCAACTGCCGGTGAAGAATATCAGGCCTTCATCTTGGACATTGCTAATGTTACTATTTAAAGGGCCCTATCCTATGCTTATTCTGTCTGATCTCTCATTAGGATATAAAGGTTGAATAGGCCAGCCTGGGGTTCCCCTTCAGTGTGTCACTACCAGTATTAAATCACTAACCCTTATACTGTCCTTATAGGTCATGCTTAAGGTGGTATTTCAGTGTGTATACCGTATATGTATATTGTGCTCTTGTGTTGTTGAACTGTTCCTAAGCTGTCTTTTTAGGGGAATCCTTCTCCCGAGTTTGGGCTGTTATCAAGGACTCGGTTGACCAATTTACCTCTTTTGTATATAAACACCACATTACTTACTCCAGTAAAAGCTGAGATAATATAAACATATTTGACTCGTGTGATGTGTCATTTAAAGGTGCTGTAAAAGATGTCTGAACCCAGAGTGTCAGGTGGGTTGGAATGTTCACAGGGCCATGGCGATGCAGATGAACAGGTAAATTTAAGCAGTCCTCAAGGGGGCCGTGCTACAGAGAGAAACAACAAGTTTAGTAGTAACTGACAATGTAGCTATTAAATTAAGCTTCTGGAATACAGCAGCTGCTGTAATTTAACCACTTAAGACCCGGACCAAAATGCAGGTAAAAGACCAGGCCCCTTTTTGCGATTCGGCACTGCGTTGCTTTAACTGACAATTGCGCGGTCGTGCGACGTGGCTCCCAAACAAAATTGGCGTCCTTTTTTTCCCACAAATTGAGTTTTCTTTTGGTGGTATTTGATCACCTCTGCGGTTTTTATTTTTTGCGCTATAAACAAAAATAGAGCGACAATTTTGAAAAAAAATGCAATATTTTTTACTTTTTGCTATAATAAATATCCCCCAAAAACATACATAATTTTTTTTTTCCTCAGTTTAGGCGATACGTATTCTTCTACCTATGTTTGGTAAAAAAATCGCAATAAGCGTATATCGATTGGTTTGTGCAAAAAAATTTATAGCGTTTACATAATAGGGGATAGTTTTATTGCATTTTTATAATTTTTTTTTTTACTACTAATGGCAGCGATCAGCGATTTTTTTAGTGACTGCGACATTATGTCAGACACTTCGGACAATATGACACATTTTTGGGACCATTGTCATTTTCACAGCAAAAAATGCATTTAAAATGCATTGTTTATTGTGAAAATGACAGTTGCAGTTTGGGAGTTAACCGCAAGGGGGCGCTGAAGGGGTTATGTGTTCCCTGAAGTGCGTTTACAACTGTAGGGGGTGTGGCTGTAGGTCTGACGTCATTGATTGTGCGTCCCTATATTAGGGAACACACAATCGATGACAGCGCCACAGTGAAGAACAGGGAAGCCGTTTTTACACACGGCTCTCCCCGTTCTTCAGCTCTGGGGACCGATCGCTGGACTATAGCGGCGATCGGGTCCGCGAGTCCCGCGACCCACCGCTGGGCTTTATACAATGACGTACATGTACGTGATTGTGCCCAGCGGTGCCATTCCGCCGACGTATATCGTCGTTAGGCGGTCCTTAAGTGGTTAAATTTGAAAGTTGCATTACATTTAATGGCTGGTTAGTCATTGATCTGTATGGCAAAAATGAAAAGCTTACACCTACCTGGTTAGGAAGCTGTTTGACAGGTCATCATGAGTGTAGCCCCGGGGTCCTAAACTGGGGTTACCATGTCAATTTAGTTTTTGACTGGACTGTAGACAGCTCAGATTGATTGCATAGTTTATTTCTGGCCATTTCTCTAAGCTAAATTAGGTTGTGCATTTCTCACCGTCACCAGTAGGTGTCACTAGTGCATTCTGGGAGAGGACATATATTTGAGCGGAGCCATGTGCTCGGTCTCTTGCCGCAAGCCCCTGGCCTGAGGCGGTGCTGCTAAAGTGAGCTTTGCATGTAGGCCCAGAAGGATGGTCTCTCGGGAGGGCGTGGTGACTCGTTTGGAGGATGCAACAGAATCTAACAATGTGCTTACAGTGTTGCCGGATTGGCTTAAAGGTCCTGGTACTGTGAAGCTGTACTTTTTCTGCTGGATCCAAAGAATTTTGCTGCTGGTATCTGAAACCCCTAACCCCCTTCCATGCTACCTTCTTCCACGTTCTACATTAAAGCTTTGTAAAAATCAAAAGTGGTTGTCTCCCAATTTTTGCTCAAAACTCTCCATTATAGACATGGACTCAGCACTGGGGTAAATACTAGCTCGCTCCCTGCCTCTGGAGGTTACACCCTTCTTTCACAAGACCTGGGATGTGCCACATGAGCATCAAAACTCAAAAACCTGCAGTGTAAGAGGTCTGCACTTTTGGACCAACATGAAGACAGGTGGAACCTAAGAGAAAGCCCTAAACCTGTCATTCCTTATCAGTTCAGTAAGCGTTATATTTGATACCTTTTAATTGTGTGTTTTACTGAAACTATGTTGAAAGACTTAAAGTGTTACTAAACCCATCTGTATATGCAGTAAAGCATGCTTGTTATACTCACTGTGGACCCTAAGGGGTTAAATCCTGTGCATTGTGTAAAAAGGCTGTTTGATCCATTCTTCTCTGCTCAGTTTGGTGTGTATTGCTAAACGGAATGACCGGTGACACCCAGAGACTTTTGAAGGATGGGGGGTATTCCTGTGCCAGTGTCACTAATGACTCTTGGGTCTAGGGTCACCATGTGCCCCTTTTGGGCATAGGGTGACTGATAATTCATATTGCAGGATAGCTTGAGAGTGGTTATTCTGTGGTTATTCTGACCCCACCAGGTCAGTGGAGTGTTTTCATTCAATGTGAGGACACATGCTTTTGAGGTGTTAATTGGGGCTGCTCCTAGACATTCCATTGTGTGATGCTAATATCATTCTGTGTCCATTGTACTAATTAAGTCTGTAAAGGTCAGATGTCTCCTTTCAGGGGTAGGGAATTAGCATGTCAATTATGTTTAGTAAAAGAATGTGTTTTGTGTAACAGGTGAGGGGAACTTGTCAAGCTGTAGTAATTACCTCCTCTAATTGCAGAGACGGGATGTCTGGGGATTAATTAACTCCTCTGAATGTCATTATCTAAAAGAATGTGATTGAAGCCCCATTGTGTGATGTGTGGGTGGAGAGTTCTTTGTCCCTGTGATTAACTGTAACATGCTTGTTCTGTATATACGAAAGCTAAGATACCATTAAAAGTGTTCATACATTTTGACTCAGAACACAGAGCGTATGTCTCATCTCTCTGAGGGAATTCTTATGGATCATGTCTGCTGGCTTGTCGGACTGTCGGATAAGCTGTCGTGGGTTGATGGAATGGGAGATCGTAAATGGTGGTGACCGTTACAGATCCATTCTTCTCTGCTCAGTTTAATGTGTATTGCTAAAGATGTTTTTTTTTTGGAGGGTGCATGTGATCAGCACAGGGACAAACAGCACTGTCCCGACAGAGGGTCAAGGGTCCTCTGGACAGTCAGAATAGAATGAAAACTCCTCCTACAAGCTTAACCCAGATACTGAGAGAAGTCACAAGACTGCTATACACTGCTGATGAGAAAAGGTATTTGGCAGTTTATATTTACTAAACAAATTGCATTTCCATGTTCTGTGTATTGTGGGAGACCAGATATAGTAAATGCAGGGCCCTGGGGTTTAGTAACACTTTAAATCACACGTATAATCAGTTTCCTTTGGAGATTTCCACAAGTCCTGCTTCCTCAAATTAAGAGTCTAAGCCGAAATACTACAATAATGAGTGATGATACTCTTCGTAAACATATAATGCTGCTGAGGCGCTCTGTGTGGTGAAATCAAGGGGAGGGGGGGTTGGAGTTGGGATTTAAGAGCCATTATACTTAAAATGTTGCTCATGTCATATGCTGTGAGACCTGAAATCTAGGAAGCAGGGAATTCCTTTAATAAATTCATGAAGAGAATGTACCTCAAGTAATTATGGTCAAACCCACAATCAGATTAACCACTTAACCCCCGGACCATATTGCTGCCCAAAGACCAGAGCACTTTTTGCGATTCGGCACTGCGTCGCTTTAACTGACAATTGCGCGCCCTTTTTTTCCCCACAAATAGAGCTTTCTTTTGGTGGTATTTGTTAGTTTCTGCGCTATAAACAAAAATAGAGCGACAATTTTGAAAAAAAATGAATATTTTTTACTTTTTGCTATAATAAATATCCCCCAAAAATATATAAAAATATTTTTTTTCCTCAGTTTAGGCCGATACGTATTCTTCTACATATTTTTCGTCAAAAAAAACGCAATAAGCGTTTGATTGGTTTGCGCAAAATAGGATGTATTTTTATGGCATTTTTCTTAATATTTTTTTTTTACTAGTAATGGCGGCGATCAGCGTTTTTTTTTTTTCGGTACTGTGACATTATGGCGGACACTTTTGACACATTTTTGGGACCATTGGCATTTTTATAGCGATCAGTGCTATAAAATTCATTGGATTATTTTAAAAATGCCACTGGCAGTGAAGGGGTTAACACTAGGGGCGGGGAAGGGGTTAAGTATGTTCCCTGGGTGTGTTCTAACTGTAGGGGAGGGTGGCCTCACTAGGGGAAATGACTGATCGTTGTTCATACATTGTATGAACAGAAGATCAGCATTTCTCTCCCTGACAGGACCGGGAGTTGTGTGTTTACACACACAGCTCCCGGTCCCCGCTCTGTAACGAGCGATCGTGTGTGCCCAGCGGTGATCGCGCCCGCCGGGCACGGGAGTCGGGGGCGAGCGGGGGGCCCCTAGTGGCCTGCGCGAGAGCCGACATTATATAACGTGCTCTCGCGCAGGGGAGCCGACTTGCCGCCGTAAAAGGACGGTGGGCGGTCTGCAAGCAGTTAAATGCATGCAGAATTATCCAAAGAATAATAATAGTTAATTTATAAATAAGGTGTACAATATAAATATATTAAACTAGGTAGATTTTCACTCAGAAGATCTGGAAGAAAGATTTACTTTCAGCACTTCAGCACGGTACTTAATAATTCATTTTGAAAAAGGAAATTTAAAGGTTCAGTTATTTTATTAACCTGAACTTGTACATAAGAAATATGAACCAGGATAGTGTAATCCTGAATATAGAAGGGAATCCCAAGACTGCACAAGCAGTGAAAATGGAATGGCAGATTATTTTAGCTATTTTCTCTCTGTTATATCAGTGCTGCTGATAAATCTGACATTATTCACATGATGTGATGAATTCTTGCCAATATCCATCTCGTTTCATTATTTTGCCAAACATTCCATTTAATCATAGTGTTATACAAGACTAATTATATAGAACTGCCAAAAAATCTCCTGATATTTTAAGGAGCCAGGAACAAGGCGGGCTAGTCTAATATGTTTAAATTATAAAAAATATTTTATTGGTTAGACAAAAGGCACAGCAGAGTATGTAATGCTTTATAAACTGTAAACCGTTAACTTCATTACCAATAAAACAATTCAAATTCAGGATTAAAACTGACACATGTGCTCCTGTAAAATGCTGCTTTACTCTTCTATACTTCATACTTCATCAAATGAAAGTGCAAAGTGCAATGTTTATGTGTGTATGGTAAAGTAGTAACTCATGGCAATCAAACACATAGGTTACTGTGGCAATTGAGAAGGCAACGTTGTTGCACATTTATTGAAGTTAACAGTTACTCTAGTATATGAAATTAGAATTTTGTGTACTACAGGACAGATGTACAGTATATGCATTGCAGTTAGGGTTTGACTTTATTGATGTTTACTGTCAAAGTCCTTAGGTGTTGCAAAGGAGATTAGAGAAGATAGATACTGTCGTTTAAAACACAACTGAACTTTTACGCTGGATTCACACTAGTTCAAATTGGATGCAGGCTCTCCGTGGAGCCAGTTCACATATCTCTGTGGCAGTTGCAGAGTGGATTGCACAGGGTCCTGTGAGGCCTCGTACACACGACCGAGTTTCTCGGCAAAAACCAGCAAGAAACTTGCTGGGAGATATTTTTTTGTCGAGGAAACCGGTCGTGTGTACATTTTCGTCGAGGAAACTGTCGAAAACCTCGACGAGCCAAAAAGAGAGCAAGTTTTCTATTTTCTCAACGGGAGTCTCAAATTGGCTCGTCAAGTTCCTCGACGTGCTGGTTTTCGACGAGATACTCGAGCGTGTGTATGCTAAGAAACCTGCGCTTGATCAGAATTAAGTATGAGACGGGAGTAAAAGTAGCATTTGTAATGGAGATAACACATTTTTCAAGCTGTAACAGACTGAAAAGTGCAAATCGTCTCTTAACAAACTTTTACTTAACACGCAAACACATGAGATTAGCAAAACCAGCCCCAAGAGTTTAGCCAGTGGAATCGAACTTCCCCTGCCATTTTATGTGTTGTATGTCACCGCGTTTAAGAACAAGGAGATTTTGTCTTGACAGTGTGTACGCAAAGCAAGCCTGTCGAGTTCCTCGACAAGCCTAACAAGGAACTCGACGAGGAAAACTATGTGTTTCGCCCGTCGAGTTCCTCGGTCGTGTGTACGAGGCCTCAGTCTTTGGCTCAGTTTTAGGTCCGTATTCAGGCAAAAATTCAGGCTTGATTCGTCTTGAAAAACGGAGAACAGGGACGCACCGGACCCCTGCTGTGAGCCATGTCTGCACTAGGTGGGAACCCAGCCTTAGTTTAAATCAGTGAAATATATTCCAGGTGTATCAAATGGAAAGGTTTGCAAAGTCTAATGCCCCGGACACACGACACTCGTAAAAAAAAAAACAATGGTTTTCCCGACGGGATTCCGCTCAAGCTTGTCTTATGTACACACGGTCATATCAAATTATGACAGTTAAAAACACGGTGACTTACAACACTACCACATGCCGAGAAAGATGAAAAATTAACTTCAATGCTTCCGAGCATGCGTCGACTTGATTTTGAGCATGTGCGTTAAAATTGCATACAGTTTTCCCACTAGGATTTTTTCCTGACGGGAAAAAGGGATCCTGCTCTCTCTATTCCTCGACAGTTTTCCTGTGGGAAAAAGTCAGATGGAGCACACACACGGTCTGGATTCCCGGCCAAAACCTCTCATCAGACTTTTTCCGATGAGAAAATCGTATGTACAGGGCATAACAGTTTTGTTTAGAAAACAGACACTTTCTCATTAGAAAAGCCTGTCCCATGCCAGCATGTTACAGGGAAGGACCCTTGCTCTCTATGTGGAACGTGGGATCTTTCTGCAGAGGTCTATCACGCCAGAGCTAAATAAGATCTAGAGTTTTCCAATCAGCAAAGCTCATGCTCTCTTCTGATTGGAGAGCTATAGGTCAGGTTTCTGCTGACAAGAGGACAATGTTTTCTACGCAGGCTGTGGCTGCTTTCTAAAGAAAGCAAAATGTAGAATTTTACACAGATTTTGCTTTAATACACCTAAAAATTGGCACAATTGGAAAAGTAGGACAGTCTGGAAGGTAATGGTCAAGGTAAACTTCACATTTTGTAAAGATTAACCACTTGGAGACCGGCATGTTAAACTCCCTTTCTGCCTTGACAAATCTTTAGTGCTTTCATACTTTGAATGACAATTACTCAGTCATGCAACACTGTACAGTATAAGTGAATAAAAAAAAATCATTTTGAGGTGGATAGAGTTTTATTTTTTTGGTGCTTTTTCACTACTACAATTTGTTTACTTTTGCTATATGAAGGGGAAAAAAAACATTTTTAAATTCTTTTTAGTTACTGCTAGGGTTGCACCGATACTGATACCGATACTGGTATCAGTGCCAATACTAAGAAATTGCATGAGTTTCAAATGCTCCGATACCTGAAACCAATATTTTCAGGCTTGGTTCTTTCAGATGTCAGTGGGATTCTCCCACTGACAGCTGAAATATATAAATAAAAGCCTACAATTATTGGTTGTTAACAAGCAGGGCCGGTTCCTTAACAATCAATGACTCATTCAGCTGTGAGTGGTATTGCCTTGTTGACAGCTGAAGTATAAAGAAAGTCCGGCCATTGGAGCTGTCCAAAAAAAAAAAAAAAAAGCAACCGGCAATGTTTTTCAACAACATTGCTCAGCCACTGAACAGAAAGATAAAAAGAAACATTGTTCCTTTTTGTATCCTTCTGTTTATACATCTACAGATCAAAGGGATGAACTTCGATCTGCTGATGAAATCAGTTTAAAGCAACCTGTCAAGTAAAACATTTATTTTTATTTTTTATTAAATGTTACTCTGTTTAACCCCTTGTTAACCTGTCATTTACCCTAATTAGCCTTAATGGACTCTTTACCCCCTTTCTCCATTTAGATATTTTCAGGCAGGCCCCACAGGAACTTGTTAATGTGTCCCAGTGTTTTCCTCCCTGTATGTATTTTTGAACATACAGTATATTAAAGTATGTTCTCCCAAATCCTCCTGAGGAAGCTGGTTTTCACCCTGTGAAACGCATTGAGGCAAAAGAGAGTCCCATGTTAAAAGGAGACATTGCCTGTGTAGATAGACAGGTTATTCTAGTCTAATATAAAACCGTTTTGATATTACATATGCAAATCGCCCCAACAAGAAGGGAGTTATGATGATTGCATTATGATTTTAAATTTACTTTTGAACAATGTGGTTTTAGAATATAATGTAACAAAATTATATATACTTTTAACTATTATGCCGCATACAGACGGTCGTTTTTTGTGATGAAAAAAAACGACGTTTTAAATCATGAAATAAAACGACGTTTTTGAAACATCATTTTCAAAAACGAAGTTGCCTACACACCATCGTTTTTTCACAAAGCTCTAGCAAAGCGAGGTTACGTTTCACCACTTTTTTCCATTGAAACTCGCTTCATAACCAGCTTCTGGGCATGCGCGGGTTTAAAAACGTCGTTTTAAACGTCGTTTTTGCTACACACGGTCAATTTCTGTGAAACAAAAAACGACGTTTTGAAAAACGACACAAAAAATTCGAGCATGTTCGAATTTTTTTTTGGTCGTTTTTTTGAAGACATAAAACGACGTTTTGCCCACACACGATCATTTTAAATGACGTTTTTTAAAACGTCGTTTTTTTTCATCACAAAAAACGACCGTCTGTACGCGGCATAAGTCTTGTAAATCCTTGAGCACCTTAAAAGTCCATCTGTCCTTGATATGATGTCTTAGTAATAGTCAAACAGTGCCACTTTGAAAAGCCATTAGAGTCTTTACAAGTCACTAGGAGTTTGTGAATTTTGGTTACTTTAAACATGTACTAAATATGCAATGTTTATGACATGCAAGTTCAAAGACACATGGCAAGTGAATAAAGAAAAACACTCAAGTCACCCCAGAAAGGTCAGGGGGAGTGGAGGGTGTACACACATACTGCATTCTGAAGATAAATGGGGTACCTTCCCTGCAACAGGATGCTTCTCAGCTGAAGCTGATATGCTATCTGTCTGGGGGAACACTGTTAAAAACTAACATTGTGCCAGTCATATGCACCCCCTGTAAGGAAGACGCACAGGCTGCACTTCATCCAAATAGGGCTATTGCAGCTGATACCGCATGTAGCTAAAGGCTTGCATGTGCTTGAAGGCTGAGCAGGAGTGACTACTGGATTTATGTTGTCCAGCCTGTCATTCAGTTCAGCTGTTTATAGAAGGTCTGGAAGACTTCAAGGTAAAAACAAAAAAGATTTCCCTGTAAAAAAAAGGAACTAAATACTGAGCAGGGAGTTTAGGACCTTACCACGGAACACTAGGCAGAAAATGGAATTGCCTCAGAGGAGGATGGAATTTCCTCTGTTCAGCTCTTCTCTGCTTCCTGGCCTGCTGCTTCAGCCATAGCGCAAGTATATAGAGTAAATTTGTACATGGCTACTATGATTTAGGGGGGGGGGGGCAGGGACTGTGATAGAAGGGCCACTGACCAACAATGCCATTCACTAACTATGGAGGGAAGAAGAGGGGTTAACATCACTGCCACTGACCAGCAATATAAGGGGGGGTTAACAGCACTGACAACAATGTGGTAATAGTGTGCTGCCACTGGCACCAATCTTATGGGATTATTACAGCCAATGACATTGCTGCTGGAGGATAGTACTGCACTGCCATGCGATTCAAGGTGTGTGTGTGGGGTGGGGGGCAGCGATGCCATTAACCAGCAATGCAGGGGGAGAAGGGAGTTACCACCAGTGCAAAAGGGGGGGTGAACTACACTGTCACTCACCAGCAATGTAAGGTATAGGGGGAGGTTGACTGCCACTGACCACTAGTGAAGGGAGGGGTGTAATAGTACTACCATTGACACCAGCGCTGGAGCTTATTATTGCACCCACTGACACATGCTGGGGGTTGTTACTGCAGTCACTGACATCAATGCTTGGGGTTATCATTCAGGCCACTGAAACAAATGCTGGGTGCTGTTTTTGTGAACAGGGACAAAAAGATGATTCTGTAGTTAATGACAGATCATATATAATATTTATAATAATTCAGCTTCACTAACTTTTACTGATTCTCTTGGCTACCCTTTACTCTTCTACAGTGCAGATTGCTGTAACCGGATAGAATGGGCTGGCACAGCCATTTTTTCATAGCAGTGATAAAACACATGCACCTTTAATTGGACTAGTGACTTCATTCCAAGCTGTAAATCTCAATCTGTGTTGTGCAGCTGTATGGAGGGAGGTGTGGGAACGGAGAAAAGCTCTCTCACCTCTTCCCTCCCTGGAAACACAGATAGTCATTAACTCAAACAACTGTATGCAGAGCAGGGAGAGAGAAGAATCGCCATCAGATACTTAAAAACTTTCAGTGTAATGTATCTTTTATTTGCTTAAGGCCGTAGAACATTCTGACCACAATTATAACACTTTTACTTGGCAAAATGCTACATTAATATAAAATGTGAGGATTAACATTAAGACTTTTTGCTGCTGGCTTATGTTTCCGACACCTCCATTCAGATATGGGAAAAAGACAAAGTCTATGTTGTACATTGAAAAAAAAAAAACTATAACCCGGTGAGGTTGACTTATGCAGAAATATGACTGTTTTCTGACGCAAACCCAAGGAAAACTTTAGGACTTGGTTTCTGATTAGGATAAAAACCTGTTTGATCTTTGTATAAACTTGTTAAAATCTCCTGTCATGTTTGTCAAGACCAAAGCTCATTTTCTTTACTTACTTACAGAAATATTGGCAAATGCTAATGATATATATATATCAGTATTTCACTTAAAGGAAACTTTGAAGTAGTTAAATAAATTTTTTTTTATTCTATACACTTGGCAAAAAGATGCTTGTTTTTTTCTGTGCCGTGGGTGGATGTGTTGCTGATACAAATTGTGCTGCAACATTGAAGCTCGAAAGACGAGGGGGGCCATCATTGGTACAAAGGAATGCAATATTGGGACTACTTGGCACCCTCTTCCTATACTGAGGAATCACAAAACAACCATGATACTTTTCCAATGATAAACTGTATATTTAGTATAGTTGAGAAAATGTTACCCCCCTTCATGACAAGGCCATATTTTGCCATTTGGCACTGTGCTACTTTAACTGCCATTTGTGTGGTCATACAACACTGTACCCAAGTGAAATTTATATAAATTTTTTTCACAGAAATAGAGCTTTCTTTTTGTGCCATTTGATCACCACAGTTTTTTTTATTATAATTATTATCATATAAACGAAAAAATACCACAAATGTAAAAAAAAAAGTTTTTTACTTTGTGCTATAAAACATATTCAATAAAAATTTAATTTCTTCACAAATTTAGGCCAAAATGTATTCTACTGCATGTCTTTGGTAAAAAGAAAAATCACAATAAGTGTATATTAATTGGTTTGCTTGAAAGTTATAGCATCTACAAAAGATATACTGTATATACTGGATTTTTTTATACTAGAAATGGCGGCGTTCAGCGACTATGAGATTGTGACAGCCAATCTGACATTGACTGACACTATGGGAACTGCCACTGACATCTCCAGTGACATGAATACTAATGATGAGCATTAATAATATACACTGTCCCTGTGTTAAGGACATTGGCTAGGAAGGGGTTAACATCAAGGGGCAATCAATGGGTTAATTGCATGTCTAACAAATGTGTAATGTGTGCTGTTTTTTACAGATTACAGATCAATTTGTTTGTTTTTCAGTGAAAATAAACAATGTGATAGTTCCCTCTGTATAGAGCCCAGTGCCGTTTGTCAACACAGGGCTCTGGCCTGTAAATCAAACCCAGCCGATCAGCAGGTCCTGGCCATGAATCGTTGGCCAGGATATGCTGGCAAACTCCCACAATGTGAAATCACAGGGAAGTAGGCAGGGGCCTGCACACGTGTCCAAAACACAGAAAGAGGCAGGTAAAGGCACTGTGTCTGTAGGAGCCGTCCCATTGCAGTATATGTACTGTGGCAGGTCAGCAAGCAGTAAAGCCTCGTACACACGACCAGTTTTCCCGCCGGGAAAACTGGCATGTCAGCTTTTGGCCGGGAAAACTGGCCGTGTGTATGCTCCATGGCGTTTCCCAGCGGTCTTTTTCCCTGCAGTTTCCCTATGGTAAACACTGCAGTGGAGCATACACACGGCCTGGATTCCCAGCCAAAGCTCTCACCACCATTTTCCAGACAGGAAAACCTCTGGTGTTCAAAGG